>NW_023270314.1:24069750-24345938 GCF_011800145.1 Mirounga leonina | reverse complement strand
TCATGACCTGAGCCGAAGGCAGACGCTTAACGACTGAGCCACCCAGGCGCCCTGAAGAATACTTTCTGAGTGAGGTTGTGAGCTCTTGGGACTGTCGGTGTTGTCAGAATACAGGGCAACTCCTGACTGGGGCTGGGGTTAGATTGACATGACGTTGAAAGTCTCTCCAGAGGCTGTGGAAGGAGCTGCTGCAAAATGAATTCTATCTTCCTGAAGATTAAAGTCTCTTTTCTGTTTTTGTAGAAGTCCTATCTCTTCAGTATTGCTCCATCTAGCCCAGTGCCTGGTACGTAATAAATGTTGAATGGAAGCTGGTTCTGGACTCTTGGAAGGCTTTGAGGAGCTACCTCTAGCTGAGGGCTGGCAATGTGGAGAGGGCTCTTTTGTGCACAGAATCATTACAACCACCGTGCAATTTTACAAATTGAGAAGCTGAAACTCTAAGAGTAACTTGCTCAAGGTCTCTTGGAAAAATTTTATTCTGAAACCTGTACCTTTTCCAATATAACAGGATGCTTTCTCAGAAAATCATAATGGCCAGTATTTACTGAGTGCCTGCCATGGGCCAGGCTCTCTGCTGGTGCTTTACAAACATACAGAAGCAGCTGGTGTATCAGATATTGTAGGCTGTTACTAGTGTTTCCAAACTGCGGACTCTGTGGGAAGTAGGTGTCAGAGTTGGAGTCGGCTCGGGCTGCCATATCAAAATATCATAGGCTGGGTGGCACAAACAACAGGAATTTATTTCTCACATTTCTAAATGTTGGGGAGGGAATTCCAAGATCAAGGTGCTGGCTGATTCGGTTCCTGATGAGGACTCTCTTCCTGGCTTGTGGACAGCTGATTTCTCACGGTATCCTCGCATGGAGGACAGTGAGAAAAAGCAACATCTCTGGTCTCTACTTGTAAGGGCACCAACTCCATCAAGAGGGCCCCATCATCAGACCTCATCTAACCCTAATTACCTCCCAGAAGCCCATCTCCAGATCTCATCACATTGTGCTTTAGAGCTTCAACATATGGATTTTGGGTGGACACAAACATTCAGTCCATAATGGTAAAGAAAACATTAACATAATTTTAGGGCAAAGTCTGATTCTCTTGGACTTTTCTTTAGGGCCCCTATCCCATTTTCTTTTGTCTCCTTAGTTCTTTGGCTCCATTTTCCTTAGACTGGGTGGAGGGTGCTTTAGGGTTCTCATAATACTCAGGTCCTGCAGCTCCTGCTTCACCCCATGGACCCACAGACGTACCCTAATCTCACAGTGTTCAGATCTCCTTGGTCCTTCCTCTATTAGTAGGGAGCAAGATACGGCTCTGAGTACTCTCCATCTATTTATTCAACAGATTTTTAAAAAAATCTGTTTCTATTTTTAATTTTTATTTATTTTTAAAATAGGCTCCACACCCAATGTGGGGCTTGAACTCATGACCCTGAGATCAGGAGTCACATGCTCTACCGACTGAGCCAGTCAGGCACCTGTATTCAACAGATTTTTTTAAAAAAAGATTTTATTTATTTATTTATTTATTTGACAGAGACACAGCGAGAGAGGGAACACAAACAGGGGGAGTGGGAGAGGGAGAAGCAGGCCTCCCGCAGAGCAGGGAGCCCCATGCGGGGCTCGATCGCAGGACTCCAGGATCATGACCTGAGCTGAAGGCAGACGCTTAATGACCGAGCCACCCAGGCGCCCCTCAACAGATTTTTTAATAAGCATTATGTGTCACCTGTTGGAATAATAGCCAACATTTGTAGCCCTCTGGTGTCAAAGGCCTTTTACATTCTTGGATTCCTCTGATCCTGGCAACCAATACTATGAAGTGGGTCATGTTATTACTATGTCATTTTTATCATTGAAGAAGCCAAGTTTCAGAAATATTAAATAACTTGTCTAAAGTCACACAGCTAGGATGAGATTCAAATCAAGAATTTCTGACTTCCAAGTGATCCCCTCTGCCCTCCACGGCTATCACAGGTGTATATAACAGGTGCAAAGGACAACCCTCAGATTTCAGTGGCTTAACATGATAAAGATTTATGTGTCATATAGTCCAATGTGGATATTTGTGATCAGTTAACTCAGGAATCCAGACCTGTTCAAGCTGTGGATCTGCCATCTTAAATATGTAGCTTCAGGTGGCCCAGGTGTCATCTAGCCAGCAGGTGGGGAAGACGTGTGGAGAAGGTACCATCACTCTTAACTTCCTCAGCCTGTATGTTTATATTTCTTTGGTGATAACCAGTTATATGGCCTCACCTTGCTGCAAAGGGGCTGGAGATCAAATTCAGCCACTCTCTATCAATACTGGTGTGAGTTAACATTCTAGAGTTGATAGAGTTGTCCTGGGAGAAAGATGCGTCTGGAGAGAATGATCCTAATCTGCCCACATGTTCGTGCCCCTATTTGTCTCTCATTCATTCCACTGGAACTCACAGAGCACCAATGTGAGCCACTCATAGTCAAAGATCTCCTGGCTGAAAGACAGATTGGAGCCCAGTCAACCAAAACGTGCTCAGCAGGAAACCTGCTTCTCCTTCTCCCTCTGCTCCTCCCCCCAGCTCATGTTCTCCTTCTCTCTCAAATAAAATAAAGTCTTTTTTTTTTTTAAGAGGCTGCTTTTCATTCCTAAAGTTTTTCTTATTTTTATATTCTACTGGAAAGTTTGAAGATGTTTACACTTCTCAAAATAAACAGAGCTTTGCTGTGGTCACAATTTAAGTAGTTGATTTCATGTACTTAGGAGTTCTATTATCTTCCTAGCAGTTTCACAATACTTCTGTTTGGGAAACTGTGGGTGGACATATCCCATTCGCTTCCTGGGCCTCCCTAGTACAGGGGGAAGGGAGAAGGTTAACTCTGGAGTCTGGGAAAACGGGAAGGAGGTAGCTCAGTTATCTTGTTGAGAACTCACTCTCAGCTAGAGAATGGAGTAAAGTGGATAGACTCAAGAGTTATTTAGGACATAGCATGGGAAGGGTGTGGGGGTGGTGAGGGAGAGGGGGGCAGAACACTTTGATTTGTGAAGTTATTTTGATGCCTATGGATGTGTGACCCTAAAAAAGTTCAACTTTTAGCTTTTCAAAAAAATTGTCACTTAAGTCACTTAATGTGTGCAACAGAGTACCTTGTCCCATCTCTAACACAAGGAGAAGGAAGAGTCAGCCATGGCTGATCGCAGGTTCCCAGCTTCACATGGTGAAGCATGGTGGTCCTTCCTTGAGATGGGGAACTTGGTGGGATGAGCGGGTTTTCGGGTAGGTCTGGGGGGGATTGGGTTGGGGGAAGTTGTTTCTCTACTTCTGGATATAGAAGGTTTGAAATACTTCCTAGTTTTCAGAAAGCCATTCCTTGTACTGTAGAGCTCAGCCTCCCCAGCCATCTTTCTTTTTATTAAAATTTTTTAAATTTAAATTTTTATTTTATGTAGTCTCCACACCCAACGTGGGGTCTGAACTCATGACCCCAAGGTTAAGAGTCACATGCTTTACAGACCGAGCCAGCCAGGCACCCTCAACTTTCTGCAGCTGCAAACTTGCTCATAAAGGAGATGAAGGATGGTTCAGAAATTTAGGTGTTGGGAGAAGCAGAGGAGCCAAACATAGGTAAAATAGGTGAAGTGTGTGTGTGTGTGTATGTGTGTGTGTGTAAATACCATTAGGAGCAGGTTGGGATTGCAAAGACAATAGATGTTCATCTACATTGTGAATATTATTTGCACACTAATTAACACACATAGGGACGCCTGGGTGGCTCAGTCGGTTAAGGGTCTGACTTCGGCTCAGGTCACCAGGGTTCTGGGATGGAGTCCTGCATCATTGGGCTCCTTGCTCAGTGGGGAGCCTGCTTCTCCTGCCTGTTGTGCACTCTCTCTCTCTCTGACAAATAAAATCTTAAAAAAAAAACGTGAAGTGCCACCAAACTGGTGGGAAGTCCCCCCCAAACAATTAGCACACATAAAAATGCATGGAGACCCCCCAAGTCTCAGCCCCTCTCTTAACTGAAGAATCATCCTCTAGTTGTACCCCAAAGCCCCTGGCTTGCTGTTTAAAGTAGGGCTGGTCATACTCCAAAAGAAACAACCGGTTGGGGTCCCTCCTGTCAGTATAGAGTGATTTCTCTTTATGCCTGGGTCAGAGTTGTGGGGGAGGGAGCAGCTGTTGAGGGGCCAGGATAGGGACGGAGATTAGCTTAGTCTGGTCTCAGGGGATGTCCTTGTCTTTATCTATCTGGGTCCCTCTTTCTGTCTCTTTCCACACACAGATTGTGTGGCATTTTGGAGGGTGGAGTGCCTGGGCACCTGGCCCACTACTTCCCGCCCCAAGCTGGCCGTGGGCACAAGCCACATGGTGCTGGCCATCAGCCTGGCCTCTTGCCCATCCATTATAGCCTCAGCTGCGAGGCTGGCACAGGTATCAAAAGGAACTTCGACTGGGTTCTGCCCTCTCCCCAGTTCTGTTCCCGAGGCCAAAGTGGTGGAGAGTTACATGAAGAGAGTACACGCGGGGGCCGGAAACCAATGTCGACACAAACCCTTGGATGCAGGAAAGGGGTGTCCGTGCCTTGGGGAGGACTGCTGAGGCACGAGGCTGTAGTCCATAGAGGAGGAGCACCTTGATGGGCACTTGGGCCTGGGCAATGTTGGAGGAGACAGCAGTGGTTGCCATGGTGTAAAGGAAGACTCCCTACTAGATACTGGGGGACGTTTCTTCCTCTCCCCCCGGGTTGGGGCCCCTTCGTGGGGGGGGGGGGGGGGGGGTTGCATCCCAAGGCGGGAGTGTGGGCAGGGCTCCGATCCCGGAGGGAGGGGTGGTTAGCTGTGCCCAGGCAGTGCCCAGGTGCGCCTGGAGGGACTATTGCAGGTCCGGACATCTGCATCTGTCCCGTGTGGGAGTGACAGCTGTGAGACGGCTGTTGGGGCACAGGAGAAGCACAAGCACGCCTGAGGCATGGGACCTTTCAGTCCCATGGTAGGGACCCACCGTATCTGCCCTATGGGGCACAGGAGTATTGCACGCGTGGACCCGGGCTGTGGAAGCTGACGGCCGCGGCCTGGCCCAGGTCTAGGCTGCATCTGCGCATGCGCCGCGAGGGGTGGGCTCGGGAGGGGGATGGTCGTGGGGAGAGCGGGTCAGGCCTCGCCTTTACATGGCAATGGTATGTTCACATATGTGAATTCCCTGGGGAAATGTTGGGTGGTGAGGGGGCGGGAAGTCTGAAAAAGATGGAGAATTTATGAGCTGCTTTTGTCGGGAGACAGTCGTAATGAAGAAAATTCAATTTTCTGCAGCTCGGAGAGTCAATATGCTAAATCTCGGAGAAGCTGTGGAGTGACAGCGGAATGGCAAAGTCAATGGGACGTGTGGGGGGGGAAGCTGTCTATCTGTGTCTGCAGTGGAGCTGCCTCCTCTCCGTACCCTTGAACTGCAGCCGGGGGACGCTCTGCACCTCGGTACCTGTGTTCTTGGGGCTGCCCCTTTCTCCCTTCCTCTTCCACCTCAGCGGCCACCTTCTCTTGCCTCCTGCTTGTGAGGAGAAAGGCAGCTGCTTCCCAGCCCAGTCCTACACCAGCAACAACTCAGGAAGTCCTTCTCATAGTCTAACCAGCACTCCCTCTTGCTGAAGTTACTGTTTTCAGAGTGGCTGTTTATAGCCCAGAGTGATTGGTAGGAAAATTCTCTTTTCTTCCTAACTTCATACCCAGTCTCCCCTTAGCTACTCTATGGCTGGCCTCCTGTTTTCCCAGCAAGTTTCAACTTTCCCCCAACCAGTTTTCACCTCTTCCCTCTCAGCATCCCGGTCTAGGAGGCAGGGGGGTGGGGCGGGGGGATGGGGCAAGGGAAGCTGGGGATTCCTCTGTGAGCCACAGTGTCACCAGGAGCGGTGATTAGCCGAGCTGCTGGCTGTGTAATTGGTGTGTGCCCGCGTCCCGGGGGTCTGGTGTGTTAACAGCGGGTCCCTGTGGTGAGTAAAGAGATCGTGCCTATGGCTGGTTGCACACGCTAATTAATTAGTGCTCCTCTGGTGTCGAGGAATGAGGAGGATCTGGGGGAGGTGGTGGTGGTGGGACTCAAAGCCCAAGAGCCCAGCTCGCCGAGGCCAGAGGTCACCTAGGATTCTGCCAGAACGGGGGCGTTCAGGTTGGTGTGTAAGGTTAGCGGTCAGAGCTCTGGGAGCCCTGGCTGAAGAGAGGGTATGTGTGTGTGGTGGGGTACAGTGTGGCCTGGGCTGTTGGTGGGGGGTGTCCTGAGCTGGGCTGGGTGGAGGTGGATGGAGGGGGGAGGACACCCCCCCTCAGCTTAGGGAGGACTCCAGGCTCAGGGCCTGTGTTATAGCATATTCCCTCCAGGGGGCCCAGAGGGGATGGGAAGAGAATGGGAGGAGACATTTCAGACTCATACCTGACTTCTCTACCCTCCATCACCTCGCTAAACCCAGCTTCTCAACAGGCCATTTCACACCCACTGGGTACACGGAGCTCCAAAATGCTCTTTGGCCATTCCCACCTCAATAACCACTGCTTTCCCCTTGCTGCCCACGCAGATACCCAGACTCCTCAGCCCCTGGATTGATCTGGGAGCCCAGAAGCCTCCTCTGAAGCCCGGAAACTGGAACCTAGATATTCAGGAAATACTATGGAGAACATGAAGAAGTGGGGGGGGGGGGGGGGGGGGGGGGACCCCCCCCCCCCCCCAGTTTCCCCGGGGAAGTGTGATTACTTATAGCAGCAAGAAAGATTAAAGTGAGCGCAGAGGAAGAACTTCCAGTGAGCTGACCGCGCTACTTGTATTCTGAAGCAGAAATGCTCCGCCTCATACAGGGAGGGATCAGGCTGAAAGGGGACCCGTAGAGGGAGATCCTCTCCCCTTGAGTGTTGGGATTCAGCAAGGTGTGGCGGGGGTTAGGGAGAGGAGACAAAATAGAGCAAGCAGGCAGAGGGGAAGATGAGACTGCGGCGGGGACTCTTTGGCTTCCATGTGGAGGCGCGAGTCCCGTTCCTGCACACGGTAATTGCTAAATTACCCGCCATCTGCTCGGCTCTCAGGCATAAATTATCTGCGAGGAGAAAAGACGCAGAGGCTGCGCACTTTCCTTTCTCTTCCCCAAACCCGCGCTAGGAGCTGGGGGGGAAGGGGAGCCTTCCCTTCAGCCGGAGTGGAATTGGAGGTGGTGGGACGCCCTGATGGGGAACAGTCACTATTTGCCTCTGTCCTCTCCTGAGAGGGAGTGACTTTGGAGTGACCAACTAACCAGGCCCACTACCCAAGGTCCCAGGGCTGCCTAAGGTCCCTTTAGACCCGGGGCAGGGCGGAGCAGTGAGGGCCCGGCCTCCAAGGCCACCCAGGAGGGGGCGGGGCTCGCCGTAGTGGGCGGGCTTCCCCAGGTATGACTGAATTTGCCTCGCAGGTTTTCCCCTGGTCACCCTGTTCCTCTGCGCACCCCGCCCATCACTTTGCTGATGAGGAGAGATCTCTTCAACTCTTGTTAACACCCGTCCGGGTCTCTCAGAGGGAAGACAGCAGGGAGGGTGGGCACAGGGCAGGAAGAGAGAGAAGGGGACAAACTTCCTTGCTTTCACTCGGCTCTGAACCCTGCTCTTCCTCCCTAGATTCTGAAGGGGTGGGGGGAGAGCTGTGAAAGCAGATGTAGAAATGACTTGAAATGGGGCAAGATGGTGGGATGGAGCAGGTTGGAGAGATGGAGGTAATGGGAAGGTGGAGCCCGTTGGGAGATGGGGTTGTTCGGGGAGGTAAGCCAGGAGGTGAGGGAGGCAGGCTGGGTAGGGTGGTAGGTTGTCCAGGTGGGAGGGGACAGGGTGGGGGGTGGGCGGGGTGGGGAGGTGGAGGAACCAGGACGGGGCAATGCCAGACGGAAACTCAGAGAGGGTAGGGTGGTGAGTTGTCTGGAAGGAGGGCTGGAGGAGGATCTGAGCGGGAGAAGGGGAAGACAGCAGTTTCAAGGCAGGTCAGAGCCTGGGAGGAGGAATCTAGTAGGGAGTAAAGGCTGTGTCAGGGAAAGCAAAGGGGTTTGTGGGTCCTTGGAGGGTCCCAGGAAGGTGAAGGTAAGACCTCCAGAGCCACTTCCCACTCAGGTTGAGGCCTGACTCTGGAGGGGAGCTGAGGAGGCCACCTGAGAGGCAGGGGTAGGGATGCGATCCCCTCCCCGCCCCCAGCCCAAGGCACCTGCAGGGTGTGCCCATCAGGGTGGGGGCGGTTTGGGCCGCTTCCCAGCTCCGAGCGCAGAAGCTAGTGGGGTTTCTTCCGAGCGATTGTTTAGTATTCATGGGGCGACGCAATCTCTCCCACATCTGCTTAGCACAGCAAGTCCTGTCATATAACTGTCTCCCGCACTGTCTGTCCATAAAGAATGTCTCGGAATTGGTGTAATTCAGAGAAATTAATGACGACTTTCCGCGGGACGGCTCCCTGGGGGATGATTAACACTTCATCGTCCATCTGATGCGCGGGGCCCAGCGCTCCATCGCGAACATTTGGGCCGTGGCCAGCCGCATTAAAGGTTATTACGGAAAACGCGACCTGCAAACGGGCGAGAGGCATGATGGACCAGGAGGGGCGGGGGCTGGGGTGGGGGCAGGGGAGTCGGATGGAGCCGGCCAAGTCGGAGATCAAGTTTCTCGGAGGTGTGCGCACCTGGGGTCTGAGGCTGAAGGAGACTGGGTTGCTGTTTCAGCGACAGTAGGATTGGAAAGGTGTTGGGGAGACGCTCACCACAGCGGGCTAGGGAAGGGAATGGGGTGGCTTTCTGTGGGTGGACACATTGCTGGACACGTTACTGATGGAAGCTTTCCCTGTCTTTTAATCCTCACAGAATGACTGGGTAAATTTTATGAACCCCACCTTATAGGTGATAAAACTGATAAAGGTGCCCAAGGTAACACAGCTTATTAAAAGAGGCAGAGGCAGGATTTGAACTCAGATCCTTGACTCCTGAGCTCTTGCTCTTTCCCCCCACACCGCTGGGCAGGTCTCCCACTCTCTTGTGTGTCTGCCTCACCTTCAGGCCTGGGGGTGAGGTGGGTGGGGGGAGGCAGATAGGTGCTCAAAAATGCTCAACACTGTAGGAAGGAAGGAATTATCTTTGCAGGTTTCACTTCCTTGGTGTGGCCCAGGGTCCTAGAGACTCTGGTGGCAGGAAGAGGAATATAGCAAAAGAGTTCCAGGGTGGGGTCAGGAAACTGGAAATAGGTTTCCTGTGGGTTTCCCTGCTTTCTCCTGGATTCTAAACCTCTAGAATCTAGAGGACGGGGCTCTGGATCCTTAGAATCAAGGAATAGATTTGCATGTGTATGTGTGCATATGGGTGTTTGAGTGTGTGAGTGTGTGTGTAAGTTTGCTTGTGCATGCCTAACTGTAAATGTATGAGTGTGTGAGTAGGTGTCTCTGTTGATACATGTGAGAATGCTAGTGACCTCTGGGTATGTAGATGTATGTATTTTCGAGAGTATGTGTCTGTATGTGTGCATGAGTGTGAGCATTTGTGTGTGTGTCTGCATGTGTGCAGGTGGATGTGGATGTGTACGTGTGTGAGGTCCCAGGGGAGCCTGAAGACTCGTCGCTGAAGATGTTTTAAATTTGATTTTTCCGGATTTCTAGCAGGTTCGAGGCTGTGGCATGTGGTAGGGGGAGGTGGGAGGCCAGAAGAGGAAGGCTGTTAGTGCTGGGGTGTGGGGGCTGGGGCAGCATGAGCAGGGGGTGCCTCTGTCCTGCCAGGCACAGGGGGATGGCCTCAGTGTCCTGGGTCTGAGGCTGGGTGGAGACTGGGTCCTGAGGCCTGCACTCAGGCCTTGCATTGGAAGTGCTCAGAGGCCTGCTCTGACCAGGGAGGGCCATAAGGGCAGAGGGCAGGGTGGGAAGGTGGCCAGACAGTGGAGGGTTCAGGCCAACTCTCTTTCCCCCACCAGGTTTTGGGAATGATCTATGGAGGCTGCAATTCCTAACTAAAGGCTCCACCTGTTCTGCCTTAGGGCAGTGGAGTCCCCAGAAGTCCTTATGGGCCACCACTGACACTGGGATGGCCATAATCACAGGGAAAACTTCTCTCTCTAGTAAGTACTACCCAGACAGGTCCAAAGCAAGTCCTTGTCTCTTGGGGTCCTCTAGTAAGGCCATATATGCATTCTTACTGAGTTTCGCACAAGCTTTCAGACCCCTTGTGCTGGGAAGTTCTTACTGAGTCTAACCTGAAATCTTCTTGTTGCACTTTGTGCCAAATAAGCCCAGGCTGAGTTTGTGAAGTTGGAACCCAGCACCAAGCATGGAAGTAGTTTCTTCTGGGCAGGAAAGTGGGTCTGGAGTACACAGACACTGAGAGGGTTGGGGCTAAAGCCTGGTGGATCACGGATGGGTCAGACCATTCCTAGGCAGGGGAGCAGTGATCATCAGGGCAAATTCAGAGAAGAGAGTTCAGAGACCACAGTTCCAACACTCTTTACACACAGGAGCCAGAAGCTCTTCAGGTGGGACCACTCAGTGTCCCCTGCTCCCTGACGGCTACCTCTGGGAAAACCAGGCCACTGACTCCTGGTCTCAGAGTCCTTCTTGTGTCCCATCTGGAGGACGCTAGACCCTGTTCCTATTCTCTTGGCTTTATGCGATGGGGAGAAAGGGAAGAATACTTCAGCTAGATGGGGGTGCTGTCCCCCTTCCTCTTGCTTAAGATTATAAGCCTTCCCAACTGGGTTTCAAGGCCTCTGACCCACGGACACCTGTTCCTTCTCCTTCCTACTCTCCCCCCACAGCCTCCCTGGATCTGGTCTCTTAGCTCCACCTGGGCAGCCAGCCCAGTATTCAGCCCTCCTTACCTCGCTCCTGACCTCACAGTCTGTCCCCAGTCTGAACCGTCTTCTCTCTTCTTCCTGCAGACCAGCGTCTCAACCCTTTGCAATATGGCCCCATGTTCTCCTCCTCCAGGAAGTCTTCCTTGATTTTTTCCCTCCTGGTTCTGGATCCCAAATCTTTTCTTTCTAGACCACTGCCAAGTTACCTGCAAGCCTTTCCTTGTTCTTCTCTCTTCTCTTTCCTGGCTGTGTTCCTTGTCCCTGCTCCCTCCTCCCACCTCCCACCTCCCTGCCCCTCCCCCCCCCAACCTGTGCCTCCCCATGGTCAGGGCTGTGTTTTCTCCTTCCTCCCAGGGCCCCTCTGCATGCACCGGGAGGGTTAGGACTGCAGAGGAGACTTGACTGAACTCTTCCCTGTTTTCTGTGTTCTGGAAATAGCAGAGATAATGGTGTCCAACTGGGTCTCATCCTGAGGAGGGAGGTGGCAGAGCAGATCCTCCCCTGTCTGTATCGTAGACTTTTATTCTGGTTTAGGCTTCACCCCCAGCTCCTCCTCTTCCTCCTGTTCCTGGTTGCCTCTGACCCAGTTAACAGGCCCCACCAGACAGCTGCCCCGGAGCCCTGAGATGCTGGGTCTGGTGTGGGGAGTGGTAGGCAGTCTCACTGTGATTTCTCACCTTGGGCTTCACACTGCCCCTGAGCACCTGCTTCCCCGCTGGGTCTCTGCACACCTGTTTTCTCTCTCAGTCTTCTCTTCCACCCTCTCTTTCATTCTTCCACTCCATCCTCACCCAGCCCACCTATCCCCACAGCCTGAGTTCTTTCAGCAAGCTCTTCCTTTCCTGAGACCCTTGGGATTGGCCTTTTGCCTGGGGAGGAGGATGGGTGAGTGGAGGTCTGGGTGGAGGAGAGGGTCTTGGCTCTGGGTGAGGCGCCGGGCCTAGCTCGGGACCAAGGGATGCGTTGACCGCCACCTTGTGGCCATATTGAGAACTGCAGGGTGGGGGCCGTGCTGAGAGGAGAAAGGGAGAGGGGATGACAGCAGGGGTTTGTATTACAGGGTCGTGGGCCTCAGAATTCCTAATTGACACTGGAGGTTTCCTCAGGGAGCCTTTGAATTCCTAACTGACAGGGGAGTAGAAACCTGGGAGGAAAGCCAAGTAGCAAGGACACGTCTAGATGGAGAGAGATAATTGAAACCCTGTCCTCAAGTCTGAAACCTCCTATTCAAATTCTCCCTCCCCAAAAGAGCCCTAAAAGGGAAACAGTCTGAGACTAAAGCAGGAGTTGATATCTGACCTGCAGAAGAGCTTCCCAACAAATCCCAAATTGTATTTGGATGCCACTGCTTCTGACAGGTGCACAGCTTTTTCAAAGACTCCCCCCGCCCCATTCTTAGTGAGTTGTCCCGCCTTCCCCAGGTGCCCTGATCTCATCATGCTCAGCTCATTGGGCCTATTCAGAAAAGCTCAGGTTCCTCAGCCTTCCCTACTCCAGCCCGTGTGTGGCTATGGCCAAGATGTTAATCTGGGAAGTCCCTTCTCTGGTCTAACTACAGTCTTTCCTATAACACTGGAAATGGAGAGATCCCCCACGTAGCCAGAACTGCAGATGGGAAAGTGGCCAGAGAAAGGAACCTGTGAGGAAGGTTCTGAGGGAGGGCAGTTCTGCCTCAGTTTCTCCTACAGCCTCCTCTCCCCTGCCCCGTTGGATCCTTGGAGATGAAGGAGATGGGACAGAGTGGTTCCCTTGGCTGGAGAACTCTCTCTGCTTGGGCTTCAGGATTCACAGGTGCTGGGGGAAGGGTGAAGCTCTGAGTTCCAATCATGACCCTTGTTATATCAGTGGGTATCTTGAGGAGGGAAGATGGGGGTGTAGTGTTTGTCTCCATCATCCTGAGTCCTTCTGGTCTCACCCAGGGTCCCTTTGAAGTCTTTTTCTTCCCTGGCACCCACATTCCAGTTCCTCAGAAGCCCTCATGATGATACCTTCATCTCCACCCCTCTACCCCCACTCCAGCACCACTTTTTGGTGGGCTGAGAGTCCCCAAATTCTCCCTGCCATTCCCCTCTGTTTCCCCATCACTGCTTAGAGATCTTGGCCAGGAGCCCTGGCTCTGAGAGCTCAGGGTGGGGGCTGTGCCCTGATGCCCTCCCTCTGAGGTGCCATTCCTCCCCTGCCTCATTTGCTGCTGCTGACCTTACTGAGTTAAATTAAAAAGCAATGTTCTGTGTGCGGCTCCAGCCCCGTGGAGCTTGACTCTGGGAAGACGAAGACAATTACCGGCCCCTCCGTCTCCCTCTCGTCTGGCTGCCTTATAATTTTTTCCCCTGCTGCCTGGTATGCAACATTTATGTTTTTAATAACACCAGAATGGTTTTGACCTTGGGAATTCATAGCAGAATGGGCACCGTGAGAGGCCCCAACGTGATTGGCGTTTGTCTCAGTCCTTTGCAGGGAGGAGGCTCTGTGTGGTGCCTCTTCCATTCTGGGGAAGGTGTGTGGGGGCTGTAGCCAGAGGGTCTAGGGGGAAATTGCAAAAGCCAGAGTGGACAAAGGGGCACATGGGGAGAGGGAAAGAAAAGGGGAAGATTTTGTCTTTTCAGGTTTTCCCTTTGGGATGAAAGTCGGAATGAGGTGTTTGAGAGGCTGGCATGGCTTTTTTTCATCTTGTTTTATAAGGAAGGAGCCCTGGATTGGGGAATGGCATGGAGTTCATGCCTGGGGGGGGGGGGCTATGCGGGAAGGGTAGGATGTGGCACACGTGTATGCACACATTCAGCCCACAAGTTTGCCCAGGTGCGTGCCCCCTTTCCCCCCACTGGCTCCATTCCACTGAATCAATGCATTCAATCCAGTTACTATCACCTTCTCACCTTCGTCAGATCTTCAGCTCCCAGGAGAGGGAAAGAAGTAAGGGCTATAGCCAGAAGCCTGGAATCATACTTAAAGCAGAACTTCCCAGCTGAGGAGAAAGAGAACAGGACAGAGCCCTCTCCTGGTGTGCAGTGAGGTTTTCTTCCCTGTCCCTCCCATCTTTCTTTTTCTCTCTTTTCCGTGCTCAACTCCCTGGGGGACCCAGCTTTTGAGGTTAAAGGAGAGCCAGTGGCAGCAAGAAGGATCTGGAAGAGGAGTAGGCGGGTCAGCAGAGGGATGGGAGAGGCAAGGAGCAGTGAAGGGCCTGAGAGAGAGGATCCTTGGGAGGAGAGAGTTGGGGACCCTGGGCGGCCCCTCGCCTCCATGCGTACAGGGCCGCGGTAGGGGGACCAAGATTAGAACTGGGAAGATGCTTCCCTGTCTGCAGCTTTGAGGAGCCTCTGCAAACACAGGGAAAAGAGCAAATGATGAATGAAGAGATGTTCTTCTAGCGGTCAGGAAGTAGGAGGAGAGGGGCAGGGGCTGTGGGACTCTGAGGACCTGAGGGGTGTGTGTGCTGAGGATGAGGGGGTACACAACGGGTATTTGTGGCATACATCTCAGTGCTCTGTGGTGAACAGTCCTTTGTGCACCAGTTCTGCATGTAAACATATGTAACATGGGGAAGGGTGGAGTTTTGACATCAGTTATTTTATTTTATTTTTTAAAGATTTTATTTATTTATTTGAGAGAGAGAGAGAGGGAGAGGGAGAGAGAGAGAAAGAAAGTGTGCACAAGCAAGTGGGGCGGCGGGCAGAGGGAGAGGGAGAAGCAGGCTCCCTGAGGAGCAAGGAGCCCGACTCAGGGCTCCATCCCAGGATCTCGGGATCATGACATGAATTGAAGGCAGACACTCCACCGACTGAGCCGCCCAGGTGCCCCGACATCAGCGTGTTAAACCCAGGGTGGTGAGTGGCTTCCTACTGGGCCTACGAAGTATGTTTTTCTTTTAGGAGTGGCAGTCAGCCCCAGTGGGAAGGAAGACCCCTGTACTGGGAATCAAGAAAAGCTGGGTTTCAGTTCTGGCTCTAGTTCTCAGCTGGGCCCCTCTGAAGCCGCACCTCTTGGAGGTGGGATGTCATCTGCTGTACAATCGTGGAAGGAAAAGCCGCGTGACCCTTCTGTGCCAGCAGCCCCAGAGCTGGGGACCAGAAAAGGGAAAGGGGCTGGAGCGGGTGATGGCATTTCAGGGGCCAAAGGGAACAAGGGATGCCAGTGGAAAGAGCTGCAAGCGGGGTTTCATGGGTTCTTGCGGGAGCCAAAGAATCCCCTCCCTGGGCCGCCCAGCCCTAGCTCAGCACCCAGGACCCAGGGCTGCCTCTGCAGGGAGAGCCGTTCTCTGCCGCCCTCTTGTGGCCATCGAGCTCTTCTCAGGTCGCTGCGGAGAAGGTTCCTCCCAAGTCCGCAGGGCCGCGTCCATCGCCCCCTGGTGGAAATTGCGTATATTACAAGAAGCGAAGCCATCTTTGGTCGTCCAACCGCATCTTTCCTACCCCCCCCCCCCATCTCCTCTAGTTTCTGGAGGCACTCAAGACCTCCTTAAGGCTGGAAAAGTCTTCCTGAGATTTAACCCTCTTTGCCATTGCCCGAAGTTTTAAGTTCTGCTTTTGGGGATGTGCAGTGGAGACAAGGGGCTGAGATCAAGTAACTGAGAGAGAGAGCAATTTCTCTTCCTCCTTGGGTTCCATTTACAACCCCAGCTTCCCAGGGTCATCGGGAGTTTCCAAAGAAAGACGGCAGGGGCTGGTGACACTCCTGGAGAAAATGGGTCTGGAGCAGACCAGGCATTATGCGTCTAGGCTTCCTCGAATTTGCACCTGAGCTCAGTCTGTCAGCATCAGCAGGGAGATGGATTGGCAGGAGCCAGGAGGCAAGAGACAGGGATGATGGAGGGAGATGGCATATTTGACAGATGCTGACAGGACTGGTTATTTGCTAGCTTTGGAATCCCCTCCCACCCACCATGCTGCCCTTGGCCCTCCCCTTCTAGTACTCAGTGCTCATTAGTGACCGCCTATCTTTGGGGAGAAATCCAGTCAGTCAGGTTGCACTGGGGTGGGCAAAGGGGGAGAGAAGGAGGAAGGGACACCAGGTAAATGATGGAGGAGGAGTGGTTGGAATGACTGGGATTTGAGCTGGGGTCGGATGATCACTGGGGTGCTTAGAAGGCTTGGCAGGGGAAACTGTCCTGGGGACAGACACTGAGTTGCTGGGGTGAGTGAGTGGGGAGCCAGGGGTGGGAGGGGATATTTAAAGGCATTGATTTCCACTGATTTAGGCGCTAATTTTGGGAGCACTGGTGAAATAGCCAATGATTCTTTTGAGAGCCTCCTCTGTACAAGGAAGGGTTATAGGTGCTATGAGAGGATAAAAGAGGGGCAGGCATGTTTCCTGTCCTCCTTCCTGTTTTTGAAGACCTGCCGTATGTCCTCCCTGGACTTGTTGCTCCACGCGTGCTTGTCTGACGGGTGCAAGGAGCTGCTCGGCAGTTCTTGGCCTGGGGTTGCAGAGGCAAAGCTCCCAGGCTCATTTCTGTTCTGCACACCCCCGCCCCCTCCGGCAAAGCACCGCCAGTGGGCCTCCCGCCTCTCCTTATTCCCCTTCTCACGGAAGGCTCAATACGCGGAGATACCTGGGGACGGGGGAGGGGGGGACCTGGGGTGCCCTCCCAGAATTTCCAGTGGCTCCCAGTGGACGAACTGGGGAGAAGGAGGGGTAAGCCTCACGACCCGAGCGGCCAGCGTAGCAGGCAGGGAGGGGATCAGTATTTGGAGTGGTGGAGAATGTTCGGTGAGGAGCAGAATGCTGCAGTCGGAGCCCGCGCTGCATCCTAATCAGCGTTGCGGAGGCTGCGCGGCGAGCCGTCAATCTTCCACACAAAGGGCCGCCCGCCGCGTCCTCTCCTGGTCCTCGGTGCCCCCCACTCTCCGTAACTGCCCGGCAGTGCTGGCCGGCAGAGAAGGGGGGAGGCGGACACACAGACAGGGGCAGAAAGGCCCAGTAAATTCAAGCCAAGACCGGTAGAATGGGAACCAAGAAGGCAGAGGCGGTCAGCGCACCCTGGAGAGTCAGAGAGACCGAGACAGAGTCAACAGAGACCGTCTCAGAGAGGAACGGAGAGACAGGGAGACAGGCCCAGAGACAGGAGAGAGGAAAAAGAGGAGCTTCTAGAGAGCAGGGGGAAAGATGGAAGACAGACACAAAGAGACACCCAGAGGCCAGAGATAGTAGAGGCAGACAGACTCAGAGACATGAGTTGGACCCAGGCTCGGGGGGTCCAAAAGCCCCGAACCAAAGACTGATTGATGGACGTGGGGCCAGGGCTGAGAAGATACCGGGAGAAGTGCCCCCAGAGAGGAGGGAGACAGAGAAGGGAAAGGAGGAGGTGGGGTCCAGAGGCTGAGGCAGTGAGAAGGGGCAGGGAGAGGTGGCAGAGGGTGGGGTGCAGGCTCTGCGTCAAGGGCTCTGCTGGCCTTTCAGGACCTGGGACTCTGGCGGGAGGAGAGGCCCATAACTATGTATGTGTGTGTGTGTGTGTGTGTGTGAGAGAGAGAGAGAGAGAGAGAGAGAGAGGAACACAGCAATTCAGAGCTCTATTCAAAATGCCAGAGTCATCTGGTGCTGAATGAGACTTCCACATAGCTTCCCTCTGCAACGACTGCTCCGAGCAGAAGAGGTGGACGGTGGGGGAGAGAACAGCAAAAAGATGGAAATTAGAGAAAGACTGAGATAGGAAAAGAAATGGCAGAGCCGTGACAGAGATCAGAGGGAGAGAAATTGATAGTGAAAAAGGGAGTAGAGAAATGGACAGAAGACAGAGAAAGACAGAAGTGGAGAAAGAAATATGATGGAGGGGGCATGGGTGAGAGACAGGGAGAGGGAGGGCGCGGGCGCCTCTCCCTGCAAGAGGGAGAGAGGGGCAGGGAGAGAGCCATGGCTGAGTAGGCATGGTTGAGAAGGCAGAGTAAGGGGAAAGGGCGGGGGGAAGCAAGCAGGACACCTGTCTCCCCAAAGAGGTTGCGGGCTGGGATGAAACAACCCTATGGTGAGGTAGAGAGGTGGTCAATGAGTGCGTCTTAGGATGACCTTTCTCTCTCTCTTTTCTAAACACAAGGAACCTATTCCTAGGCATGCCATCTTCAAAGTAGCGCTTATAACTGCTGCTGCAGGTGCCTGGGTCACTCCTGCCGTTCCTCCTTGGGGATCGCCTTTACAGCCTGCGGTACAGCTCTGAGCGTGCTCACCAGAGGCCAATTTTTATCCTTTAGGAGGGATCTAATTTTTGAAAATTGCCAAGTTTTCTCCAAGGCTGGAGAATAGGGTGAGGACCCAGCGGGGAAGCAGTATTTACAGTTAAAAACAAAGTGAATGTGGGAAGACACAGTGAAGGATATGCCCTCCTCCATGGCTCTGAAAGGTCATTGTGAAGGAGAAGCTTGCAGGATGTGACAGAAGGAGACCTTCCTGGTGGCTGCTGGAGCCCCACTTTGATTTTTCTGTTTGTTAAAACCAGGCAGTAGTGCTCCCAGGAGCATTTGAGGCCTGGTACTGGAGGGTGGAGGCCTGGCATTTGCCAGAAATATTGGGTCACGTGGTCCTGCCCTTCCTTGGGGAGCTTATAGTCCCCCTTCCTGCCAACTAATATGCAAAGTAACCTGGTGACACCCAGCATAGATCAACAAGTACAAAGGATTAGGGCAAATTCAGAATCAGAGGTAGTAAGTTCAGGGGAGGCTGTCTGGAGGAGGGGAGTTATGAGTGGGGTGTAGAAGGAGAAACCCAACAGGGCATGGATTAGAGGAGGAAATGAACAAGAGAACCTCTCTGTTGCTTTGGAAGCAGGAAGAGCAAACCATAAGCCAGGCAGGAGATAGCTTTGCTGGCCTGGAATAAATAGCTGGATTGGGGAACCAGCATGAAGGGGAATGGAGAGGGGCAGGCTGGGTGATGTGAATTTGCTAGGACAGGGTGCCCTGACATGTGTTAGGCAGTGGTGTGTGTGTACACAATTTCTGGAGAAGAGCGTACTCAAGTTTGCATGTCTTCTGTGTGTGTATGGGGGGGGGGGATGTACATCTAGGTGGCTTTGTGCCAAGTGGCTTTGTGCCCCAGGCTCTTGTCTTTCCATCTGTGTGTGCGATTGGTATGTTGCTATGTCTGAGTGCGTTTCTTCATTTGCGTGTTTCCATGTGGTCATGTGTGAATGGTATCTCGGTTGCTTTTTGTATATTTTATTTGGCTGCATGCGGTGGAGTGAGGCGTGTGTGTTGTGTATGTATGTGCGTGCCTGCAGGAGGAGTGCGGCCGGCGGGGAGCCCTGGCTGCCCAAGCATCACCGTCTGTCTCTCTCCCTCCACTGGCTCCATCTGCCCTCGCTGAGGTCTTGACAAGGAGGCAAACAGCAAACGGCAAACTGCTACGCCCAGAGAGACATGAAACATTGTAAACCACGCGCAGACTCCTCCTGCGGGGGAGAAACCCGCATGGAGCCAGAGGGCAGACAAACAGACAGACAGGCTGCTCCTCTGAGCAGGTGCACTCACAGGCCTACCACGCACAGAAGGCCACACACACTCGCTCTTGACCTCCCGCTCCCCACCCCTCCTCCGAGCCCTACGTCCCTGCCTTCCATCATCTCCAAACGCCAGCGAGGGTTTGGGGCGATGGGGCTGGGGGAGCTCACTCGGACCTCGGAGCCAATCTCCGGATGTCTAATCGCTCCTTTGGCCGTGGAAGGGTGTGCGTGCGTGTGTATGTGTGTGTGCCCCCTCCTTCACTCCTTGCCCGGTCCCGCCACCTCCACCCCCCTTCCGGCCCGCAGCAGTTTCCGAAATCGCCCGGCGGCGAAGAATTCATTAGCGGGGGGCGGATGTAAACGCAGCGCGGTGGAACGTTTTAATTAGGCCTGAACAATAAACAAGCTAAACGAGGCGCGCAGGGCTCCCTGGCGGGCCCTCAGCCTCCTCCGCGCCGCGCGGACTCATTACGGCTGCAGCCAATTTCATGCCCTCGCCGAGCGCGGGCCGCGGCCGGGGGCCGGAGCCGGGGGCGGGGGCGCGCTCGGGGCCCGCGGGGCGCCGAGCCGGGGCGCCCGGGGCCCGGACTGGCCACCTGGGGGCGGCACGGCTGGGCCCGCCGCTCCCCCACTCTCCGCCACCCCTCTGCCTTTCTCAGTGTCCTTGAGATGAAGGTCCCTCCCCACGCCAGCCGGCCGGTGCGAGCTTCTGGCTTTCCTTTTCGGGCGTATCGCTCCCTCCCTTCTCTCCCCTCCCACCCTCTTTGCGGCGGACTCCGGCTCCCCCTCTCCGCGCGCCGCCGCCGCCGCCTCTAACCCTCGGTTCCTCTTTTTGCCGCAGTCTCCGTGTCTCTTGCCAGGGTCTCTCCCTCCCTCCCGCTCTGACTTTCGCCTCGACTTTATCTTGCCTCCCCAGGCCGCCGCTACCGTTCCAGCTCGGCGTGGTAGACCCCGCAGCCCAGTTCCTCCGCGTCGTTGCCCTCGGGCTCGGTCTACACCCGCCTGGGCCTCCCCCTCCACGTTCTCCCTGCGGCCTCCCGCGCTCTGCCGGCTCCCGGCCTCCCGCCCGGCCTTCGTTCTGTTTCTGCCCGGGTCTTTCTCGGACCGGCCCATCTCCGCCTGGGTTTCGGGTGTGGTCCCTGGCTTTGCCCCGCCCCCCTCCATGGGGGCTCTTGGGGCCCAGCCAGAGGTCCAGTTTGGCCTGTTTCCTCCTCTCCCTTACTTTTGTGAAGCTGCAGGCGGTGCTTGCTGGTTCCCAGTCTCTGTCAGGACTTTCCTGTTTGTGGGGGGGCAGTGGTGAAGCTGGTCTTGGGCTGGGTTTGAACCCTGGCCCTCTTCCTCGCCATGCAGCCTCTTAACCTGTAAAATGGGGGAACTAATTTTTGGGGCTTCATGGGATTGTAGTGAGAACTAGCACCGCGGTAGGGAATGTGACATACTTGGCCCGTAGTAGGCACTCAGTACCTACGAGCTCTTATTATTTGTCCTTCCTCAGTCTGCTTCCCTCTCTCCTTAGCCTGGAGTTAACGAAAAAAAAATTACCAGAGTAACAGACTGTATAAGCCAAAGCCGCTTGAATATCAGGAATTTAACAGGGTTCAGCTTAACAAATGCTCTAAGGTCTGAACCCAGGAAATGCCTGTGAGTGTAGACAAGAAGGGAGGATGGGGATTGGACTGAACACAGGAAACCATGTGAATTGGTGCCCTGGACGCAGCAAATTCAAACCCAGGGAGGATGGAGGCATTCCCAAAGGCCAACCTGTATCCATCCTGCAGCGGCAGCGGTGGCCGCCTCTGTCCCTGCCGTCCGGGCCTGTGTCTGCTGGGAGTCTGCAGTGGGCCTGGGAGTCCAGCTCCCCCAAAACTCTCACCTCCAGGTGGGACCCGGACTCCTAGAGCCTCAGGCCTCCATCCTCCTGTCCCTTCCATGCATGTGACACACATCCACACACACACACACACGTGCCCTGCGATTTCTAAAGGGAAGCACTACCCCACTAGAGATGGATTCCTTCCAGCTGTCATTTCCCCGGCACAACCTCACAGGGCAGTGGAGGCTCAGAATGCTGTCTCCCTGCTTGGGTTTCTTTCTCAGTTCCTTTATTCTCCTAGAGAGCAGAATCAATGAGTCACACACTCTACTCTCTCCATGTGTCCCGGGCACTGAGGGGAGATCCAGAGGGAGGAGCAGGGGCCCTGCGTGCAGGAGCTCCCGGGCAGCCGGGAGGATGAGGCTGTCAGCCAAGACAGAGAGGCACAGTGCTCTGGGCGTTCCCTCAGCAAATGTTCGTGAGCTGAGTTGGTCAAGGGCAACTGGACCTGGCCCCATCAGTCGGATGTTGGGAGACTGGCAATGACCAAAGGAGGAAAGACGGAGGAAGACACAGAAGTCTCAAAGGTTTCCTAGGAGACAAGGAGAATGGTACTCATTTAGTCAGCAAGGAGCAGGAACATGGAGAGGAGAGGATCACATAAGTCACAGCTCTTGCATTATCTTGGGGTAAGGAATATGAACCTTGGAGACAGAGGAGAAAGAAGCGTGTAGGTGTGCATGTGTGTTAGGGAGGCAGAGGGATGGAGGAGGCAGGGTCTGCTGGAGAGAGGGCCAGAGGGCTTGGGTGGAGATGACCTAGAGGGCCATCCCTTCAGGGGTGGGATGTGATGGGGTGGCAGTGGTGGTGCGCATGTGGGGCAGCAATGTAAAATGTGCCAGGGTCATAGCTCCACGGTGACCTGGGGCTGGGCAGGCAAGATGCAAGATGCTGGGAAGCGAGGCTGACTTCCCTGGCCTTGATGTGTCCTCATACCTGTGAGGATGAATGAGCCTGGATTTCATAGGCTAGTGAGCCATGGCTGGGTGGAGACAGCTGCTCAGGCCATGAAATGTGGGGAAGAGGCCTCTGGGGGTCAGTAGACAGAAAGAGGGAGAGGGAGACAGGGATGGGGATGGGGAGGGGTCATGGCAAGATTGAAGGCTTTGAGACTTTTATCCTGGCTCTCCCCTTTACCTAGCCCTTCCATGGATTGAATTATGTGTTTTAAAGCTAGAAAAATCTTCAGTAAATGATCTGGCTTAGTCTTTCATCTTCAGACGGTGAGGTATTACATCCCCACTTCACAGATGAGGCCTAAACTTGGCAAAGCTCTCCTGGGCAGAATATGTTGCAAAGGGTATCAGGAGGCATGTCTTTGCCTTCTGGGGAGTGATTTCTCCCTTATACAAATAGGCCCCTGCAGGAGGGGGCACCAGAATGCAGTCATTTGATTCTTTGCTCTGCCCCTTACTGGCTCTGTGACTTGAGGCAAGTTACTGAACCTCTCTGTGCCTTAGTCTCCTTATCTGTAAAACAGCAGTACTAACACCTGCTTCTGTAGTTTGTTATTGAGGATAAAATGAGATTTATGTGAAAGAATTGTGTACAGTTGTAAAGGTTTATAAATCCAAATATATTAGCCGTTTTATTATTTTTTTTTAAAGATTTTATTTATTTATTTATTAGAGAGCGACTGAGAGAGAAACAGCATGAGAGGGGAGAGGGTTAGGGGGTCAGGGGGAGAAGGAGGCTCCCGGTGAGCCGAAAGCCCGATGTGGGACTCAAGCCCAGGACTCCGGGATCATGACCTGAGCCGAAGGCAGTCGCTTAACCAACTGAGCCACCCAGGCGCCCTATATTAGGCGTTTTAAAACAACCTCATCCTCATCTTTGATATCTTCTCAGCTTCTTCTCGCTAGACCCGCTCAGCAAATCCCCCCCCTGTCCCCCAAGCTCTTTTTACCCCCCCCCCCCCCCCCCGCAACCTCTGAATCTGGCATTTCCTTCCCACTGATCTTGCTTTATATCTCAATCTCTGTGTCCTTAGGTCCCTCAGCACTTGAAGGCTCTGGCTATACTTTATTAACGTATATGCATTTTTCTCTGCCAGGGTTTCTTGTCTCTTGTGTCTCTCTTCTCACATCCCAGAGAACAGGGTCCTGTCTTCTCCTTCCTTGGGGTGCCTTCCTTCCCACTAGGGTTGGATTCACAGGGCGAGTCCAAAGAATGGACCGCGAGAGGTTCAAACACAAGAGGGAGGTCTTGGGGGACAGGACAGCAAACTAGACAGCAAATTGTCTGCTTATGGGGCTTTTCCCTCCAGGCTGTGTCAATCCTTCTTCAGAATGTTTGCCTTGACTGGGGGGAGGGAAATAGTCATCTCCCTCCTGGAGCTAAGGGTTAGAGGGGAATTATTTTCCTAATGTTTAGCCAGACTATATTTTGTTCCCTGATGTGGGGCACATCACCTGGAGGTCCATCCCACATGAAAAGAAAGGGCAGTCAAGAGAGGGCTTTCTTTTTCCTGTTTGGGTTATGTGTGTGTGTGTGTGTGTATGTTTCTCTTGTCCTAGCATTTACCAACCCTAGCTCTAAGGAAGTCCTTTCCAAAGTGTATTCTAAATTTCTTTTGCTGAAATTAAGCCCATCTCTTTAGTGGAGGCAGTTTCTAAAGCCCAGTATCTGGTTCAATGTCTTTCATAAAAGATGTGTGTCTGTGGGGGAGGAGGAGAGTAAAGGGTAGAACTTGGAGAAGAAATGTAATTACCCAGCTCCTGGTTTTAATTACATGTAAGCCCTGGATATTCTGAACTTTATTAAACTTCTAAGTGTCCATGGGGGTGGGATGGATCTGGTGGGTTTTGCTTCCGGGTCTTCTCTGCAGGACCTCTCTGGAGGGTTCTCTTTCTACCGTCCCTCCCCATCCCAGCCTTTGTCTACACACCTTTCGCCCTGCTACAGGGGGCGCTCTGATCAGCTCTTCCAGAAGGGAGGCTATCACCTGTCCAGTCCAGGTGTCTCACTGACTCTCTTTGTATTTCTCAAGATCCTCTGATTCCTTCTCCCCAAACCCAAATGCTCTCCCCCAACACCACATTTTTTGATAAACCCACTTAGCTGTTCTGGAGGGAGGGGGTCTTTCTGCAGGGAGCCTTGTCTCCTCCTAAACTGCTTACTAATTACAAACAGAAAGCCTGGTCTGTGAGGTTAGTCCCTCCCAAGCTCCCTGGCTTGATGGAGGGAGCCAGGAGTTGGGGGATTTAAAGTGCAATTTCCTGTACCTTTTTCATTTCCTGCTGGGGGTTGTGGAGAGCAATAAGCAAGGTGGGTGGGCAGGCCAAAAGCCTGAGCAGGTGGGGGATGGGCTCGGCGAAGCATCCCTCCATCACTCTTCTGCCATCCCCCCTTTCCAGGTCTCAAGGTGAGTTCCTTAGGGATGAGACACTTGATAAATCAGTACCTGGCATTCCTTCCAATTCCCCTCCTCCCTCCCTGAGGTAAAGAAACTGAGTAGAGAGGACGGGGAGATGATCCAGTTCCCATGATTAGAATAATAGAGGACAGAACAGGAAGGAATCATAGCTATGAGTTGGGTCTCCTCAGGTAACAGATGGGGAAACTGAGGCCTTGGAGAGGGCACATAACCTACCCCAAAGTCACATATCCAGTGGTGGGCTGGCGTGACTGGGATTTACCTGACTTCCATGACTCTCAGTTCAGTGCTCTTTACTCAGTCAGGGTGGGCTGTGGGTTGCTCATGTGTCTATGTGTGCATGTGCACTTGGGCTGGGGTGAAATAAGAGAAGGAGTAGGGGGGTATGGGGAGGTATCTGGACAGCTAGGTCTCCAGGTTCTAAAATATTCACTCTTTGGTGGGTCTTGTAGGAGAGCACAGGGAAGTCCAGCCTCGTGGAAGGCTTTTGTGAGTTGGTCCAGGAAACAGACAGGTAGATAAAAAGGAGAGAGGGAGGGCCTGTGGCCCTTGGAAATGATTAGCCCCACATCTCATCTTACTCTCTCCACAGTCAGAGGTGGATGGGGTGGGGGAGGGGGCATGGCAGAGGACAAAGGAGCCAATTATTGAGTGAGTGGATTAATTGATTAATTGTCCAGAAGCTTCCAATGCTCCCCCAACAATGACATCCCCTCCCCCTGACCCCAGTCAGGCATGGCCTCGGTTGGCCCGGATTATTAATTAGGGCTTGAAGTCATTTAACGATGATTTCATTATCGACGTGCTGTCTGTCTCGGGCTCAGCCCGGTTGCCAGGGCGACTCTGATCGATTGCCTTCCTACAAGTCAGCCGGCTCCTGCCTCTCCGGAGCCCGACTGTTGGCAAGCACTCCCTAGCGTTCCCCTCTGGTACTGCAGAGCCTCCTAGTTGCCTGCTTTGTGTGACCCAACCAAGAAACAGGTATAGAGCTGCCTTGTGTGTGTGTGGGGGGGTGTCCTTCAACTGGCCTGGAGCCTGGGCTGCCCAACTTTGGTCCCTGTTCCAGATATACTGCCCTACCTAGCTGTTGTCAGGGATTCTGGGGATCGAGTCCCCCTTTCCCTGGTTTGTGGAGTCCTTCTGACCCGGTTCCCTGGTGGCCATCTACCCATATCCCTTTGGAATGGGTGTGGGAAGAGGTAGGTGACCTCAGTTCTTGTCCTGCAGCCTCTGAACTTACCTCTGGGAGGCCCAAACCAGCTGTGATAATGTTCTTCCCTTCCACTTAAAAAAAAAAAAGATTTTATTTATTTATTTGAGAGAGAGAGAGAGAGAGGAGGAGCAGAGGGAGAGAGACAAGCAAATTCCTTGCTGAGGGCAGAGGCTGACGCAGAACTTGATCCCAGGACCCTGAGATCATGACCCAAGCTGAAAATCAAGAGTTGACCGCTTAACTGACTGAGCCACCCAGGTGCCCCGATAAGGTTCTTTCTGCTACTAAAGAGACTCCTTGGGCTCTAGCTATAACCAGACATCTGGCCTCTGGGACCTTAATATGTGACTGGCAGGGAAGGGGGTGGGTAGAACATTTTCCCTTTAGATTGCTTGAGTTAATGTTCTTAGGGTCTCCCCTGGCCCTGAGGGGAGCTAGGGGAGTGAGTCTTTGCAGAGCCCCAAGAAAGCTTGGGGAAAAAGGCAGGGGCCAGCTTGCCATGCTAAGTCTTAGGTCTTCAGAAACTTGGCTGGTTGCTTCATCACTGGTCCCTTAAAACCTAGATTCACACATGTACACTGGCCTCAAGGTCTCTACTCTCTGCCTCAGTTTCTCCTTTTGTGGGTTTCATATGTATATCTGTGGGGGCCCTTTAGTGGAGTGTTGCTTGAAGGCAGATGATCGTGACTGCTCGGAAGGTGTCTATATTGTTGATTCCAAATTAATGGACAGTCACTAATATCTTATTTTGCTTAGACTTTGCGTGGTGCTTATTTAGCTCTCAGTGCAGATACGGTCCCGGTCCTTCACCTCTCCTCACTCTTCTCCAAGTGATCCCTACCCAAAGTCTGTCCCCAACACTTTGTCCAGAGTTTGTGTGCCTCTCTTACCTGCTTTCTCTTTCTCCTCAGCCCCCACTCTACCGCTGGCTCTGCCAGGATGCATTAATCTGAAAAATTTAGGGCTGAGCTTCAGGCCCCTTTTGATTGCAGCATTTTGGGGGAGAGGGCAAGGGAGGCAGTTTTTCTATCCATGCAGGGGTCCCTGGGAGAGAGCCTGAGGGCAGCCATGACAGCAGCTTCACCCTATCAGCTTTCTGGGCACATCCACCACCAAGCAGCACCTGAGAGGGGAACCGGCTCAGCAGCGAGCCGAGTGAGATTGAAGAGGATCATAAAGAAAATATATGTCCCCCTCCCCGGCCTCGCTCCCTCCTCCTGCTCCACACTTGCCTCCTTCTCTCTCTTTGTCTTGCTCTCTCCCCCCTCTTCACCGCATCCCTGTTTTCTTTGTTCCTACTTTGCCTCCTTCACCTTCATCTCTGTCAGGCAGATCTGTCTTTCTATCGGTCTGTCTGTCTCGCCAACTCCAAATATGTTTTGGTCTGAGTTTTTCTAGGGCTGTGTCTGCCATCAGCTCTTCCTTCTCCCTGTCTCCCTCCCTGCGTCCCTCCCTCAGTCTCCGAGGATCTCTCTTCCCATCACATCTTTATGAGGTTCACCGTGTGTGCCTTTTAGTTTCTGCATCCACATCTCCTCTGGTCTCTCTCCTTTTGCTGCCTCCCCCCCATCCCTGTTCCCTCTCTTGCTCCCCCCTTTCCATCTCTCTCCCTTGCTTCTCCTATCTCGGTCTCTTTCAGCTCTTCCCCTGTCTCTGGCTCACACCCCTGCCTCCTCACCACCTCCCTCCTCCCACCCCTCAAGGTTCAGATACTTCATGTGAAATCACCTGGATGGGCTCCAACTGCCAGGTCCCCCTATTCTGTACCCCCTCCTCCAAGAGAGATTTATGGCCCCAACTCTGCATCCTCTGCATTCCCCCCAGCCCTGGGCCAGTTCTTTTCATTACCTGGTGATTATCTGGGGGCCCTGGCATTTCCCCCAGCCTCCCACCCTCTACCCAGCAGGCAGTGAATAGCACAGGGAGAAAGGGGAAGGGAGAGCTCTTGGGACCAGATGCAAGGACATGGAGACCCTCCCCCTGCACCCGCCCTTCTTTCCCTGAAGCAGATGCACATCTGGGAAAATCCCAGCTTGAGGCAGGGGAAGACAGCCTAGGACTGTTGGAACAGACATAAATCAAACACCCAGATGCCCCTCCCCTACTGTTCTGTCATTACAGCCATCCTTCCAATTCCTGCCTGTCTCCTTTGCCTCTAGGAATTTTGGCTCTGTAGTCTTGCCTGGGCCACTCATTCACTGCCCAGAATAGGGCCTGGAACAAAGGAGGTGCTCAATTAATGCCTTTGGTCCATGCCTCATGGAGATGTGTGAGGGCAGGGTCAATGTCATTTGTAGGTTTTCCTCAGTTGGAGGTTCTTTCTGAGATCTGAAGCAATCCTTTCTGCTCCAATTCCAGTGCTCTGTCTTAGTATAGTTAGTATGGACTCCATCCCTTTGAGGTCCCGCCACCACCCCTCTTTCCCCTCCCTCCACCTCTACCCTAATGTAGGGTTTAGAGGAATCTCAGCACTATCAAGTGAAGTCAGTGGTGCCCCTTTTCCCTGAGACTGATGGCTTTTTGGGCCAATCACTTGTGCATTCAGCCCTCGGTCTCTAAGTAGGCCCCACCTTCTCCATCTCTGAGAATTCTCGCCTCTGAAGAAGGATTGGTGGGAAGGAGGAGGCACTTTCCTTTGGTCATTGTTTCAGGGTCTTGGAAACCCTACTTTTTTTTTTAAAGATTTATTTATTTTAGGGGCAACTGGGTGGCTCAGTCGTTAAGCGTCTGCCTTCGGTTCAGGTCATGATTCCAGAGTCCTGGGATTGAGCCCCGCATCAGGCTCCCTGCTAGGCGGGAAGCCTGCTTCTCCCTCTCCCACTCCCCCTGCTTGTGTTCCCTCTCTCGTTGTGTCTTTCTCTCTCAAACAAATAAATAAGATCTTAAAAAAAAAAAGATTTATTTATTTTAGAGAGTTGCGGGGGCAGAGGGAGAGGGATAAGCACACTCTGTGTTAAGCAGAGAGAGCCCGACATGGGGCCTGATCCCACAACCCTGAGATCATGACCTGAAGTGAAATCAAGAGTCTGATGCCTAACTGGCTGAGCCACCCAGGTGTCTTGGAAACCCTACGTTTTGAGTGTCTGGAGCAGGAAGCTCTCTAGATAGGGACTGTATCTTTTTCTTTATTTTCTCTAGCACAATGCTCAATGCATATTTAATTAGAATATGCTATGACCATTGAATGGCTCTCAGGAAATCCCTCGTGAACTTATGCCAGTTCCCTTTTAGTTTTATTTCCGGAGGGATGCGGAACGTGGGTGAGGGGACGGGGTTGGATGGTGGTGGTAGAAGAACCTAGTAGTATATTCTGGGTGAGGTCGTTGGAGGGTGCTTCCATCCTTGTTTAAAGGACTCCTGAGTGGGTTCTTCAGCTGGATCTGGGACTGGCCCCCCAAATCACCACAGGCTGGGCTCCACCTGGCTCCGCACACTCTCCTGCCAACTGGGACCTCCTCCATGAACAGGATCCTGGAAAGAGTGTTTACTTCTAAGTTTGTGTCTTGCTGCCCAGTCTCAAACAACGTCCCATTTAAGCCCTCACTCCGCCTCCTCACACAGAAAGGGACCCACTAGTCTTCCTTTGCCCACCTCCAGCTTTCCTCCTGGAATGGGGCTAAGCCACTTCCTTCCCACTTTCCCACCCTTCCCAAAGCCCCCTCAAACCCGCCTCCCCGAGGGCTCCGCCTCCCCGAGGGCTCCGCCTCCCCGAGGGCCCCGCCTCCCCGAGGGCCCCGCCTCCCCGAGGGCTCCGCCTCCCCGAGGGCCACGCTCCGCATCCTGACCCTGTTTGGCCAAGCTCCTTACCTCTCCTTGGGTTTAGCTTGCACTTTCTTCTCAGGTCTTTCTCCTCTGAGGTAGAAAAAGCCCACGGGTAAGTGATTTCTCGTGTTTATAGAGTTGGCAAGAAAACTGAGACAGAGCCAGAGAGGCAGAAGGCGGGGCTTGGAGTGCCACTGGCTGTGGAAGCCCTGTGGTTTGAGCAGAGGGTATTTCAGGGCGTGAGAGCTAGACTTTGCGTTGGAGGGTGCAGACCAGAGGCCTTGCGAGTTTGGGAAGGGCTGGTAGGTTTGCTGGGGTCGGAGTGATTTGGAGGCCTACACTCTGCTCTCCTCCAGACCAGAAATGTTCTCAGCTCGCTGAGGAAAGTAAGAGATAGAGGAGGTTGGTCCTTGGCGCTTCTCCAGCGTCCTTCCCACCTCTTTGCCATGGCTTCCTTCCTGGTCTTTCCTTTCTGACCTAGTGCAGAGCTTGCTTTCTTCATCTTTGCCTTTCCCACAGGGCCTAGCACATAGTATGCTTAGACCCATTCTTTGAATTAATTAAGAATCTTCCACCTGGCTCTGCTGCCTCCTTCATGTTTTGCCTCGTTTTTCACTGGAGATTCTGAAAGTCTCGGTATCCTGTCTTCTTAGGGAGGGCATTGGTGTGGACTTCGAAGAATAGCAGGTCCAGTTTGATAAGGCGGTCCACCATAAGGAGAGAAGATTTGTGGGTCTTCTTCCTCCAGGCTCAAGGAGCTAGGTATCTATTTTTACAGCTGCTGAACGAATCTCCCTGCCTTTCTTATCTAATTTAAAAAAGCTGGGGTAGGGATTGAGTATAGGCCAGGTCAGGCTGGAGGAGGAAAGATTACCAAGTTCCCCTGGGGTGTGGCTGCCTAGTGGTCTGAGGTCCCAAATATATTGTGAATGAGCCAGTGCTAAATAAACCTTGAAACCTGATGGCTCTGTTCTCTCTCTCTTGGAATCTATCAATTTTATGTACATGATAGGCATATTTATTGATTGATAAAGGCTTGGAGGAGAAGCCTGAAATAGGACTGGCTTTCTGGGTCTCCAAGAGGCATTTTGCTGTTATCACAAAACATATTTGCAACTCTTTAATTTCTAAGGCCCTTGAGATTCTTAAATTGTTCTCCGCCCCGCCTCCCCCCGCCCCCCCATCATGTACCCTGTAGGCACAGAAGCCCAGACAACACTTATCCGTGCACCACACCGGTTGTATTGATTATATGTGGCAAATGTTGATTTCTAGGTTGTCTTTCTCTTGCCCTCTAGCAGTTCGTGGGCAACTTCTCTCATTATCAATTGATAGGGGTTAATGTGCCTCCAGAAGGCAGACTCGTTTTGACCTTAGTTTAAGCAAAATCATGTGGAAAAGCCAATTTCCTTCACCAGGTATATTCCAAAGTGATAAAAAATGATTTTTGGATTATGTTCTTTTGGTTTACCCTCGTCCCTTTTTTCTTTTATTATTGCAGAAATCACAAAGCAGACTGGGGTGGTGGAGGCTCTTTGTTGTACATCATGATGCATGAGCTGGGATGACGCAGATGGGTCTTTTTAAAAATTTTATTTATTTTTTTAGAGAGTGAGAGAGGGGGTGTAGGAGCAGAGGGAGAGGTAGAGAGAGAATCTTAAGCAGGCTCCACACCCAGTGCAGAGCCTGACACGAGGCTCCATCTCACAACCCTGAGATCATGACCTGGGCCGAAATCAAGAGTTGGACGGTTAATCTACTGAGCCACCCAGGTACCCCTGTTTTTTTAACATTTTAAATTATTTTTACAGATTTCTTTAAGTAATCTCTAAGGTCAATGTGGAGCTCCAACTCATAACTCTGAAATCAAGAGTCTCATGCTCTACCGACTGAGCCAGCCAGGCGCCCCCAGACGGGTCTTGATGGAGAAGTCACATTGATCTGTATTTGGATAAGAACTCAGGACTTTGCAGCATGATACAACTTTCATATGGTTCAGAGGTTCTGGTGTCTTTCCTACAGCAAAACAGAAAACAAATTAACTTTCCAAAGGAGCTGGTGGCGGTGTGGAGCAGCTACCTAAGGCTGTAGGAGCAACCAAGCAAAGTCTGGTGAGAGAGGACAGAGAGAAAATGACAGCTAAGTACTTACATGGGAGGACAGAAGTCACATTTAAAGATATGAAGGAAGATAACCAGAGACATAGTTGGCCTTTCCTAAGCTATGTTGTGTGCAGTGTATTACTGAGGGTGTATACTGGGAGGAGGTACATGGAAGAAGGAGCCATGGGCTCTGACCACTCACAACTATTAGTCTAAAGGTAGAGACAGGGTATAGTGATAGGTGGGACCACTGGATGGATTTCTAGATTCTGTGCTTACAAGGAAATGAAAGACTTGGGGGAAGAAACAGCTGTTTAGCAAGGCTTCTTGGGAAAAAATGAGTGCGGATCAGTGCTCATTGTAGACAAAGGCCATCCTACCTTACAGTTGTAGTTTGGAAAATAGGTGGGCAGGCAGATGGATTTCCTTCTATTGTTTTCTCCTGAGGACTTTTATTATGTGTTCTGGGCTGACAGGATTCGGGATTGAGAAAAGGGGAGTAGAGAATCATAGGGGGAGCGAGAGAAGAAATAGATTTTCACTGTTGACATCACTTTCTAATCCCTTAATTTTACACCCTTCTGGCTTTCCCCAGCTCTCTTTCTTTTTCTTTGTTTCAGATTGATTGATCGATTTAGAGAGCATGCGAGTGGGGGAGGGGCAGACCGAGCGGGAGAGAGAGAGAATCTCAAATAGACTCCCTGCTGAGAGTGGAGAAGTGGGGCTCGATCTCACAACTCTGAGATCATGACCTGAGTGGAAACCAAGAGTCAGATGCTCAACTGACTGAACCATTCAGGTTCTCCTCCCCAGCTCTCTTTCTGATTCCTGTTTGGAAAATCTAATTCTGATTCTTCCTGGTAGCCCATCTAGTTTCTGAAGATCTCTAGAAGCAGAAGCTCAGGATTTTCTGATTTGTCAAGTTGATCATCTTGTTTTGGTGTGATTGAATGTTAAGGATTTCCAAAACTGGATTCTGACTGAAACCAAACCTGTAAGTGTGTCAAAACATGAATGAGGAACATTCTCAAAAGTTATCCTAGAGGAACTAAGAAAAGCCACCTTGTTCACAACCATCCCAGAATGATACTAGATCATATGGAGTCTATACAGCCTCTAGAGAAGCTCTGGCTATCGGATTGTTTACCCAAATAATGGTGCAATGAAACTAGTGTTGTGTCTGCATGTATCAGGGACTCTCCATAGATACTGAAGGAAGGAAGCACAAATATTTTGGTCTACATCTACATAGATTTTGGTCTACATTTGGGGGGTTGGAGTTGGTCTGGTGTGTGTTAGTCTGCAGCAGGATGGGTTTTCACTGACTTGGAACTCAGACTCTGCCAGACTGGGATGGGATTTGAGAGGTGTAGTGCTGGGGTGAGTTGGAGGAGGTGGCTGTGTTTCCTCTTGGTCTAATGAGCCGACAGTTTGGGGGCTGTGATGCATTCACGTTCAAGTCTTGGTTGCACCTAGTAATATTTACTTGTAGAATTAGGGTTTCTAGCCTCATTGAGAGAACACGAAGCATGTTCTACCCTAAGGAGTTTCTATTTATTTAATTTAATTTTAATTTAAAAAATTTTTAAAGATTTTACTTATTTATTTGACACAGAGAGAGAGAGAGAGCACAAGCAGGGGGAGCAGCAGAGGGAGAGGGAGAAGTAGGCTCCCCGCTGAGCAGGGAGCCCGACTTGGGGCTTGATCCCGGGATCACGACCCCAGCTGAAGGCAGATGCCCAACTGACTGAGCCACCCAGCCGCCCCTGTTAATTTTTAAAAAAGATTTTATTTATCCAATTGAGAGAGAGAGACAGAGCATGTGTGGGGGGAGGGGCAGAGGGAGAGGGAGAGGGATTAGCAGACTCTTCGCTAAGTGGGGAGCCAGATGCAGGGCTTGATCCCAGGACCCCAAGATTATGACCTGAGCCGGTTAGATGCTTAACCGACTGAGCCACTCAGGTGCCCCATTTTATTAATTTTTTAGGAGTTTTAATTTTAGTTTTTAATTTTTAAAAAAGATTTTATCATTTATTTATTTGAGAGAGAGAGGGGCGAGGGGAGGGGCAGAGGGAGAGGGAGAAGCAGATTCCCCACTGATCGAGGAGCCTGGATGCAGGGCTCGAACCCAGGACCCTGAGATAATGACCTGAGTCGAACTGAGACGCTTAACTGACTGAGCCACCCAGGAGCCCCAGGAGTTTTTATTTTAGAAAAGGGGACAATGGATTCTTCCAAGTAACGTTCAAACAGAATATAGTACAAATTAAGATCATAGGTGGGAAAATGCCTGGTAAATGATCCATTTGGTGAGGTTGTTCTCAGAAGACTCCTGGGAGATAAGTTTGGATATTTATTTTCTTTAGTATGAGCTGAATTTGGTTACTTCAGCTTTAGCATGGTGGGGCAGGGGCAGGAGAGGCAGAGAAAGAATCTTAAATAGGCTCCATGCCCAGCGTAGTGCCTGACACAGGGTCGGGGCCGATCCCAGGACCCTGAGACCACGACCCTAGCTGAGACCAAGAGTCAGAGGCCCAACCACCTGAGCCATCCAGGTGTTCCTACTTCAGCTTTCTTTCCAACCTTTTAGGGAAACTGTCTGAACTTATCTTTCCCCAGGGCAGAAGTAACACTGAAATGATTTCTCTCTCTTTTCCTTTTCCGCACAGACTAAGACTGAGAATTATTGTTATATTTTAGTATCTAGATCTGTATTAATATCTGTAGCAAATATTTAACTGGATCTGTATAGTTGGTCAAACTGGATTTACTGGTTCAAGTTGTGGTAGGGCATGGAAGGAAGGCCAAAAAGAGGCTCTATTTATTGGATCATGGCCCAAGCTGAAGATGTAACTGGAACTGATGTTTTCCTGGGAAACAGTTATACAAGATGCTGAGATGGGGTAAATGCCGCATCTTCCACGCAGCCTTCTCAGGCTGACCCACAGTGCACAAAAGATATTCCCTAGTCTTGCCAACACTGGCAAATGAGATCTTTACTACTCTAACTTTCCATCAACTATGAAGCCATCTGGGGTCTTGACATGCCCTTGCCTTGTTTGTACATTTCTGATTTAGGAATACCCTTTCCGGTTCATAGTTTATGTATCTTTTACTTATTTTGGCATGTGGGGAAGTATTCCTTCAGGAGAGAGAAGTATCCAGGAAATGCCCTTAACTTTAAGTTTCCAGAAGTTCTCTGTTTGCCATCATTGTCTTGCACAGTATGTAATGAGTGCCTGGTGATTTGGGGGTGACGGTGGTGTTATTAATTAAGGGGGAAGAAAAATGTTGCTTTTGCTTGAATTCTTTTGCACAAAGAATCACTGTGGTGCCTGAATTTTCTAATTTGGAATTTGCCTTTGTATTCATTTACCCTTAGTTGAAATCTGATCTTTAATATATTGAATCCAGTCTTTCTCACTTAGAAACTTTTTGTGGTTTCTACTTGAGGGAACCATCCAATTTCTCAGTTTAGACCCAACCCAAACTCCACAGAATCCATCTTTGTAGTGATTTACAGATAGTACAGGAAAAATGGTAGCAAATACAGCAAATCCTTTTCTCAGGGAGCTTACAAGATGAGAGCATTTCATGGATACTTCCCTCTCCTGAAACAAGTGAAATCCTGTTGTGCACACCATTTGGTCATTTGACTATTGTCCACTACCCGCCTTCTGCAGGCTAGCCTTACATGTAGTTATTACAGTTTGAGTTGCCTAATGCCAAAGCATTAGGTGACTTATTTTCCAAATTAAGTAAAGCAGTAGAAGTAATAAACTCTGTGTTGTCTGTTCAGTTGTTGCACATCAAGGGGATGATACTGGAGCAAATCATAAATGTAACAGATAATGCAGTTGGTCTCAGCCAATTTGGGTTATTTCCATTGCATTTTCACTTTGTTGTAGTGAGAGAGATTTGGGTCTCTGTTCTGATTTTAGATCATTGACATTGCCAAACTGGGCTGTAGAGCCTGAGGTATTTCCTTGGTGGTGGCCAGTTAACTCTTTGTACCTCAGGTTTCAGCTGGAGAAGGAAAGGCAAGCTGAAAGTGTCATCAGGTACAAACTCTGCTCCTTGACTCCACCTCATCAGCTACTACTCCTGCCCTCTTCCCTAACTGGGTGTTCTCCCAGTGCAGAGTTCTAGGCCAGTGAGCTATGCCACTGGATATTCATGAGGAGAGAGCAGGGGGCAAGGAGAGCAAACTGGAGAGCTCAGATATCTATCTGTAGGTGTGGCCAGAGAAGCTTCCGGAAGGAGGGTCATGCTGAACAGGGTTTGGAAAGAGCGTGTTCTAGGCAGAGAGGGACAGTCTGTATGAGGGCTGATAATGCCCACAAGATGTGCATGTGTGGGGAAAGATTTGTCTTGTTCAAGCAGGAGCCATAGAAAAGGTTAATAGTAGGAGTAAGAGGTAGAAGAACAGTGCAAAGAAAGCCTTGGAAATGCAATCTTAGAAGTTTGGATTTAATAGAATGCAGGAAACTGCAGGTCTGGTTGGGAGAGAGGGAGGGAAGGAGGGAGAGAGAGTCTTTTAAGACTTGAGGAAAGTGTCATTTTCCAGAAGGAGGGTAGAGGGCACTCACACTTCAGTTATCTGCTGCAATGCAGTAGTCAGGAAGAATGTGATTTAGGGCTTTATCCTGCTTCAGGGAAGGGCAGCACTGTCTGATGGCTGCTGGGTGAATCTGAGTGAGAGCTGAGAGGATCTCATTGTTTAGAGTTACCAATTTTTTTTTTAAAAGATTTTATTTATTTATTTGAGAGAAAGAATGAGAGACAGAGAGCATGAGAGGGGGGAGGGTCAGAGGGAGAAGCAGACTCCCCGCCGAGCAGGGAGCCCGATGCGGGACTCGATGCCGGGACTCCAGGATCATGACCTGAGCCGAAGGCAGTCGCTTAACCAACTGAGCCACCCAGGCGCCCCTAGAGTTACCAATTTTATGGACCAGGGGGGTAGACCAGGAAGTGTGGCAGGAGGCTGGCCCTGGATATGCAGTTATTTGCGAGCTGTAGGAACCTACTAGATGGAGGTCTGGTGTGGACAAGGTGCTAAGTGTCTAAGTGACTTCGTGTCAGCTGAATTGAATTGAGGGCTAGGTTGGTGAACCCCAAATATCTGAAACCAATGATTTCAGTTGGAATTCCTTAGATTTAATAAAAATTTTTATGCAATTTCCCTGAATAAAGTCAGGGTCCTTAGAAGCTGCTTTGTCAGTGCTCTTGTTTTTGGACATATTTGGGGTTTTCTTCTTTTTGAAACTAAAATAGAAAGGTAATCCTTTATATTCTCTTTTGATCTTCCTATGCTAATAGCATGTTCAGAATACCCATTATTCCTTATCTCAAGTCCATATTTCTTAATAACCTTAAAAAATAATGAGAAGATCCAATAGACAGAGAGGTCTGTATTGATGCCTCATGTCCATTGGTCTTTGTGCTTATTTCCATGGATGATTAATAAATATATTTTTTTTAAGATTTTATTTATTTAGGGCGCCTGGGTGGCTCAGTTGGTTAAGCGACTGCCTTCGGCTCAGGTCATGATCCTGGAGTCCCGGGATCGAGTCCCGCATCGGGCTCCCTGCTCGGCAGGGAGTCTGCTTCTCCCTCTCCCCCCTCTTGTGCTCTTTCTCTCTCTCACTCTCTCTCTCAAATAAATAAATAAAATCTTTAAAAAAAAAGATTTTATTTATTTATTTGACAGAGAGAGACACAGTGAGAGAGGGAACACAAGCAGGGGGAGGGGGAGAGGGAGAAGCAGGCCTCCCGCGGAGCAGGGAGCCCATTGCGGGGCTCGATCCCAGGACCCTGAGGTCACAACCTGAGCCGAAGGCAGATGCTTAACAACTGAGCCACCCAGGCGCCCCATGATTAATAAATATTAACAATGCTCTAGATGCTGTGAGTTCGGAGCTGGTCAGAGACATGGGTCACAATGGGGAACACTAATCCTCATTTTTTATATTCTACTGGGTCAGGTCTGTGGTTGTCAACAACACTCAAACCAGAATGATCAATCTGACAGAGCTCAAGTCCTTTTTCCCAGCATCATCATGAAGTTTTAGATCTGGAATGGGATAATCATATTTTGGAGTGACTGGAGAGCTGACATTTTTCTGGTACTGGGTTCTTCTGGGTTAAGGATAAAGAGGGGATTGCCATTCTCTGGCTAACATTCCCAGTCTGCTCCTGATTGGCAGCCAAGTCTGGGGAGCAAATGGCCAAGTGAATTAGGAAGCTTAAAAAGATGTTTTGTTAAACCATCCTCATTAAATTGGCACCGTCTGCCTTCCTACTCTCCTTTGTCCCAGCTGGGTCTGTCCTTTGTGACAGATGTTTCCTAACGGTGTCTGCCAGCAACATCTGGAAGGCTTGGGTGACGGCTGAGGTTTGGGAAGGCCAGAGCTGGAGGTTTTTAGGTTTTCAGGGAAATTGCAACCATCTTCCTGCTATTGCGCTCCCATTTTTAGAAATATCTGCTCCCCATCCCCATTTTCCTTATGCAATGAGAACAAAGGCTTCGTTGCCTTCTCTAGCACTTCCTGACCCACTGAGGATGGTTTTTTTTTTTTCTTCTCAAGAATGAGGTAGTCACTAGAAAAGATTTGGGATAGAATGATGAAAGAATAGGATGATGAAGGAAATCTCAGGTGGGTGACATATTTGGCATCTAGAGATCTATTATCTTATATTTCTACTAAAAGCCACGCAAAAAGAGATGCATTAAAGTTGTGGGTAGGAATTATAATTAGCTATAAAATCATATCTGGGAACTATTGGAATAGGTATGAGGATGCTTTGGAATCTTCCTTGGCATCTAAAAATATAGTCTGGAGACATTTTGGCTCTAGATTGGGTTAGGATTTTACTTTTTTTTTTTTTTTAAAGTAATCTCTACATTCAATGTAGGGCTTGAACTCAAGACTCTGAGATCAAGAGTCAGATGCTCTACTGAAGGAGCCAGCCAGGCAACACCCCCCCCCGCCCCGCCCCGCCACCGCCTTGCAGAGTGGGTTAGGATTTTAGCAGGACGTGGTTAGATGGAGCTGTCAGATTTAATGATCCCTCTACTTCTAGCTCTGGCCCATCAGTATCTATTTGGGATGAAAGGGAAGACATCGGCGGAGGATGACCTGGGCTCAAAGATAAGAACTGGCTCAAACATTCCTTTAATGGCCATGCTCTAGAGTCTTGACTCTTTGTGGAGGTAAGCTGCTACAGTAGAAAGAATATAGTCTTTGAAGTAACAAAGAACCAAGTTCAAATTCCAGGTCTTATTTTTACTGGCTGTATGAGCTTAGGACAGTTGTCTTACCTCTCAGTCTGTAAAGTGGAATAATAATACTTATTTCATTGAGCTGTTAAACGAAATAACATATGTGCATTTCTTACAGCTCAACAAATTCTGGTTCTCTTCCACCCCTCCCTCCATGTATCCCTAATTCTTGTGCATGTACCTGGTCCCCCTATTTGCTAGATACCATTTTTCTCTGCCTCCAGCCTCTGCACATGTTCCCCAATGCCTCTTAGAGTTCAAGCCTAGGGCCTTGATTTATTAATTTGTGTTAGTCCCACAAAATGACAATAACAGTATGTAGTCTTTGTAACTGTACTAACATGAGCCAAGGTTGTGGTTTCTTTCTAGGCATTTTTGCTTGCTGACAATTTTGGTTGTAAATCAAAGACAAAGGAGTTCTATCTTCCCACCCACTCCTGATCTGAAGTTCCTGATTTGGGGCTAGATCATTCTGGGTAGGGTTTTGTTCCAACCAAAAGCGATGGCACGCTGGTTTATAAAGGTCATCCAGGGAATGAGAATCCATAACCTTTACTACTGGGACAGTCTTGTTTTCCTCCTAACTTTTTCATTTGAAAAATATCAAACCTATGGAAAGTTGCAAGAACAGTATAATTTACACCCATTTATCTTTCACCAGGATTGATTGTTAATATTTTGCTACATTTGCATGCTCTCTCCAGGGTGTGTGTATGTGTTTATGTGTGTATGAAATATGGTCCATATTCAAAGTTTACTAATGGTCCAATTTTTTTTATAGTAGAATGTTTCTCCCTGATCCAGGTGCAATCCAGGGTTCTGCATTACATCTCATTGTCATGTCTCTTGATTCTCCTTTCATCTGCAACAGTTCTTCAGCCTGCCATTCCTGACATTGACAGTCTTGAATGGCATAGGTCAGTTGTTTTATAGAAAGTCAACTTTCTATAGAAAGTTGTTTTGTAGACTGATCATTTTTATCATTAGATTCAGGTTACACATTTTGGGCAGGAATATTATATAAGAACATTCTTTTTTTTTTAAGATCTTATTTATTTATTTGAGAGAGAGCAAGCGAGAGAGAGCAAGCACAGAGGGAGAGTGAGAGGGAGAAGCAGACTCCCTGCTGAGCAGAAAGCCCAATGCAGGGCTCGATCCCAGGACCCTGAGATCATGACTTGAGCAGAAGGCAGATGCTTAACTGACTGAGCCACCCAGGCGCCCCTATATAAGAACATTCTTAAAGACAATGAATGGCATGTAGACAGGGAACAGGTCTTCCTCCCCATTGTGTTTGTAGGGTCAAGCACAAGGACTGGCATTTAGAAGATGCTTAATATTTATTGAATGAACGACTGAATGAATGACCTAAAACTTTCCTTGCTACCTAGGTCTATTATTTTTCTACTCGAGGAGAGGAGGAAGAGCAGCCTTCTATATCCTAGTCCCACTTTTGTTATACATGTTTGAAGGCTTAAAGGTAACCTAAGACCTCTGTGATGAGCCCACAGAGCAGGGAAATGAGTTGGGGACTATGACATGAAGCAAGCTGTAGAGTCTCTTTACCCTGGGGAATGGGTGATGATCATACTACTTGAGACTGGAGGATGAATTTTCTTTCCTCAGATGGAAAGAAAAACAGCACACAGAACCTAGGAGTACATGGCCTGTTTCTAGTTATTCAGGTTTCTAGGTTTCACTGTACTTCTCTCCCTTAACCCCCATTTGAATCCTAAGAATGCCATGGTGAAAATTGATTTCTGTCCCTCCTCCTTTCCCAGTGGGGACAACCCCATAATTCTCTCCTTCTCTACCGTCCGTTTCCCTCCCCAACCCACACACACAAGTGTGTATTTTCTAACATTTATAAACGGAGGTTGGGCGGCCATTCTCTCCAGATTATTTATTGTTGAGAAAATCTATAACTCCTCGGACTTCTCATTTTGATGTAGAAGCTTTCATCCCTGTCGCCCGGGGGAAGTGAGGTTATGAGAGGTACTCTTTGCCTCTCAGAAATGTGTTTTCAGGCTTCCCTTTGGGGCCCTTTCTCTCTCCAGCTCTGATCATCTCAGACATTTCTGACAGTCCTTCCTGAGGCATCTGGGGCTTGGGACTGGATTCATCTATTTAATTCTGCAAGGATTGCAAGTGCCTGATTCACATAGTTCCTGTCCCTTTTCTGAGAGTCTACCTACCCCTGTCTATGCAGACACGTATTTCACGAGATTCCAGAAAAAGCACCCCTTATCTCCATGCCAGTAATGGTGGGAATAACCTAAAATAGTGAATGATACTAAAATGACTTGTTTGATTTTTAAGTGATCGAATCTTGCCTAGAGATAATCCATAATGTGAACAGTTTCAGTGAAAGCAATCCATCATATTATTCTCCCATGGGAGGCTGTATGGCATCTCTTCTTTGCCATCTAGAGAGGGAGGCAGATACAAGAACGCAGCTTGTTCAGCCTTCCTGTGTTGTCAGAAGCACCAGACATCTATTGAGGTCTCTGCAAAACTTGTCTCCATGTTTTGTTTTCAAACTCTGGAGGAGGCCTTTCCTTAGTTTGAGAACCCAATGCTTAGTCCAAAGAACATGAAAATCAGTAGCCAACATAGGAAACTATCACTTTTTCTAGGGTTTCCATCACACCCAGAGTAAAAGCCAAAGTCCTCATAGTGATTCTCAGACCCTACGTGAAGGATCTGGCTTCCTCCTTTCCCTCTGACCTCATCCCCTACTGCTTCCCACTCACTCACTCTGTCCTGGCCCCACAGGCCTCCTTGTTATGCCTCAAAAACAGCCAAGTACCACTTCACACCCATTGGGTTGGCTGCTATCAAAGAAACAGAAGGTAACAAGTGTTAGTGAGGATGCCGAGAAATCGGGACACTTGTGCATTGCTGGTGGGAGTGTAAAATGGTGCAGCCGTTGTGGAAAACAGCATGGTGATTTCTCAAAAAATTAAATATATGATTATCATGTGATCCAAGAATCACACTTCTGGGTATATATCCCCCAGAATTGAAAGCAGGGACTCAAAAAGATATTTGTACGCCCATATTCACAACCCGCACAATCCACGTGCCCATCAGCGGATGAATGGATAAACAAGATGTGGTATATACATACAATGGAATATTATTCTGCCTTAAAAAGGAAGGACATTCTTTTTTTTTTTTTTTTTAAAGATTTTGTTTATTTATTTGACAGAGACAGAGTGAGAGAGGAAACACAAGCAGGGGGAGGGGAGAGGGAGAAGCAGGCTTCCTGCCGAGCAGGGAGCCCGATCCCAGGACCCTGGGATCATGACAAGCCGAAGGCAGACGCTCAACGACTGAACCACCCAGGTGCCCCTCTTGCTTTACCTTTCTCTGTAGCACTGATCACAAATCCAACACAATCTATATTCTTATTACTTGTTTACGGTCTGCTTCCTCCTGCAGGAATGTAAGCAACTTGAGTGGAGGGATTTTTGTATTTTTCTTTGCCTTATAGCAGTGCTGAATAATTGGGAACCAGTATATTTGTTGAATGAATAAATGAATGACCACGATTAGACACACACACACACATTTCTAGACAAGGCACAAAGAGAAAGAGAAAATGGGAAGACTCCATTTTTCCTTTGGCTTTGTTAACAAATTTCTTCTACCCTTGGGTATGAGACTTGGCCCCAGAGTTCATGGTGGCTTTTGCTCTGTATAATTTTTTGCCTGTATTCTGAACTGTTCCCACGTTGGAAGTATGGGTGTACTACGTACATCACACTTGCTATTATTTCAAGCTCTTGGCCTGAACTCAAAGCCTCTACTCTCGTTTTCCTGACTGCCCCCTTCCAGAGTTGTGGGGCTGCTTGAATGAGGACTTTGGAAACTCTTGGAAAGCTCAGCTATCCAGAAAACTTTATACTTGCTTTTTTGGGAGCCGCTGGTTTGATTGGCTCTGGAGTTTTCATTCTCTGGAAATTTTAAGGTGGATGAGAGAATATATATAATTTGGGATCAGGGAAGGAGCTGTGCTGGGATAGAAAGAGATTGATATAATCTCTGGAGATGTTGCATTTAAAGTCCACGTCTCGGGGTGCCTGGGTGGCTCAGTTGGATAAGCGACTGCTTTTGGCTCAGGTCATGATCCCAGAGTCTTGGGATCAAGCCCCGCATCAGGCTCCCTGCTTGGTGGGAAGCCTGCTTCTCCCTCTCCCACTCCCCCTGCTTGTGTTCCCTCTCTCTGTCAATTAAATAAATAAAATTAAAAAAAAAAAAGTCCCCATCTCTGAAACTTTGAGCACCTGAAAATAATTATTGAATACCCTCATTAGCCTTCCTCTCAAGTCTTTACCAAACTTCTAGCAAAGCAACTGGTATCCACACTATCTTTTTTTTTTTTTAAGATTTTATTTATTTATTTGAGACAGAGAGAATGAGATACAGAGAGCATGAGAGGGGGGAGGGTCAGAGGGAGAAGCAGACTCCCTGCCGAGCAGGGAGCCCGATGCGGGACTCGATCCCGGGACTCCAGGATCATGACCTGAGCCGAAGGCAGTCGCTTAACCAACTGAGCCACCCAGGCGCCCCACACTATCTTTGAAGCCATTTAGGAGGAGCCACAAGGGCAACTTCCTGACTGGCAGGAGGGTTAACACCCAACCACGGGAGCCAAGGGAACCGTACTGCCTTAGAAAAATGTTGTGAAAAGGAAAGGTCCAGAGTGAGGGCAGTACCCTTCTCCGAGACAGAGGCGTGAACACAGTGACCTCTAGGATGGAGGAGAGTGGGTGGGGCTGGCTGGGAAAGCAAGACAGCCTGCAATTTAGTGGGTGGATTGTTGGATTTGACAGGAGTTCTTCTTGGCGACTTGGGATGGAACTTTTGTTTTGGAGGTTGGAATGAGCTCCGAGACTGAGAGAAACACAGGGAGGAGGAGGGAGGGAAGCGGGGGGAGCTGGGGGCATTATGGAATTCATACAAGCTGGCTTCATGTTCCCTGGCCTCTCTCTGCGCTTCTTTAAGTACCTCCCCTGCGCCAAGCACCTCCTTTGGGAGAGACTGTTTCCTAATTAAACTGAGATTCACAGGCCCAGGGCCCTCATTAGGAAATGTCCTCAGGAAATGCTCTTGAAATAGATGATTGTGCATGTTCCAGTCTCCTGTTTCCACCTCTCTTTGGCCCTTTCTCTCTTTCAAAAAAATGAAAAAATTAAAAAAAATCCTACTTCTAGGAATCTCAAGATATAGGAGTCAATCAATGCATGTATATATTCATATCCTCTGTCCTAAATGCCCCTTTTGGTTGCTTCGTACAATTATGAGCAGATCCTTGTCCTGGGGAGTGAAGGTTGGGGGTGGGAGTGTGGAATTCAGAAGGAGGAGGTGTATGGATCCTGACCCTGCCCTCTGGAAGCTTTTAGACTGTAAAGGAATGTAAGTGACACACCCAGGACACCATCAGACAGAAAGGGGAAATTAGTTTCAGCTGAGCACCAGGATGGGAGGGGAGGGGAGGAAGGTGGGAGATGGGGGATCAGTCAGGATGGCTTAGGAAAAGCTTCATAGATGTGGGGGCAAAACTGTAGAATAGGGTTGAGAAGAGCTAGAGGGTCAAGACTGGACAGAAAGCAAGTGAAGAGGGCATCCCTGGCAGGGCAGGGAATTTACTCAGGCCAAAGGCTCATCCCAGGAAGGGTAAGTCAGGATGCGAGGAGCTGAGTTAGGAAGGAGGCGATGGGCCCGAGGGAAGGGGGAGAATTAGGACGGGGCTCTGACAGCTCGGTCAGAGAGTCTGAACTGATATAAGCCATTGGAATAATTGCAGATTATTGCATGGAAAAAGGGCATTTCTGAACATGGCGTTTGAGGGTGATGTTTCTCTGTATGGTTATAAGCTGGATTGCAGGTAGACTTTCTCAGGATTCCCAATCATGGGTTTGCTTTTTCCTCTATAAGTTTGGTTGTTCATTTGTTTGTTCTGTCTGCTTCTGTTGGAGTCATAAAATATGATTATTTAATTCCCATGTGTTTTGTTCTTTGGGTTGCTTCTCTGATATCTTCCCACTTTGTCTGTAGGCCCATTTTCACTCATCTTCAGTAAAAGTGGGAAGAGCCCAAGGACCACCCTGCGTAACAGATTTGAGGGAAACAGAAATTATCAAAAGCATCTGTGACCCTGCCATTCAGTTGGTCCTCCTCTGAGATTCTTGCTCAGGGTCCATGGATGGACTTGGGAAGAGTGTATGGCATATTTTTTTTTTTTTTTTTTTTTGAGGTGAGCAACCTCAGAGGAGTCTGTGATTCAACAAACGTGAAGAACCGCTGTTGTACTCTTTGTTGCGAGGTGGGTGGCTGAGGATGGTTCCCCAGAGAGAGAACTGTGGTGAAAGCATCCTTAGTGCCAACCACAGGAGCCTCCAGAGACAGTTGAAGGGGCTGAAGGAGAAAGAGGAGTTGGGAAAAGGGACATGGGTTCAGAAGGAACTGGGGGGGGGCCCATGTTCCCTTGTTCTCCACCCTCTTTCTAGCAGGTATTTCTTCTTTGTATACTCCACATCCTGATGATTGTAGGATTCTGGATCCCCTTCAGTTTAAATCTATTGAGTGTCTGCCGTTTATCAGGCTCTGTAGCAGATCCTTTCACAGCATCATCTCCTGTAATTCCTGTGTTGAACCTGCAGTGCTCGGAGTGGGGTCAGTCCCCTCCCTCAGTCGTGGCGTGTTTGCATCATCGCTAGGAAGCGCTAGGAAGGGACTCAGGTCCCTTTTCTTTTTTTTAAGATTTTATTTACTTATTTGACAGAGAGAGACAGCAAGAGAGAGAACACAAGCAGGGGGAGTGGGAGAGGGAGAGACCAAGCAGGGAGCCTGATGTGGGGCTCGATCCCAGGACCCTGGGATCATGACCTGAGCCGAAGGCAGCCGCTTAACCGACTGAGCCACCCAGGCACCCCTGTCAGGTCCCTTTTCAATGCATTTTCTTTTTTCCTTTTATCTTTATCTTTATTCTCATTTCCCCTCCTCACGGGAGGCACTTGCTTTAGTGTATGTAACAAACACTCCTCCAATCCAGGCTTTATAGGTGTATTTATTTATTTTTATTTTTAAAAATATTTTATTTATTTTAGAGAGAGAGAGAGCAAGCACGCACGCAGGGTGGAAGGGCAGAGGGAGAAGGAGAAAGAGTCTCAAGCAGACTCTGCGCTAGGTGTAAAGCCTGATGCGGGGCTCGATCCCAGAACCCCGAGATCCTGACCTGAGCCGAAACCAAGAGTCAGACGCTTAACTGACTGTGCCACTCAGGCGCCCCTATATGTGTATTTAGATACACTCATCCATTCAACCAATACACAGCGCTGACTGTGTCAGGCGCAGTTGTAGCTATGGGGAATGCAACCAGGAGCAAAATAATAAAAAAGTTCTGCTTTCGTGGAGCTTACATTCTGTTGGAGTGAGACAAATCATGAACAAATAAATAAGTAAAACAGATAGTACCTTAAATAGTGATAGCTGCTATGGGAAAAAAAAAGCAGAGCAGGGGATTAAGGTCTGTTGTGGGTGATCAGGAGCAGACTGCAGTTTTATATGGGGTGATTAAGGAAGGCGTACTACAAAGGTGCTGTTTGTAAATGCAGTTAATGGAGCCACCGCGTGGCTATCTGGGGTGGAAGTGGTCCATTTATAGGGGATGGCAAGGACAAAGGCCCTCAGGTAGGATCTTGCCTGGTATGTTAGGAGGCCGGAATGGTTAGAAGGCCAGTGGCTAGAGAAAAATGAATGGGAAGAGGGAGAAACAGAAGGCTGAGATGTAGCTTGGTCAGTGCAAATACTGTAGGACTTTGTAGGCCATTGTAAATGCAGACTTTGGCTTCTACTCTTGACTAAAAAAGAGACACCAGCGGAAGGTTTTAAGCAGAGGAATGACATGACATTTTTAGCAGATATATGTGTATCCTTGACAAACATACAGCATCTGGGGGCTGTTCTTAAAATGTGTATAGATGGCATTGTGCCATGCCCCTCACCCTGCTTTTGCTTTTCCTACGGAACATTGTTTCTGAGATCTACCCATGTTGCTATCTGTAAATCTACTTTATTATTTTTGACTGCTGTGAGTTACTTCAGTGTGCACATTTTATTTATAAATTCATCTAGTAACAGAATGCTGGCATATCTTCTAACCTCTTGCGACCGCAAACAGTCTTGTGATGAACGTGCTCATATGGGTCTCCTTATGGACTCAGGAGAGTTTCCTTGGGGTAGGTACCTAGGAGAGGGATTGTGGGGTGGGAGGGTGTGTGTGTTCTTACTTCCACTGAGACTGTGCTTCAGGATGGTGGCATCAGTGGCACTCCCACCGGCAGCATGTGATAGTTTGTGTCTTCCCACTGAATTCTCTTATCGATCCAGTAAGGGAAGGAAAGTAAGGTTCCTTAAGGACAAGGAAACTGAGTTTTATTTTTTTTTATTTTTAAAGACTTTATTTATTTATTTGACAGAGAGATAGAGAACACAAGTAGGCAGAGGGAGAGGGAGAAGCAGGCTCCCTGCAGAGCAGGGAGCCCGATGCAGGACTCGATCCCAGGACTCTGGGATCATGACCTGAGCGAAGGCAGTCGCTTAACCAACTGAGCCATCCAGGCGCCCAGGAAACTGAGTTTTAGACAGATTGAGCAGATTACCTGAGTTTATATAGGTAAGTGAAAGAGCCAGGGCTCAAATCCGAAATTTTTGACATAATGTTCTTTGCTCTTACCACTTTGTACCCAGCACTGCCTCTTTTAGAAATAAGACGAAGCATCTGTAGACAAAGATAGTATTATAATTACTGTATTTGAGCCTTGTAATTTTCTTCTCTTCTTTGACCTCTATTTTTTTTTTTTTAAGTAGGCTCCCTGCCCAAAGTGGGGCTTGAACTCACAACTCCCAGATCAAGAGTTGGAGGCTCTACGCACTGAGCCAGCCAGCACCCCAAGCCTTGTATTTTTCAATGTTTGGTCTAACACTGTCAGTCTAGCACCCCAGAGTGTTTAGCACCAGCATGTATGCGGTTGTCTAATTAGAGTCCTTAGAATTTCAAGGCAAATTATATGGAATAAAACAGTTTTCATTTTCTCATGAGGGCTAGCTAACAGGTTTGAATTTTAGTGCATGATTTTGAGGCTGGACATTTATAAAGATTAATTGCTTTTCAAAGTTTGGGGACTTTGGATCAGATGTTAACATTAAATATTAGGTAGGTCATATTGCGTGCATATGGTTTGCTAGGCACTGAGCTGAGTACTTCCCAAGCATCATTTCACTTACTTCTCTCAACAACCCCATGAGGTATTTTTACTTTTACTCCCATTTGTGGAAACTAAAGCACCAAGAGGGGAACTAATTTGTCCAGAGGTTGAGTTATGATTTGAACCTGAACAGTCTGTCTACACAGCCTTTACTCCTAACTACTAAACTGGGTTGCCTTCCCATGAAGGAAGCTTTTAGAACTCTTCCCTTTGAATGTAGGACAATTTCTTGTCAGTAGGGGTGGCTTACAGCAGTCATGGGAAGTGAGGGGCTAGGTGGACAGGAATCTTCAGAGGGAGGGGATCTGAAGTTTGAAAATGTTCCCCAGGTGTCTTCATTAGGCCTCCTTCTGTCCCCTGAGGTGAGTGCCTCTGCCTTAGGGCATCCTGACTAGATTATAGGTTCTGGACCTGATGCCTTCGAAAAAGTAGGGATTCTCTAACTGGGTGTGGGTGGTTGGTTGCCTATAACCCAAGGCAGCCCGATATTTTTTTTTTTTAAAGATTTTATTTAATTGACAAAGAGAGACACACACAGCGAGAGAGGGAACACAAGCAGGGGGAGTGGGAGAGGGAGAAGCAGACTCCCCGCTGAGCAGGGAGCCCGATGCGGGGCTCGATCCCAGGACCCTGGGATAATGACCTGAGCCAAAGGCAGCCGCTTAACCGACTGAGCCACCCAGGTGCCCCAGCAGCCCGATATTTTTAAAACAAGTGTCCTCAAAGGCCAACAATTCTTTATCACCTGTGTGTGGCTTATACCTGCCACGAATGATCTGCGGTCAAGGTTTTATCACAGTTGGTTTTCCCTCCACGCTTTTCATTTTGATTGCCTTCTACAAGGAAGGTAATACCATTTATATATTTACCTGAGTAAGGTTTATAAAGGTTGCTTGATTACAAGGTATGTATCTCAAAGTCAAGTAGATAGGAATTCTGGATTATTTCAGGTTACTCTTCTCAGTTTGTACATTTGTTCAACGAATATTTATTGAGCACCTAACTCTCAGGAGGAGGAGACAGGCAGCTGAATTGGAATTTTTTTTTTTTAAGATTTTATTTATTTATTTGAGAGAGAGAGAGAGAGAGAGCAAGCAAGCAGGGGGAGGGGGAGAGGGAAAGGGAGAGAATCTCAAGCAGATCCCCGATGAGATCAAGGCTGAGCCGAAATCAGGAGTCGGACACCTAACCGACTGAGCCACCCAGGAGCCCCTGAAATTTTGATCCATTAGGATCAATGGCACATGCGGGAAGCCCAGCTGCTATGAGAGCACATAGGAAGGGCAGCATAAGGATCAGGGGGGCCTTCCTGGGGAGGCAACTTCTGAGGTGGGAATGGAAAGATAAGGAGGGCTTAGCTAAGCGAAGGGGGCCGAGAGGGCATTAGAGGCAAGGAAACAGAGTGAGTGTAGAATTTTGTAGCTGGAGCAGGAACTGGGTAGGGGATGAGGCTAGAGGAATAAGTACAGGTAAGATTATGAAGGAAGGAAGCATTATAAAGGAAGGGCAGTGGGGAACCACTGACGGGTTTGAAGCCTGGAATGAGTGGGGGACACTTCAATCATATTTATAGTGTAGAAAGGTTCCATGAATTAAGAATGGACCCTCCTTATCTATCTCGTGTGCTCGTTAGTAAATCAGAACACTGGAACTGGTGGGTAGCAAATAAGGAGTCCTGACGGATTTGTAGATGGAAGGTCTGACCCAATAACCCAAGGGTTCCTTTTGATAATCTGTAGAGAAGACTTTTCAATTTTGACTTGATTTTTCTGTCTTTAAAAACCCATGACAAGATTTCCTAAAATTCTCTCAAAACCAAAGCCCGAGTAGGGAGGAGAGTGGGGGTTGCATGACTTTGTTCTCTCTGTTCTCCACTACTCATTTCCGGGGCATTGCTGTGAATTGCTCATCCAAAGCCTTGCTCCCCATGAGGAGAGGACCATTTGAATAGCAGCAGGGGAGTAGGGGAAGGAGGAACCACACGCCGGGTTCGTTCATTAAGAAAATATATTTGGCATATTCAGACAATGGTTTGAGCGAGTTAAAAATAACTCCTCGTGAAAAATTAATAGGGAGTTATAAGTGAGTGTTTTAATACAAGCTCACAGAGCAGGGCAGATTCTCCAGGTGGCTGGCGGCTGACATCACAGATGGTGCAGGGTGTTTATAGAGCATGGTGTGGCCAGTGAGGAGAGTCGTCTGCAGAAGTGAGCTCACCTTTTCTCCCAGAACCCAGAGAGGGAGGAGACAGAAGGAATTGTTCTGGTTGTGAGCGACTGAGCTGGGTGACTTATTTCTTTTCTCCCTACCCATCACACTCTCATAACTGTGGACATAAAAATTGTAGTGAATTTTGCCTGGTTGCTTTGGGTGAAGTTTATTGAATGTCAGAATTCATGAAACGGCCTTTCTGGCTCTTCTCCCTTCTTAGTCATGGACCCTGGGTTGCCCGCTGCATCCATTTCTCCCGTGCTTCCTTACCCAACAGCCTGTTCCTCCCATTATGGCAGGTAGTTATGAAGGCCCTGCCCCTTTCTCCCTCTTCTCTTCTCACAGCGCCCCTGTGGGGCTAGGTGGGTAAGGCGAAGGGTTGGACTATACTTCCTTGGCCATCAGTACAGCTAAATGGATGATGCAGAACAAGGAGGAAGGGGGCCGAGGTGCCATCTGACCTTGGCTAGCTGATTTGAGGGCTAAGGGTTTTAAGATTGGGGGACCAATATTTGTATTTTAAACTCAGATGATATTTAAAAAATGGGTCTGTAATTGCAACGAGGCCCTCTAGGCCGTGAATTAATGTGTCATAACTCACGCCCAAGCACTGCGCAAACATCCCGCGTGTGAATTATTGCACAATAAATTCATGCCCTGTTGTGTCTTACAGCTTAATTAGTACATGAAGCTACATGAGTTAGACGAACCCAAATGGGATTATGTCATGTGGTGCGTAAAAAAGCAGAATGTTGGGAGGTATTTGGCACTTTTTCTGGGGGGAAAGCAGAGCTTATTTTTTCTGTAATGTCCTTTGGTGTCCGTTTCTGTGATATTTGGGCTGCAACAGGTGACATATGACTCCTGAGCTTTGGTTGGTTGGTTGAATATGGGTTCAGTAAATATTTATTGTTTACTGTATCTTAGGCATCATGGAGGGAGAGCACACATAAGACGAAATACGAAGCAGCAGCTTTGAAGCCTGAGCACCCGAATTCGGCAGACCCAACCCAACTTGGCTTAACTCAGCCTCACCGAACCCAGTCGGAGACTCTTGTGCTCCCTGGGCTTGCTACAGCGCTCTGATCCTAGAATCCTCTTTGATTCCAGCTAGAATGCTATGCCAGGCACTTTGCAGATTTGGTAAAAAGTTAGTACATAGACATACACTGGAGAATCCGTGGCTAAGATTTCATTTCCTCTGACGGAAGCCTGAGCACTCTGGATATAGTGGTCCTGGGTGTGGGCATCACAGTGGGTGCAGGTGTGTATGTCCTGGCTGGCGAGGTGGCCAGTGATAAAGCAGGACCGTCCATTGTGATCTGCTTTTTGGTAGCCGCCCTGTCTTCTGTGTTGGCTGCTCTATGCTATGCAGAGTTTAGTGCCCGGGTCCCCCAGTCTGCTTCTGCGTATCTCTACAACTATGTCACTGTAGGTGAACTCTGGGCTTTCATCACTGGCTGGAACCTCATCCTCTCCTATGTTACTGGTACGGCCAGTATGGCCTGAGCCTGGAGCTTAGCTTTTGACAACCTGATTGGGAACCAGATCTCTCGGACCTTGCATGAGAACATCTCACTCTATCTTCCCTATGTCCTTGCAGAATATCCAGACTTCTTTGCTGTGGGCCTGGTGGTGTTGCTCACTGGATTGCTGGCTCTGAGGGCCAGTGAGTTTGTCCCACTTACTACAGTGTTCACAGTGGTGAACCTTTTGGTTCTTGGTTTTGTCATCATCTCTGGCTTCACTAAGGGGAAGCTGCACAGCTGGAAGCTCACAGAAGAGGACTGCATAATGACCATGTTTAGACTCAATGACACTTCTAGCTTGGGCCCTCTGGGCTCTGGAGGATTTGTGCCTTTTGGCTTCAAGGGAATTCTCCGTGGAACAGCTGCCTGTTTCTATGCATTTACTGGTTTTGACAGCATTATCGTCGCTGCCGAAGAAGCCCAGAGTCTAAAGTGTTCCGTCCCCATGGGCATTGTGATTTCCGTGCTCATCTGCTTTTTGGTGTACTTTGGTGTCACCGCGGCACTTACGCTCATGGTGCCTTACTACCAGCTTCAGCCTGGGAGCCCCTTGGCTGAGGCATTTCTCCATATTGGCTGGGCCCCTGCCCGCTATGTTGTGGCTATTGGAGCCCTCTGTGCTCTTTCTACCGGCATCTTGGACTCTATGTTCCTCATTCGTGGGATGATCTATGTGATGGCAGATGACGGCCTCCTGTTCGGTGTCCTTGCCAGGACGTGCACCAGAACAGGCATCCCCATCGTGGCCACTGTGGCCTCGGGCATTATTGCAGCTTTCGTGACACTCCTCTTTGGACTCACTGATCTTGTGGACCTCATGTCGATTGGGACCCTGCTTACTTACTCCCTGGTGGCTATTTGTGTTCTCATCGTCAGGTATCAGCCTGAAATGAAGGATGAAGACAGTGCAACAGGGGCGCACCAGGAGAGTGGACCTGTGGTGGAGAAGCTGACCCTGTGGGGACTCTTTTGTCCAGGCAGCCCCACCCCCACTGCACTCTCTGGCCGGGTTGTCTCTGTTTGCGCCTCCCTGCTTGCTCTGCTGCTGACTCTTCTCTGCCTGGTGCTGGCTCAGTGGCCAGGTCTGCTGCTCTCTGGAGACCCAGTGTTGGTTACAGCGGTTGTGCTGCTCCTGGTGCTCGTCACTGGGATCACTGGGGTCATCGGTAGACAGCCCCAGAGCTCCACTCCCCTTTACTTTAAGGTCCCTGCTCTGCCTCTCCTCCCACTGCTGAGCATCTTTGTGAATGTTTACCTTATGATGCAGATGGCAGCTGGTACCTGGGCCCGATTTGGTGTCTGGATGCTGATTGGGCTGGCTATCTACTTTGGCTATGGGATCCAGCATGCGTGGAGGATTAAACCCGCTTTAGTCAGGGCACAAACTGAGGACGTTGAACTGAGTAGTGCCAGTTCATGTTCGATTTGACACATCATCACACCTAAATGCTGTCTGGTCTCCCTGGACTGTGGTGGAGAGTACTCTTGAGCACACAGAAAGCTAGGCCTCCCATGGAGTGTTGGTAGGGAAACACTAATAGAGCGCTGTGTTTATTGTGGAGTGAAGGACGTGTTTTTGCTCTTTCTTATCTTTTTTTTTTTTTAAACTTGTCTACTTTTCAATTGTGTCTGCTTACTGGCTTTAAAAATTATTATTAAACGAAACTGGAAAGAGTGCTTTTGTTTTCTTCGGGTAAATCCCCAATAGTGGAATTACTGGATCATATGGTAATTCTATTTTTAATTTTTTGAGGAACCTCCAGACTGGCTCCATAGTGACTGGACCAACAACCACCAACATTGCATGATGGTTCCTTTTTCTCCTCAGCCTCACCAATACTTGTATTTCTTGTCTTTTTAATTTTAACCATTCTGACAGGTGTAAAGCAATAACTCACTGTAGTCTTAAGTTGCATTTCCCTGATGCTGAACGATGCTGAACATCTTTTCATGTGTCTGTTTGCCATTTGTATGTCTTCTTTGGAAAAATGTCTTTTCAGGTCCTCTGCCCATTTTTAAATTGAATTGTTTGTTTTTGGTGTTGAGTTGTGTAAATTCTTTATGTATTTTGGATATTAGCCCCTTTTTGGATGTATCATTTGCAAATATCTTCTCCCATTCAGTAGGTTGCCGTTTTGTTCTGTTGATGGTTTCCTTTGCCATGCAGAAGCTTTTGAAATCTTGCCACTTGTAACAACATGGATGGACTTAGAGGATATAATGCTAGGTGACGTAAGTCAGTCAGAGAAAGGCAAATACCATATGATTTCTACTCATATGTGGAATTTAAGAAGTAGAACAAATGAATAAACCAAAAAAAGAGACAAACAAAAAAATGCCCTAGACTCTTAAATACAAGGAACAAACTGGTGGTTACCAAAGGTGAGGTGGGTGGGAGGAAGGGTGAAATAGATAGAGGGAATTAAGAGTGCACTTATCTTGATGAGCACTGAGAAATGTATAGAAATGTTGAATCATTATATTGTACACCTGAAACAAATATGATAACACTGTATGTTAATTATACTTCACTAAAAAAATAAACTAGAAACAGACCAAAAAAAAAAAAATAGCTGAAATATGGTCCCTGTCCTTTAGGAACTTATATTTTGTTTTCATTTATTTTTTTTTTAAGGAGCTTATATTCTGTTTTTTTTTTTTTTTTTAAGATTTTATTTATTTATTTGAGAGAGAGAATGAGAGAGAGAGAGAGAGCGGCAGAGGGAGAAGCAGACTCCCTGCTGAGCAGGGAGCCCGATGTGGGACTCGATCCTGGGACTCCAGGATCATGACCTGAGCCGAAGGCAGTCGCTTAACCAACTGAGCCACCCAGGCGCCCCTGTTTTTTTTTTTTTTAAGATTTAAAGTAATCTTTACACCCAACGTGGGGCTCGAACTCACAAGATGAAAAGTCCCATGCTCTACCAACTGAGCCAGTCAGGCAGCCCTAGGAGCTTATATCCCACTACAGTGGGTAAAGCCTAGCTGCCACACAAAGCAGAAAGTGTTGTCATAAGAAATACACAAATAAAGCGTCTTGGAAATTCAGAGTGGAGGATGACCATTTGTGGCTGGCAGAGTGGTGAGGGTTGAGTGGTGAAATCAGAGAAGACTTTGTAGAGGCAGACATTTGAGTTGGCTCTCTCCAAGGACAGATAGGGTTTTGCCACAAGTGGGCGGCAGGGAGAGATTGTTAGCGGAGAGAATGACACTAGGAACAGGACAGGAGAACGAAGCAGTGTTCAGAGCCCATGGAGGCTTGGCTGTATGAGGGGCAACAGGACATGCACAGGTGGATTGGAGCCAGAAGCTTCCCTCTGAGCACAAAGCACTTTGGCTTTGAACCCACCACCCATGCTGAAAATCCCTGGGGTTGGTTCTTCTACTTGGTGATATCTGTATTCCTGGACTTTAAAGTTTCTCTACTATTGTCTGCTTTGGTCCACCTGCTCAGAAAGTGCACAGCTGAGAGCCAGGGGTCCTGGGTTTTAGTCTTGTTTCCACCACTAACTAGCAATGTGACCTTGAGCAAGTCGCTCTGCTTATTTATCTGTAATGTGAGAGGTAGGACTGATCATTTCTCAAGTTCCGTTTAGTTAAAAACTTTGAGAATTTCCTGTTTTTTTGTCCTGTTATTCTCCCAACTAGGTCTCTCTACTGCACGAAATTTGAACCTGCATCCTGCCCACTTTTCACTATAACCCATTGTTGGGGCTGTAGAGGTACAATAAATAACATCGCATTTCCCCCCTCCTATGTTTGGAACCAATTGATAATCAAGATATACAGACAGGTGGTTAAACCGTCCGCTTTAGAGCTGCAGCCTCATTGACTTGGGAATACCACATCACTAAATTAGAAAGACTTATTCCTCATCACAAGTAGTGCTGAGCAGTCCCTGCCTCTTACCACAGGAAAGAGCCTGCTTTTATTAGACTTTCTCATGTATGAGCAGGTTGAATGCATGTGTCCTGTGGGCAGGTTGGTTCTGGATAAAAAAAGGAAACCAGCAAAGAACTGGAAGGGGCTGAGCTGGGCATGCTCAGTGCTGTCTCTTCAACTCACTAATCCAAGTCACAGTGTGGGTGGGGTGGGGTGGGGTGGAGAGAAGCCGGGAATAGTACTCTCCTCAGTGGTGCTCAAACTTCAGGCGGTGTCACCTCACCTGGAGGGCTTGTGAAAACAGCTTGCTGGTCCCCACTCCAGCATTTGGAATTCAGTTGGTCTGGGTGGGGCCCAGGAACTTCTAACAAGTTCCCAGGTGATGCTAATGCTGCTGGTCCGGGGACCACACTTTGAAAACCAAAGCTCCAGCTAAAGCCCTTCCACATGTAAAGATGAAGGGAGGGAAACAAAGGTGCCCTTTTAACACTTACCTTCATTTAATGAAATATTCAGATTAAAATACCATTGTTAATCCTTTCACAGTGGGGAAATCATAGTGAATTATTTCACAGTGTGTGTATATATCAAATCACCACAATGTACACTTTAAATATGTTATAATTTTATGTGTCAGTTATACTTCCTGACTAAAGCTGAAATAAAAAAATAAAATGCTACAGTTTATTTATTTTGTTCCCTAGGTTGTAGATCATAGGTAAGGAGTGTATCTTGTTCACTTCCCCAGAGCATCCAGCTGGGGACCAGGCACAAAATGAGCTTTTAATAAGTTCATGTTAAATTGAATTGAGCCTTACACGTCTTTTGTACCAAAAATTCTCCTTCCTTTCAGGCTAGTACTGTGCCACTCCTTTCAAACTATCTTCTAGGAAAATCTCTTTGACAAACAGCATTTCTGTCCATCTAGAACTATGTCTAGAACTGTATCAAGATCTGTACCCAGCATCTAGAACTGTACCCGGGCACTTCTAATTTTGCCTTTGTTTGGTATGCCTGAGTTCTGGTGACTATCCTATCCTGTCTGTTCCATCACAGTGGAATCTTGCTCAGGGCAAGGGGGAGGTCCTTCTCTCCTTCCTCTAGACCCAGCAGTAAGAACAGTGTTGTTCATTCAAAGAGCAGCAGGGAAAATACAGCCCTGGGGCAGGAGAATGCCTGAAACAACCTCCTCTGGTACCTCTCCATCTATTCCCATGGGATTTGGGGGAGGGGCAGGAAGTAGCAAAATTGATAGAAGGCCCAACCCATTCTACCTGACTCCATGGAATCCCTAGGTCTAGACTGGCTCCAGCGTGGGCACAACAGGCATCTTTCTTGAAGCAGAGTTCTATGCTGTGGCATAGAAGGGCCAGTGTTTTTCTATTATATTTATGTATGGGGCCTGCCCTGGGAGGGAGGGATAGGAAGCTACTTTATTATTTGTGGAATTTCTCATATTCGCAATAGGGAGCAGGTGACTCCAGGGGAGCCTGCTAGAGACAGGATTACCTGAATACTTTCCACCTCCTTTAGATGCTGTTTTGAGAGACTGGTGCAAAAACCTTGTGAGAGCATCTAAGATTCTTTGGAGAGAGAGTTTATACTCCACATGGGGAGAAAAATGGACTGAAATAGGAAGAATTAGGAACTGGATAGGGAAGGAGGCATCATTCCTTTGGAAGGGAAGGTCTGAGTAGAAACTGAGAGAGAGGTATTGGTCAAGAGACACTTCCTGGAGGAGGATGCCTATGGAGCAATTTGGAAAATAAAAGAGGGATAGGTGAGTTGGAAAAGAAATGGGACAGTAATTCTAGGTTACACGGACCTTAAAGAGTCATCAAAGAATGAGGCTGTTGTGAGGGATGTGTTTTTTCACATTTGAAGGGAATTTATGAGCCAGGTTTGTATTGTGTATTGTGCCATGGAGTAAGATTTCTGAATCAGGAAGGGATGAGATACGATTCTCATTGCCATCTGGAGGATAGACAGAAGGATATGGATAGACTTCCTGGGAGACAGTTATAGAAACTACTACAGTCATCTAGAGCCTTGCTTTTCAAAGTATGGTCCATGGACCACCAGCATGAGTGTTACTCAAGAGTTTGTTAAAAATGCAGAATCTTAGGCCCCAACCCAGACCTACTGAACCAGAATCTGCATTTTAATAAGCTCCCAAGTGATTTGTAGGCTCTTTCAGGGAGGGGCCTATGCTGGGGAAATTGAATTTAGGGAAGAGGGAGAAGTGTGGGCCCTGACCCCCCTCCTGTCTCCAGGCCTCCCACACCAGTCGCCATGCAGGGTTTGGCATGCTGCCCATTTTGGGAGAATGCCTGCCGTGCCCACGCTGGAGTCTGCCTGGTCCTCAGGGGCTCCCCTGGGGCAAGCATTGCGTGGGTTGGGATTGCTGCCAATTTTGTTTCCCCTACTTCATATGATGGACTGAAAGGGACTGGGGAGGTCATATTAGTCATGCCCCGCCTCAGGGTTGTACTGTCCCTTAATCAAATGAGTGATAATTTGGTGATACTAATTGAGAAGGCTATGGGGGTTGGAGGGATTGAAATAGGAGTTCTTAATTGTCAGGAAATTAGGATATTTTCATCCCTCAAAGATATTTTCATCTTTCAAAAGCTTTAAGGAGAGACCAGATGACTGGATAAGGGGCTATACCCTGGTAGGGACCAAATTAATACTTTTTAAGGGATCTTTTGATGATTTTTAATGGGTTAATAACAAAATAAATGAGACCTATAATTCCAGAGACCTGGGGTAATAGGCAATGCAACCATTTTACTAGGTGGGCATTGAGAACTTCCTTAAGCTTTTGAGGATTTGTGTGCCTCACCCCCAATCAGAATGAATGATAAGGAGGGGCCAATATTGAAGGAAAACAGAATGGGATTGAACATAAGGAAGAATTTTCTGAGATTAGAGGGTGACCGGGGGAGATGGGAGGGTGCAGGCTCTCTGACCATGAACATGGCTGTCTCACTTGGGTTTGGAATGCCTCAGATGGGCTTCTGCCCCAAATCAGGGAAATGCACAAAATGAACTCTCAAAATCTTTTTTATCCCAAGAATTCTCCTCTCCAGTCAACTCCTTAAATGAGAGGCTGGGGTGTATGTGTGATATATGTCAGGCAGTGAGGCATGGGGATGATGAATGACAGAAAGAAAAAACAGTCTTATTACAGCAGTGAAATCTGCTAAAAATTTTAAAACAGGGTTTGGATTTAGGAGAATAGTTGCATTTTAGGGCTCAAATAAGAGTTTTAGGTTACCATGTCCTTCCACTCCATATATTTATCTTGTCTCATTGATGACATTGTAAAAACTCCTGAGGAAAAGGAACATCTCTTTTATGTATTACTTCTTTATATCTCCAATGCCCCACCCCCCTGAATGATCAAGATAACTTTAACTCCATTTGTTAAGTACTATGCCCTATACTTTGTTCTAAACACTTTCCATCATCACCTATTTAATACAGAAGCTCTATGAGGTGAGTATTGTTATCCTCATTTTACAAAAGTTGAACCTAAGGCTCAGAGAGGTGAAGTAATTTGTGCAAAGTGAGTAGTGAAGCTAGGATTTGTACCAAGTTTGAGCAAAACTCGTGCTGCTCACTCCTGACCTATAGTCTGTATGGAGTAGTGGCTCAGTAAGGGATAGATGATCATTGAAACTTGGTGGCATAGAGGTAACTGAAAGACAGTGGATAATTCCAAATAGTGAATAATGAAAAAACAATTTCTATTTGTTTTATGGAATGTAGTCAGAGACACACTTAGTGACACATGCAAGCTTATAGACATTCTCTCATTCACCTTCACTGTGCCCCACCCTGTAGTCAAGAGCTTGGGAAGGGGGAGAGGCTGGGTATATTATGTTCCTAAAGCAACTCTTTGAAAGTCATGCATGTGTGCATACTATATGGACGTAAGTGTTTGAATTTGAGTGGAAATATGCACTGAGGAGTGGGGTACATTTATCTCGGTAGGTCTATAAACATGAACATATTTGGGTATGGCGTGTGTGTGTGTGTGTGTGTGTGTGTGTATACACAAATCCTGAAGGAGTTAAACCAGCTATAAGGAACTGGCTGCCTTCCACCCCTGGCCCTGGTTGATGTGTTTGTACCAAACCCTGATATTTATTTTTCATCACCTCTCAAGGGAACCTCGATGAGTTTTCTTTCTGGGAAGTTTATGGCTAAGCTGCTGGGCTGCTTTGGGGCCCCTATAAATCTGCTATAATCAGAGGAGGTTTGCAGAGAAAGAGAAACAGCAACCACAGGGCAATCCCCTCCTGTCTTTTACTTTCTAGCGTAATACACAGCTGCCCTTGTATGTGCACCACCCACGTAACCAGCTCCCCTCTCCTAGAACCCCCTGATGGAGGGTACTAAGAGAAGTCATTTTATTTACTTCTTTGCTTTCAAGTGGGACTCTCTATTTGAGCCATCCCAGAAAGAGGAGAATGAAAAATTATACTAATTAAGGAATCTAGAGTTGAGATTGTGAGAAACTAGTCATTTGTGAAACTAATTTCATAGAAAGCAATGAGCTTTGACAGGAGCAGGGATGGTAAGAGGAGCTGAATGTGTCTGTTTACTTCCTTAGAAAACCTGAAGCAGAGCTCCTGGAAGCAGGAGGCAGGACGACCTGCACATGGTCTGAAGGCAAACACAGCCCAGGAACTCCCCTCCTCCACTTGCCAATGCTGGTAGTTGGGAGATTTTTTTTATGAGGGATTTTTATGACAAACTTTACATTTGACATTTAACAGCATCTCTTGTCCAGAGAAGGAGGAAATATAGATATTTATTGACATATGGTGTCAGAAGATGGAGAAAAATTGACTATGGAGGAAGGAGGAGGCGTTTCTCCCTTTCTCCAGGTATGCAAATTACCTCACTTAATTTGTGTAGCATATGCTTTTCTGTGCTTTGTGCTCTTCTCAGTAATGAGATTAAGAAATCATTTTGTTGTTAATAAAGAACTCAGTGGGGGGAGAGAGGAGATGAGAGACATATAGATGGAGGCATCATGGGTACCCTGTCCCACTTGAACCATATACCCCTTAAATAAGAGCTGCAAGAGAAGTGGGGATAAATGGAACCTGAGCCAGGATCCAGGTCCTGGCTCCTGTCTTCCCTAGTCAAAGCCTCCAGCTTCTGCAGTTTTATCTTGAATTTCACTGGTCCTTGTAGTTCACTCTCTAATGATGTACAAAATTCAATATAAAATAATGCCCGAAGTCAAGAAATCCTTCCCTTAGCTATGGAATTCCATCCTCCTTGGAATTCCATCCTCCCAATCTCTGACTACTGAAATCCTACACAGTCATCATGGTCCAGTTTAAATATTACCTCCTGCCCAAGCCTTCCTGGATAATCTGTATCAGAAGGAATTTATTTCCTTTGACTTCCTCTACTCCTTTGTGTCAGTCTTACCATAGCTGTCTTTCTGCACACTGTTTTCAGTTGTGGCTACCTGTGTCTTCCCTTTCTCCATCATTCAACTCTACACTTCTGGAGTGGGGAGACTGTGCCCTGTGCATTTTTATATTCTCTCCACAGGGCTTAACACAGAGCTAAAGAATTGTTAAATAACTTTCATGCCTGGTACACAGTTGTAGGGGAAGAGGCCACGGGTAGAGATATAGAAGTAGGGGCATTATGAGTATTGATTAAGGATATTATTGTTAATAAAGGTCTGGACATGATACTTTCAGGTATAGATCATATTATTAGGAAATTTTTATCTCACCAGTAGATTTATTCCCATATAGTTTACTTATTCATAATTCATTCTTTCCCTCATTCAAATCTAGAGCTTTTCCTAGTGGGAAATAGATATTAAGCAAGAAAACAAGTGTCCAAATAATTACGGAGTTGGATAAACACCCGAAGGAAATGAACCGGATCTTGTGATAAAGAATAACAGGGTATTTTCTTTAGATAGGGAGGTTAGGAAAGGCCTTTATGGTCACTGTAATACATTTACCCTATTATTATTATGAGTTAATTCAAGTTATAACCTGAAGAGCAATAATAATGAAATCAATAACACAATGAGAATAGGAGCCTTCCCACCAGGGGGCGTTTTTGTCAGCCCAACCTTAGGTTTGGTTCCTTCTTTGGTCCAACTTCCCAACCTCCCAACTGACTTGGGAAGAGGGGAAGTCAAGGCCCTCCCCTTGCCTCAGGATGGACCCTGCCCCCTCTTCTCTAGCCTAGGAGTGGCAAGCAAAACAGGTGTTAAGAGCTTTGATCTTGTTAGAGACTTGGAGACAGATCAAGGTAGAGGCCTCTGAAATAATGCCCCAGGATGTGAGAAGCTGGGGAAGAGATGGAGACAGAAGTACACAAAGAAAGAGGCAAATTGCTGTCACAGAGACTCCCTTTTATCTCCCACCTCAGTCTCAGTGGGTTCTGGGCTCTGGGCTCTGTACTTCTTGGGGGAGCTGGTCAGGGCTTTTGGCTTTTGGGGAGGGGCAAGATATCCCCTGAGTGACTTTCGAGACCCACCCTGGTCACTCCGGGATCCGTGCTCCAAGGCTGAAGACAACCAAGGCTGTGAGGAGCATGCGGTCTGCCAATCTCCCAGCAGCCTCAGCTAGTTCTTTCATTACCAGGGTCTTCCTTCTTCTACTTTCCTGCCCCCTCCTCCTGGCACAAGTTGGTAGCATTAGTTTTGGCTTCTTGTAGAGGAGTGGTCACATTAAGAAAGGCTTGGGAATGGGTAAGGAGAATCTGAGACTGGTACTGGTACTGGAACTTTTACAACCATGAATCCTTTCCTGAGCCCTGCTTCCTGTTAGAATAACACATTTTGGTTGCTAGCTCAAGAGTAATGGTTCCCCTTTTCACAAAGGCCCTGACCTCCTTGGTCATGCTGAGGGATACCTCAGACTGTTGAGAGGTCTTACTTATGTTACCATAAGTTCCTCTGATTGAAGTTGTAGCCCTCACCTCTCTTCACCCTTTGCCCACCCCATTGGGACAAGCCTCTGTGCAAGTGGTGTCCTGCACAAGGGTAAATGCTGTACTTCTGCTTCAAGAGGAACCCCATCTCTCTGCTCCATAGTCCAGAATTGTACCTAGAGGACTAACACTGCTTTGTTTTGAAGAGATGCTTGTTAGAGAAGGAAGAACTATACTTTGAGCTGCTCAGGGCATACACAAGACACACTTCTCATCACTGGAGATGGACAGGCACTTTGGAATAGTGGTACCTACAGAGCCCTTGAAGTCAAACAGCCAAGTTCTTGTCCAAGTGGGCCATTTGCTGTGCCTGAAACAGAAGGCATATCTTCCAACATCTGCATTAGGGCTGGCACCTGAGATGAGCTCAAGTGGGTTTTAGATCTGGCCAGGGACTTCATGCTATGGGTGCAGGGAAGTGAGGTAGGATAGAATGAACACTGCTTGGAAGAGGAAAAGGAAGAGCGAGGCCTGAATATACATGGAGGCAGGGGAATGGTGAAGCTGACTCCTGAACCCAGGGAGCCCAGATTTATAGCCAGGGCAGAGTTCATAATCTCCGAGCTGTACTAATACTCCAGTTCCTAGCTGAAGGTCCTTTCTGGAGTCTCTCCCTCAGTGGGCAGCAGCATTATTGGCTCCTTTCTGAGGCAGACAGGATGGGGCATGTAGCTCAGGGCAGGCCAGGGCAGATTCTGGTGCCAGAGCTGACATTAATGCGGATGAATATGGGCAGATTTTCCCAAGGAGCTTTGTTCAAAAGATGGAGGATGAGGGATGGCAGATAGAGGAAGGAAGAGGGGTCCAATTATCCTCTCTGGGTTCACTGGATTAGGGGATGGGAGAGAAGGAGAGACTTTGGTTAGAATCACAGTCTCTATTAACTACCTTGCTTTGGTACTTATCCCTTTTCAACCATAATCCAAGTGATTGAAATAGAAAATAGATTGCTAATAACTTCCCTGATCCTCTATTCCATGTCACATGAGTTTACCTTGTGCAGATGCTCCTGTGACCCATCACTTTCAGGGTTAGTGGCTTTTAAGTCCCAAGTCCCTTCGAGAAAAGGCTCTGCAACACCAAAGTAGCATGTGTATTGGGGATTTCTCCCTTAGGCCTAAACTCATGTTGTTTCCCTATAGAATAGCTGTCTTCTCCCGTCTCCATTCCTCTCCCTTCTTCCTCTTTTCCCTCCTAATCAGGCCTATTTCTTTCTATAACCACCTAGTGGAGTTGGGGACAATGTTCTATACATTTCATTTACTCTACTCTTGCTTCTTCATTCTTTTGATTCTCACCCTGCAACCTCTCCCTCCCTCCCTACCATCCTTGTAACTCCTCTCCACCCACTTCCTGGTCGGTTCTTCCTGCCTTCTTTCTCTCTCTTTTCCACTTTTCTTTTCCTCTCAACCTTCTTCATCTGTGAAGAGATGGGAAGATATGTTTTAAGGACTGCATCTCCGAGGGGGGTGGGCTTTGGGCACAGCAAGAGACATGGTGGTCAGACATCAAGAAGAACCTGATAGACACTGACTTGTGTGGCCTAAGGGGCAGTGGCCTCCTGACCCATCTTCCCGAATAGATGGGACTGAGGTGCAAGTGACAGAGATTTAAATAAAGTTGGTTAGATTAAAGGGTCAAGGCAGAGGGAACCTTTGGTCCTATAGAACATATTCCTTTATCCATTCTTTCTTCTCAATTTCTTAATTCGGACTTTGTTTGTTGGACTCATAATCTCCTTAGGAAGATAGAATGGGCCAAGGTTATGGCCTTGATTGCAGCTTTATCCCAGCTTCAGTGGAGGTTTCCTTCTTGGGTCCATATTGTCCCTTAGATATATCCTCAGCCTTCTGGCTTCACTTTGTTGATAATTTGCTCACGTTTGGAAGTTGGGTGGCCACATAAGCTTGGGTTTTTTTTGTGAGTGTTTCCATGTTTTGATTTGTCCATTTGCCTAATTTTGAGTAGACCAGAATCATCATAATAGTGATGATGACAATAATGACAGCAGCTATTTATTGAGCACTTACGTTAAGACCCTGCACATATCATTGCACAATATATACAAATATTGAATAAATATATACAAATATTTAAGCAATTCTACCTCCTATAATTCTACAAGAATTCCATAAAATAGGTGATATTATTTTCATTTTAGAGATGAGAAATGGAAGTTTAGAGAGGTGGAGTTCTTTGCTCAAGAAATTATGCCCATGACTTGAAAGCCTTGCTTTTACCCACCATGGTGCTATACTGTACAACTACATTTTGGAAATCTTTAGATAAAAAGACGTCTTATCCTTAATGTTACTGATTGGCCTGAAAGCAGCATCAGGAAAATTTAAGATGTATTGACTCTTGGGAGTAGAAAATTGGTAGATTCTGAAGGAGACCACAGAATACATTTTCCTCAATAATGACAGGAGGATGGCTAAGAAAACCTTTTGACCAAAGACGGGGATGCTTTTGGCCATTCTGAGAACAATATCTGGCATATGATCGGATGTGGGTCTAGTGAAGAGAATACCCTTAGTCAATTTAGAAATGGGGTTACTTGTGGGGTGCCTGGGTGGCTCAGTTGGTTAAGCGGCTGCCTTCGGCTTAGGTCGTGATCCTGGAGTGCTGGGATTGAGCCCCGCATCGTGCTCCCTGCTCAGCAGGGAGCCTGCTTCTCCCTCTGCTCCTCACCTCACTCACTCTCTCTTGCTCTCTCGCACTCTCTCAAATAAATAAAATCTTTAAAAAGAAAATAGAAATGGGGTTACTTGTGAGAGCCCAGGGTAATGCCAAGTTCCTCTAAATTAGCCTCAGAAAGATAGTGACTCCAAGGTTATCTAGGTTTACTGGTGGGAGAATGATTATCTGCCTCCTGGATTATTTGTGGCAGAGTTTGAATTCTAGACTGGTTTTCCAGAGTGATACTCTCCCTGTCCACTCCCTTCAGTTTTTTCTGCTATGTACTCCCTCTACTACCCCTGAAGGGATGTGAACTTCTAATATTTATTTGAGTTGAATGGAATTAGTAAGGTAAATTTGTTATAAAATATTATGTAGTACTGCCTGGTGTCTCTGCCTCGACTGAGGGGGCAGTCATGGATAATCCTAATCAGCAGATCATCCCAGTTTTAAATAATCAAAGTATCATTTTCATTTGGAAATGATCTGACATTGGAACAGGATACATCTTCTGTTCTGGGAGTTCACAAAATTTCAGATCAAACAATGGAGCTTTCCTGAGGGGGTTCAAATCCTCCTAGGGAGCTGGACACACTCTGGCTCTCCACCTGGCCTCCTTGTCCACCCTCTGAACTCAGACAGGATCTTTATTTTTGTCAATTAAATTAAAACATTTTAGTAATTTGTTCTTAACTGTGTCACCTGAAGGACAGATGGGTGCCCATGATGACCAGCCCAGGTCTGGGAATGTGAGATTCTCAGTCACTGGAATCTGCAGTCCTCTACCTGAAGAGCTGAGGAAATAGCTCTGCAGCTGGCGAAGGTGACAGAATCAAGCTGCTTTATAGACCTGAGAGAACTTAAGTGAGGGGAGGGTGTGGAAGCGGGGTAGGCTGGAATAAGCAGGCAGCTTGGGATGCTCCTTGATACTGACTCCTTGGCAACGGTTACTTAGCAACCCTCATTTGCCTCTCTTGGCCGCCTTATCCCTCCGCCCCCCCCCCCCCAGCCCACCATCCTCCCACCGCCTCCCCACCCCCCCTCAAGCTGCTGCAAGGAGCTAGAGAGCTTGGAGTGAATGACAATTTGGAGAAACAGCTGCAGCCCGAAGATCTAAGAGGCTCTAAAGAAGATGGATAAGAAAATCGATGCATAATAAAAACTGCAGGCAAAGCCACCTTGAGGGAGGGCGGGTAGCTCTCTCCTCCTGCCCTCCTTAGTCTCTCTGGGCTCAAGGCTTCCATTTTAGCCTAGTGTCCTCTCCTTCCTTCTTTCCATTTACCTTTTACTGGTTTAGGGAGGGTTGTTTGCCTTTGGGGTGGAAAAAGGGAGCAAGGAACCCAGAAGAGAAGAAAACAATGTATATGTGGGATGTATGTAGGGGCTGCTGGGATAAGAGAGGGAGAGGGATAAGGGAGAGATTATAAGAGAGAAACTTTGAATGAAAATGAGTTTAAATTGTGCCATAAAGTGCTGCCCTTAGTCAAAGGAAAGCCTGAAAAATGGAAGTAGGAAGACCCCATGTGAAATGTGTGAAGTTACCCTCTCTGCAGCATATTAAAGGAAAAAATGTAAGCAATCTTTCTGGAAGGGCTGGGCTAGAATATGGCTTGCATAAATGAAATACTGTATGTATAAGCACTTACTACTGGCACATAGTAGGGATATAACAAGTATCACCTTCGTTCTTAGAAGCGAGGGATGGAGGACAAGGCATTTTAGAGGTCCATGTTGGCCCAAGAATCTGTGGAGCAATTCTGTGCCTATGAATGATTTTGGCTTTTACTGTCTTCCCATTCACACAGGCAGGAAGTCATTTCTGATATCAAACTTCACCCCATTCTGTTGAAATTAAAACATTCGATCAGTTTATCAACCCTTTATTCCTTGGTGTTTATTGAGCACCAGCTATATGCCAGGCACTGTGAAATGGGAACTAGGAGCACTGTGTCTGTTTGTGATACTGGGTCTGACTATTATGCACAGTGCTTTGTTCCAGCCAGCTGTGGGAGTCTGGGTCTACAGTGCTGACCGGTGGAGGATTAAGATGGGAACAGAACACTGCCCCCCACCCTCCTCCCGCTCAGGCTTATCTGCTATGATCCTCTTGTACTTCTTTGCTTCCCACTTTCTCTCAAACAGGGGTTATGCTCTTTAGCAAACCATCTCTTTCCTATCCTTCGAAACATTCCAAAAGTTCCTTCATTTCAAGGATGCCTTCCTGGATTAGAGGTGAGCTGTTGACTTCCTTGGGCTCATGAGGCCTGACTTGGACATCCGCCCCCGGCCTCATACTGTATCCCTCCTCCACTCCTTTTCTCAAACCTTGTCCTTCCCTCTCATTTTGCACACATCTTGGTCTCTAGTCTCTATTTATACTTACTTCTGATTTCTGTGGGATCTTATTATTTAATATCTCAGCCTTCTGATCTTTCCTTTTTGATTTTTTGGGTTTGTCTGTTCTTTATTTATTATAGCATTGTGACTGTATTATGAAACTTGAACGTGCAGGAGGCCGATCTATATAATTTCTTTCTGTATAACCCAGCCCAGGAGTATGTGTAGATAGATGATGAAGAAAAGCTTGAAGATGGTGCTCTTATGTCAGGTTGCCTTTTCCATCAGTTTTACATCCCACATTCCCACCTTCATGATCTTCTACCCATCACTGTTGCCTCCCCCCTCCCCAGGTTGCCCACTCGGTTTTGATAACTCTGTAACTTGGACTCTTTTTATGCTCGATTCCGAACATAAAACTCTTGAAATTATTGAGGGTGAGGAGGAGCATCAGGCTACACAAGTATGAGTCTGATAGATACATACACAGGAGATTGCAAACTGGGTACCAGATACATAGTGTAAAAGAGAGCTTGGAATTGGACATTTGGCTTGCTTAGGGAAGCCTTCCTGAAGGAGGAGAATCCTGGGCAGGGCTTGAAAGAAAGGAAAGGCTAGATCTAGGTGAAAAAGAGAAAAGGATGTGCCAGGCAGAGGTCAGTGAGAGGGTTTGGAGGCAGAGAGAATATAAACAGGTTGCTTGCTTAAAGCAGAGAGAGCATTGTGGAATCACAGCTGGAAGCTTAGGCTCTAAAGCTTAAGCTGAGAAATGATGATTTAAAATTAGGGATGATTGTGAGCCACCCGCCCGCTCCTGAGAAGAGGAAAGATCAGGATGACAGTGAAAGTTATGATCGATGAGTGTGGAATGGTTAGATGGAAGCTACAGGCTCTTAGCAAGTTTCTTCTGTTGTCCTGATTCTGACCAGAGACCTGGTCAATGACTGGGCTGGGGTGTGGGGAGAGGAGGTGGAGGGGGGTGGGGAAGATACAGGGAGCACATTGTTTCCCTAGAGCTTGCATCACAGACTTCTTCCCCTTGAACAAAACCCTCTGTTTCCAGCTCCCGCTGACTCATCCCTCCCTCTCCCCTTCTCCCCATGAGAGGAGCTCTCCTGGCCCCAGTGGAGGCCTGCTGTGGCTGCTTGAGGTGACAGTGATGGGAGAGGAGGCTTCTGCCTCTGTTGGGTCAGGACTCCTGGGTTGTACCCTTTTGTTCTTCTTTATTTGTCTGGTTTTTGATCCTTACTTGAATCTAAAGAAAATTTGAGGGGCGCCTGGGTGGCTCAGTCAGTTAAGTGTCTGACTCTTGATTTCGGCTCAGGGTCCTGGGATCAAGCTTTGCGTCGGGCTCCACGCTCAGCATGGAGTCTGCTTGTCCCTCTCCCTCTGCTCCTCTCCACTGCTCACACACACACATAGTCTCACTCTCAAATAAATAAATAAATAAATCTTAAAAAAAAATAAAGAAAAATGGAAAGAATGTTTTAGTCACTTCCTCTCCTTTTGGATTGGATGACCCTTGATTTATTTCAATTGAACAGTGAGGTGCTAGACTTCCCTGAGCCTTCTGTGGTCACTTCATTGTTCAGGTCACTGTCCTAAGATTTTTCACAATATCTGTGAGATGCTGGGAGAGATGGTGGTTGAGGCTGATGAGGAGAAGGGAAGGGAAACTAAGGCCCTGTGACCTAATACCCTAGAAGGCTTAAGCATTTTCAGAGAAGATTAATAGATGATGTCGGGCCTAGGAAATGGGAGGATGGAGAAAATCAATTCTCCAGACTTGGAATTCTGGGACTAATTTTCTAGCTTAGGGAATCCTGGGTAAAAATTGAGTGGGAAGCTTCCTAGAGAATAGGGGTGGGATGTGACAAATGTAATGATAAAAAGTAGGCTAAGTGCTGAGGATTTTAAGAATAAAGATGGAGAGAAAACCAGCAGTGATTGAGTAGGTTAGTGCTTCTCTTGGTTCCTGAGACCTGCACACTCTGAAACTGGAAGGTCAAAGGACGCTATTCCATCCAACCTGCCTTCTTACCAGAACCAAACTGAAATAAATGAAGGAAAGGAGTATTTATTGAATATTTATTTATAGGTGCTAGACACTGATCCATATGTTTCCATATGTTTTCTCACCAAGTTAAATCCTCATAAAACCCTGCACAGTAGGCTCAGAATTTAAGGTCTTTAATAACTGGTGGAGCTGGGAGGCAGACTCAGTTCTTCTGACTTGAGAACCATTGCTTTTTCCATGACTCTACACTGCATTTCCATCTTGGAAGTTCGCTTCTTCAGTTGGCCTGTGTGGTGTCTCTATTCATATTACATGCACAATCATGTGTGTAAGGCACTGTGTTAAATGCCTTGGGGTGACAAAAAGAAAGGCAGGGTCCCTACCTCTGGTGCTTGAAGTCATTTGGGGAGGTTACATGTATATCTTATATAATATATATAGGTAATATATAATATTTATAGTGTACATTTAAGTATAGCACTGGCAAACTATACATCAAGGCAGTAAGACAATGCATAGTGAGTGATACAGACAATTAAGTGCTACTAGACTTCTGAAAAAGGTGGGGAAATCGTGATGGGATGGCTAGGGAAGGCTTCATGGAAGTGGTAGGATTTTAAGGAAAAAATTAAGACTAGACAGGACATTATACATGAATGGAATGGTACAAAGTCATGAGAGCAGGAAAATAAAAGATATATTCTGGGGATACCAAATAGAGCTTTCTCTGAGCTTTTTTTTTTTTTTTTAAGATTTTATTTATTTATTTATAGGACAGAGAGAGACACAGTGAGAGAGGGAACACAAGCAGGGGAAGTGGGAGAGGGAGAAGCACGCTTCCTGCCAAGCAGGGAGCCCGTTGTGGGGCTCGATCCCAGGACCCTGGGATCATGACCTGAGCCGAAGGCAGACGCTTAATGACTGAGCCACCCAGGCGCCCCTTCTCTGAGCTTCTTAAGGTCAAGGATGATATATATTCACATTTGCTTTCTCAACACACCAAAGATAGATCTAGCGTAGCTAGATGTTAAATGCATATTTGTTGAAGGAATGAATGACCCATTTATCTAGCACAGAACATTCATGTGAGGATCTTTTAAGGGATATGAATTGAACTATAGGCTGTAGTAGAGGGGATGAAATGACACACAAAGTGGTTTAAGTGAGGTTCTTCTTTTTTTCTTTTTTAAAGTAGGCTCCATGCCCAGCATGGAGCCCAGTGCAGGGCCTGAAGCCATGACCCTGAGATTAAGACCTGAGCTAAGATCAAGAGTCGGATGCTTAACTGACCAAGCCACCCAGGCACCCCTAAATGAGATTATTCTGGAGGCAGTGGGAAGATAACTTGGAGAAGAGACAGAGGCAGGGAGACCAGTTAGGATGCTAATGAAGTCTAGATGAGAGAGGCTACAAGACTAAACTAGGACAATGGCGTGGGAACAGACATGAAAGGGTGGAGGTCCCAGCATTGTGAAAGCATGATGAACAGACCTGGTCACTGAGGGACTTTGATGGGCTAGTGGTGGGCTGGGTGAGTAAGATGAGAGAAGAGGGAAAAAGAAAGAGGAGTCAAAGATGAAGCTGGAGTTTCTCAGCTTTGGTGATTAGAATAGTGGTGACTCTAACAAAAAGAGGAAGTTAAAAGAAGAGGCTGGTTGTGGAGGGAATATGAATTATATTTTAGATTAAATTGCTGGTAGACCCCCCTAGGAAAATTCATCATACATTGGAAGTGGAAGACCAGAGAGAATGTGGTCATGTCTGGAAGGACAGATTCAGAACTCACTCACATAAAAATAATCACTGAAGCTGTGAAAATAGATGAGACAATTGAGAAAAAAGGCGTCTCGGGGGAAAACTAGAAAGTTGGAGGTATCTTCGGAAGGCAAGAGTTCATTACAGGGCCACCTCTAATGTCTTCCAGTGTTGTGGCCAGTTTTTTACTGGTCTTGTTCTTGAGAGGTGAGGTTAAATAACTCTCTAGATACATAAAAGACCCTATGCTCAACCCTCTGTGAGAGTTCTCTTCTCCACTGAATTCTGGATCTTGACCAGGATGGTAATAGGCTGGACTTTCATGGAATTTAGCTCATCTGGCTGAAACGGCAGAGTCTATCCTAAATAAATGTGTCTGTCTTCTCAATTTTCAACTCCCTAGAGAAGAAGTAAATACTTGGGCAGTTCTGTTCAGGCTAGCTTAAAGTGCTCATGCTTCGATGCAAACCTGTTTTGCACCCATTTGTGAAAGACTAAGAACCTCAGTCTGGGAAGTGGGTGGGTGGGGTGGACAGTGATTTGCTCCTGAGCTCCAGACGCTTCAACGGACTTTTTCACAATTCCCCACCCTTTTTATTTTTCATCCAGAGATCTCAAAGCTCTAAACAAGCCTTGATCCTCCCTGACCCCCTGAGTCATCTTCTGCTTCCATTTTCCCAGATGGGGGGGTGGTGGCAGTGGGATACCATGTTTGGGGATGGGTACTTGGTGGGTGGGGGACAGTGGTGGGGATCTAGGTGCCCCTTCCCAATCATAGGGTGGGGCTAAGGGCAGGCATCAAGGTGGTTCTATGCAGTTTGGTTTCAGCTTGTCCTTTTGAGGTTGTTTTATGACTGAAGAGACTTGGATAAAGAGTCCGAGCTGGAGAAATTGAAGAACAAACAAAGCCGTAAAAGACGCCGATAAAATTCCTCTCAGCTCAGAATAGTCTTTGGATCCTCTCTCAAGAATCTCAGGGTAATCTGGGAAGGCTAATTAAGTCTCACAGCCCCCAGGGGGACTGGGTCTGGACCAGGGCAGAACCAAGGTTAGGAGAAGAGAGCACTGAGAGATTTCCCTTATATCCCTCTTCTCTCAAGGGACCCTGGTGTTCAAGCATCCAGTTTGGAGGTTGAATTAAGACTGAGAGGGAAAAAGGGGAGTGGATAATGGGAAATACTGATATTTTGTCAGAACTCTTTTTATTATAGAATGCTTGAGAATCTGAGGGCAGGATAGGTGATGAGGAGTCTGAATAGGAAGACATTAAGAATGGAGGCTCAGGCAAGATGTCCATCGACAGATGAATGGATAAAGAAGATGTGGTATATATATACAATGGAATATTATGCAGCCATCAAAAGGAATGAGATCTTGCCATTTGCAACGACGTGGATGGAACTGGAGGGTATTATGTTGAGTGAAATAAGTCAAACAGAGAAAGACATGTATCATATGATCTCACTGATATGAGGAATTCTTAATCGCAGGAAACAAACTGAGTGTTGTTGGAGTGGGGGGTGGGGTGGGAGGGATGGGGTGACTGGGTGATAGACACTGGGGAGGGTATGTGCTCTGGTAAGCGCTGTGAATTGTGCAAGACTGTTGAATCTCAGATCTGTACCTCTGAAACAAATAATGCAATATATGTTAAGAAAAAAAAAAAAGAAGAAGAAGGTAGCGGGAGGGGAAGAATGAAGGGGGGGAAATCGGAGGGGTAGACGAACCATGAGAGACGATGGACTCTGAAAAACAAACATGGTTCTAGAGGGGAGGGGGGTGGGAGGATGGGTTAGCCTGGTGGTGGGTATTGAGGAGGGCACATTCTGCATGGAGCACTGGGTGTTATGCACAAACAATGAATCATGGAACACTTCATCTAAAACTAATGATGTAATGTATGGGGATTAACATAAGAATAAAAAAATAAATAGAATTAAAAAAAGAGAATGGAGGCTCAGGGACATGAAAATAGGGGATACTATGCTTAGGGGTGGTATGAAGAATTGGTGTAGGTAGGGGTGAAGGCGAATGGTCTTGGAGGATAGGATGGCAGTCTGAGGGTGAGCAGGTCTGCACTGGGGGCTTATGAAGCTAAAGTATCTGTATTTGGGGACCAGTAGAACAGGAGATCTGGATGGGGCAAGTGTGGGAATAGGGAGAAGGGATCAGAGGGGTGGTGGGTGAGGTTGGCTGGTAGGGGTTAGGGGGAGCATCTGTGTGAGAGCAGGAGCAGCATCTGTGATTGTAGAGAGGGAACTACAGCTCAGGTGAGTGGTTAGAAAGCTAGAGATCAGCTTTTTTTCCCCAAACCAGTGATTTTTCTGTTCTTTGTTTCAAATGAATTGGTGTATTGGCCACAAAGAAATCTTAAGAGCTGATATGACTTAGAGGTGGGAGGGAAGGCGGTGCTGGGGGAGCGTGTGTGAAGGGGAGCTAGAGAGACTGCTGGTTTCCATGGTGATGGCCAAAATCTTCATTTCTATTCTCCTGTTTTCTGCAGCAGGTCAGGAAAAGCCATAAGGGAGAACTGTTGCCTTTTTGTCTCCTCAAAAGAATCAAGATCTGGGGTGGGCTGGGGAAGTTGGTGAGGGTAGGGGCCTTTGGTGGGAGTAGAGTCTCTAGTTCCAAGATTAACTGAATTATCTCCTTTGATATCTCATTACATTTAAGAAATCTGTGGATGGAAAGAAGCAGCAGAATCCAGAGACCCTTCTTACGAGCAGGGTGGTCTGGGGTTTTTCAGGGAGTCCTTCAAGCAGGGCCATCCTGATTTGAGTATAGCCAGCTGGGCCTCTCCTCTGAAACCAGAGATGAAGTTTGAGTCTCCACAGTCCAATGATCCTTCCTGAAGTTGCCCTTGCAGCAGTAGGAACCTATTTCTGAGTCTCTCCAGCTCTTCAAGGAGCCTCAACACAGTCTGGCTGCTGTTGGGCATGGGGCATTGAATCACGGGGGAAGAGGTTGATGACGGTGGGGTCTTAGGAAAGGCCAGTGAAGAAGCTGTCGCTTCTATGGCTCAAGTGTCATATGTTCCAGGCCTGGATATTGTAAACTCCTGGCCCTACCATTCTGTTTACCCTCCCTGTGAGGGCCAGAGAACTTGAGTGACTTACCAAAAGACAGCTAGCATATTGAGGATTCGAACTTACTTCCTGTCCCAGAGTACCCTGACTTTTGTTCCAGCCATGTCCCTTTGTAATCAGCTCCAAGTTGAAGTGGGTGCCCAGGTCCCCAGCATAATGAGATCATGTCTTAGGCACAGTAGCTTCTGTGTGTTCCCCAAATTCCTTCCACCTGCCTGACTTGTCTAGTGACTTCAGAGTGAGGCAGCTGCCAATGCTGGCTCCTCCATTCTCAGAGATTTGCTACAGGATGTTTGCTGAAAAAATACGTCTCCTCCTTGTCTGTCCTGTGCTCAGTTCTTCTTTGTCATCATATCCTTAGCACCTAACTTACAGGGTCCCTGAGAAGGTGCCTCCTCCAATTGTCTGAGAGGCAATGAGGGAATGGCTCTTGTGCAGAAATTTCCCCCACCTTCTTATTTCCCTTTGACCCTGTCCGCATTCTGGTTCCACTGGTATCCTGGTGGCCCTTAGTTCTCTTACTCCTGTGCCCCCCTCCCCACAATGTCTGTTTCTCCTCCACTGGTAGCTCCTGCACCTTTTCCTGTGTCCCTTTAGCTCTTGTCCCCTTCTCCTATTTTCCTCTCAACCTCTGCTCATTTCCCTACAATGTCCTCAGCCCCGCTTCCACTCCTTATACCTCCCTCCCCTTCCTTCATCTAACATTTATTGAGTACCTATTATGTACCAGGTCCTCTAGTTGGTTCTGAGGGCACATAGGCTCTGAGCAATTTGAGGAAGCACAAAGTACTCCAGCAATTTTGATGTAATGTGACAAGCGAAGCCCCTTGGCCTTCTTCCAGAGTCCTCTTGCGGCTGTGACAAGTTGGACTGACTCACATCCCTTAGTAGTACATTCCAATGTTTCACAATTCCTACCCATGATAAGTTCTTCTCAGTGCCTAGCCTTAGTTCCTGCTGCAGGGAAGATCATCCCCTGGGCTTCCATTTACTCACCTATACTTTTTAATCAAAGTGGGCATCATAATACTAATGCCTACTTTCCCCATCCCCATATGGGATATTTGTGAAGACTGGTTGAACTAATGGGTGTAAAAATCCTCTAAAAACTTAGTGAATGTTAGATAGTGATTCCCTCTTGACTTCTCAGTGGAAATAGAGGGTAGCCGTTTCTCCTACAAATAGTACAGCTCACAAGATAATTTTAAATAATTGTGAGTTGCATCTACCTTTAGCCTCCTTTCTCTTTACTCATTATTTGTAAATGGTGATTCTTTGACCTCTGTTGCCAATAACATCCATGTCCCTTGAAAAAAATTTCCTTGAAGAAAACAAATGCTTTTCAATGTCGTAATAGGGACTGAGGGCAGACTTCAGAAAGGAGCCCTTAAACACCTACGTACTGAGGGCCTAAACAGCAGGCAAAATCCTCCCCATCACAATGCAATTCCTTTGCATTATCATTGGAGACAGGGGAATTGCTATGATGACTGGGGAGGAGCCCAAGGATTACATGGGAGAGTGCTATGACGCTTGATCCCAGATGATGGATTTCCAAAGAGAAATTAAGAGTCTGACTAGGCTGCCCTGAGTCAGAAAATATCATCAAGCTCTGCTCCTATTAATGACTTAAGAGCAGCTGCTGGATTCACCCCATTACCTGCAGAGGGTGGAGGCAGAAAGCAGGGGCAGAGGCTGCTCAGAGGCAGAGACCTTGCTTGGATCTCAGGGTGGGAAGCCAGGCTCTTCTCAGCTCCCTGGAGCCCTTGCTCACTGGGCTCACCCATATGGATAGGTTGCAGTGGGGTATCACTCTGGTCCTTCTGCACTGGATGGGTTAGCGGATCAGGCTTCGGGGCAACTGCCTGACTTCTCCAAGATTTCCTTTCTCTGTCTGCCTCCAGACTGACCCAAAGAAATGTTTTTGGTTTTCCAAACTCTCTGCTCAGTCCCCCTCCCCGCTGGAATCCTGTCAGGGATTTTTTCTAGTTGTCTGGCTTGAGGCTTATCTTTTCTTTTCAGGCCAGCTTCCTTCCCAGCCTGCGCCTGGTGGAAACGTGGGCACATTGCGCTGGTGTTCTGTTGTGTAGCCCCTTCTCTAGCCCAAGTGGCACTTTTTGTTTTCTTCCACTCTCATTGGCCTGTGTCTTCCATGCCTCTGACTCAAGGCAGAGCAGTTTCTTTGCTTCTCTGGCTTCTTAAGGCAGCCACCACTATTTTCTTCGTGGGAATGTTTCCAACTTTGATGGTTGGTAGGTTCTTTTCAGTTTGTTGTTTCATTCTCTACCAGTTCAGCTCATCCCTTTTCTCCCCAGTTTCCCTTATAGAACCAGAAAGAGCTGCATGTTCCCCAGGACTCTGAGCCTGGGCATTTTCGGAGCTCGCCTTTTCTCATCGTTAGCCTGCTTCTTTCATCTGCTGGCTGCTGAGCAAGGAGAGCACGTATGGCAGCTTCTAGTGACTCAAGCTGAGCAGCTCCAGCTCAGAGGCACAACAGAAACCCATTTGTAATGTGGTTGTTCTTCTGTCAGATCCTTAAGAACAGAAGCAACCTATCTTATGGTAGAGTAGTGAAATGGAGGTGGGGGGTGGGCCTGAGAGGTGGTTCCAGATTTTATTCTGACTTCAGGAGGCTCGTTTTTCAGCTATCTCCTCTGCCTAGAGTAGGCTTGGATCTTAGTCCTAGTTAGATAGTAGCACCAACTTTTTATGGCCTCTGCCTCCATTATGATTTTTTATTGTGGTATAATATACATAACAAAATTGAGCATTTTTAATTTTTTAAAAAATATTTATTTATTTTAGAGAGAGAGAAAGAGCAGGGGGAGAGGCAGAGGGAGAGATTGAGAGAATCTTAAGCAGACTTCACGCTGAGCGTAGAGCCCGTCATGGGGCATGATCCCACAACCCTGAGTTCATGATCTGAGCTGAAACCAAGAGCTGGGCGCTTAACTGACTGCGTCATCCAGGCACCCCAAAATTGAGCATTTTAACCATTGTTAGGTGTGCAGTTCATTGGTACTAAGTACATTCACACTGTTGTGCAATCATCATCACCATCCATCTCCAGAATATTTTCATTTTCCTAAATTGAAATTCCATGCCCATTAAAAAGTAACTCCTCATTCCCCTGTTGCCCCCAGCTCCTGGCATGCCTCCACTACAATTTTACTCAATTTCTTAAAGCACCATTCTGACCACAGAGGCTCTATTTCTTCTATTAAATCTGTTTCTCTGGCTGAATTTCTAGACCCTTCTCCACTGGCTCCTACAGACTCACTCCAATGAGCTCCTATCGTTTCTTGGCCCAGAATCCTGCTCTGAGAGGAAAATTTGGGCCCATAACCTTGTGTGAGTATCCTTCTTTCCCACCTGATCCTTTGCATGTGTTGCCCCTTACTCTTCCTTTCCGTTGGCCCTTACCTTCATATTCTGTTCATAATTCTCCTGTTTTAAGACATCCTCCCTCATCTCCTAAGACATCCCAGCCTCTATTAGATGACTCCCCTTCCTAATCTCTGTAGTATTCTGCCTGGTTGCTCTTACCCTGTTCTTGCCTTTTCATCTCTGTGTCTTGGTTCCCTTTCAGACTGGAGGCCACCTCAAGGCAGCAGGTGAAATCCACTCCGGGTTCATGTCCTCTGTTCTAGGTCCTCGACACGCACAGTGTGGTCTGGGCTTTAGTGGCAATAGCCTCACTCAGGAGCTTGTTGGAAATGCAGAACTTCAGCCTCCACCCCAGACCTACTGAGCCAGAATCTGCATTTTAACAGGATCCCCAGATTTTTGGCATATGTACATTAGGTGAGAGAAGCACGTAGGAGGGGGGATGAATAATTTATATTGCAGGTGAGGGTGAGTAAAAGCTACCTAAGTAACACTTCTAGACTAGATTCGAACTGTGTGGATGTTTTCGAGGAGGAAGGAGGTTATTTTGTGTATTTTGAATTTATGAGTCCCTATCAGAATTGCCTAGAAAGCTGAGAGAGAACAGGAGTCAGTGTTCTCAAGGGGAAGGCACGGGAACCTCCCTAAGTGTCTGTCTCACAGTTAGGCACAACAGGGGCGAAGTTCCCTACGATTCACTTTGAGGTTGGCTGGGGGTGTTCCTCCAGAATTAAGCACTTGTCCCCCAGCAGACATTTGTCACTGAAGTCCTGATCCTGAGGGGAGCAGAGTTTCAGGCCTCAAAATAATCTTCCTCGTTTCTGTCTCCATGGCTGGCTGATTCATATTTTGTAGGAGGTTTGACCATAGCCGGGAATGGCTTAGAAGCTGCTGTAATTCTCTCCTTCCTCACCCCACGGAGAGGGAGTGAGGAGAGGCACGAAGAGTGGAGACAGGGTGTGGGAGTCAAACCTGTTCTTCACATAGCAATCGCCTCGTCTCACTCTTTGCTCTCACTCCAAGAAGTTGAGTCCACAGCTGGGAAAACGAGGAGCCAGTCTCTGAGTCTGCTTGGCTTGCATCCAGCTTCCCTCTTTTTTTGTTCCCTCTCCCTGTGGGAATTAAAGGGAACAGGTAACATCTCCCCCTGCTCCCCCACTTCCAGAGGTAGGAGAACTGCAATGCACAGAAGCATAGGCCAGAAGTGGGAGTCTGAAATGCTTTAGGCTAGTGCCTTGCTCTCCTTGGTTATCTCCAGAAGAGGATGCCAGGATCCACTCACTGGCATCCCTGCTTGCTTTTTAGGGCTTGAAGGGATTATAAAAGAAAACTGGAAGGCAAAGTAGCTTAGGGTAAATTGGGAAGAGGCGGTATGTAGAGTGGGCAAATAATGTAGTGAGAGGTTTTCCCCCAGAGTCATGGAAAAGATTACTGTGAATCTTTCCCACATTTTTCTGGGTCTCTGGATTGTGCTGTCCTGGTGGAGAAATGTATTTCTTGGTCTTCTCCTAGAGGTGATTTCTATTTTTTTTAAGATTTTATTTATTTATTTGAGAGAGAGAGAGAGAATACACAAGAGGGGGCTACGGTGAGAGGGAGAAGTAGACTCCCTGCTGAGCAGGGAGCCCGATGCGGGACTCCATCCCAGGACTCCGGGATCATGACCTGAGCTGAAGGCAGCCGCCCAGCCAACTGAGCCACCCAGGCGCCCCTAGAGCTGATTTCTAGAGCAGAGGTCTTTGGATTACAGCCTGAGCAGAGAACTCCTGTGTATCTCTTGTCATCTCTCCAAAAGTGCTTCCCCTCAGAAGCAGTGCCCTTTGAATTTCACCACCCGCTGTAATCTAGTCCTCAAGTGTCATTGCGTAGCTGAGAGTGGCAGGGTGAGGTACTGGGGCCTGGTGGTCAGGACCAGGAGGGGAGTGCAGCCCGGGTCTTTCAGAATACAGTTAGTTTCTGGCCTTTCAGTCATTCAGAGTGAATAATAATCCCACCTCACTTCTCTCTTCCCTGGGGGGCAGCGTGGGATTGGTCATTTCATTTCTCACCAGAACTGGGACCTTAGAATCACTGCTCTAGCATTCAGTGCAATATTTCAGCGTCCTAAACTTGTCCCTTTTCTCCATCAGGCTGAAGGCTGCCTTGAAGGGAATCCCACATTTCTACTTCCAAAAGTATCTAAGGTGTCGACTTGTTTTCACACAGTTCCATTATGAGAGAGGTTATTAGGCATTAAAAAAAAAAAAAAAAAAAGCCCTCAACTCCTAGGTCAGGTGTGTTGGTTTAGTTGAGCAGAACTTCTGACGAGGCTGTAACTTTGAGTCTGTCTTCTGTCTTCGGCTTCTGTCTGGAGCAGACTCAGTGTTTTGAATACTCGGAGGTCGGGGGGATATTGCTGATGACTGGGATATGGAGAAATCATGAAATTTTAGCCAGGAGAAGCTATCTCAGGAATCTGTAATGAGTGTGTGTGTGTGTGTGTGTGTTGTTATTTCTTTTCCAACAGGCTGCGTAATTTTTATGACCAATTATTCCATTTGTAACGACGCCGAGATAGCAGAGATCCCATCTTATGCTCCACGGCATATGCCAGGCACTTATGGGAGCTAGAAGACACCATCCCTTATGCAATCAGATGGCGGCAGTGCTGGGACCAAGACTTGGTTCTAGAAGGAGAGATAGACGGGGGTGCTAAGGGAAACTTTGTGACCGGAAGGGTGTGAAGTACCAGGGCATGGAGAGGACTGTAGTTTTAAAACAAAAGAGATTTATTGGGGACAGATAAAAGACCTGTGTTCCAGCCTGAGAATTTTGTGATCCAACAAAGCTCTGATGGTGTTATTTATGCAAACGAAATGGCGGTAGAGATAATGTTCTCTCAAGCCACAAGGAACCAGCCTTTTCTCACAAAAGATTTGAGGGCTCAGTTGGAAAGGACTGGTTTTAGGAGGCTTGGAAAAGACTTGGACCAGACTGGGGTAGGGGTGGGGGGTGGAGAATGCTCCTCTTGGGGCTAGTGGTTCTCTTTTCCCTTCCACCCAACTTTCGAGTCAGGACAGGGCTGATAATCTCCTTGAAAGATCTGGTAATTGGCCCATCAGGCCTTAAGGCATGCAGGTTAAGGATTGACATCTAGTTGCTCCTACGGATTGGTCTGGAACACTTACTTGCTCCCGCCTCCATAGTGTTCCCCTCTGCTTGCCTTCTTACTATTTTTCTGTTTTTTTCTTGCCCATTAATTGTTAAGGGTTGGATATTCGAAGCCAGCAGGCCTAGGTCTGAATCCTGGCTCTACCACTTAGTATTGTATTACTTAGACTCCTTGATCTTATTTCCCCATCTATAAAATGGGGGTAATAAGACCTATTTCCTAGACTAGTTGTCAGGGTTAAATAAGAGAATGTTTGTTAAGTGAGGGCTTGACACTAAGTAAGTGCTCGGTAAAAGGCAGTGAGCAGTTGTCTGTAGAACTCCCTCTCTGTGCTCCTTGGCCACTTTTTGGGAGAGTAGAGATGCAGAGAAAGAATGATGCCCATGTAGCTGGACAGATGAGGATGACTGCAAAAAAGCCAGAAGGATAACAAGAGGGACAGCCACTATGGAGACAGGGACAGTTAGAGTTCGAGGAACAGAGCATACACACCAGGCAGAGGCAGAGAGAACAGGAAAGATACACAGGTGGACAACAGAGAGAGGAACAGCGAAAGGTAAGAGAAAGAAGTGGAAGGATAAAGTCAGCCAGACAGAACTGTCAGAGGCCAGAGACGAACGGTTCATTTGCAGAAGTCGGCGTAAGATCCCTGGGCCAATAACATTCCTGCTTTCTTCTTGCCCCTTGCTATTGCGGGACTCGAATTCTAAGTCCCTGGTCCCCCTCCTGTGCCTCCCCGCAATCTGGTCATCACAGGTCTGGCTCTACCCCAGAGCTGGAGCAGCCCTGCCCCCCACTTGTCTGCGCACCTTGGCCCACATGGTCGTGGCTACCCAAGTCCATAGGGATTTTTCATTTAGAACACAACTGTTTGGAGTGCAAGAGCATCATGGTGTCAGGCACTCAGTGCAATAACCAGGTGTAGTTTTAGTCATTCCCCCCCGACTGTAACAGCACTTTCATATATCTCCGGCTGCGACAGGCAATTTTCTTTCAAAGATTGTTTTTTCTGGAGGCTGTGATTTCTACTCTCGCCTCCAACCTCTGGGATATTAAAACGGGGTCAGTGGCTCTTGGCAGGCTGACCGATTTGTGGTCATTTCCCAGCTCCTCTGTTCACCCTCCCTTGTTGCCACGTCTCCAATCTTGGCATCCCCCTGCCTCTGCACCCTAGTTGGGCTAGAAGGAAGTGGCTTCTGTGGCCCTCCATACGGAGATGTTTGGTGGTGTGTCTAAACTGAAGAGTGGAGGCTGAGTGGGGTGCGGGTGAAGACCCAGGAGAGGATTCACCTTCTAAGCCTTACCCTTGTTCTCCGCAGTCCCCACGCCCCCCATGCCGTTCTGGGGTGGAGCTGTCAGTTGCTTTCCACAAAAATATTGTAGCTTATTTTCCAGAGGGAACATTTTGAAGAAACTGGTGAATTGAACTAAGATTTAACATTAAGGAATTTTTCTCCACTAGAGACTGGGGGTGGGGTGGGAAAGCGAGTGTAATCTCTTTTTCTGGAAAATTCAGAGAATAGGAGGAATTCCCATATGGATTAAGGGCTGGGTTAGGGGAGATCTGGCATATGGGGAAGGGATAGGGCACCTTTGGATCCCTGCTTCCCTAAAGACAGACTCTATGACTCTGCTCTTAGAGCTGCCAAAGGCAGCCTCTTCCATTGTTTGCTTGGTATGGTAGCTGCTGGCTCGCAAAATCGCTTCCCTATTTCACCCAGGTAGGGGTTCTTTTCTTAGAAGAAAGATCTAAACCTGCTTTTGGGGTTGCCCATTTTAGGATTTCTCTGTTTCCTTCCTTGGCCCGTGGCCCGATGCAAAAATCCTTCTTGAAGTCTAACTCCTGTTCCTCTTGGTTTGCCAACAGATCAGATCCTCTTGAAAAACACATGGCACCACACACTCCCCCTCCTCACTCATACCATCCCTTGTTTTTATTAAATAAAAGTAAGTGGAGCTATAAGATGTGACTGGCCTGGATCCCGGCTTCATAAAACAAAACTAACACCCTCTTTATCAAGGGGTTGAGGCATCCAGAGAAGATTTCTTAGGCCATTTTGCTGTCACGTAAATGCGAATCAATATTCAATAAGCCCTTGATGCACTACACTAGCGATTCCCTTAATACCAGCTTCCAGTACCGTAAGTGGCATTGATATAAGGAGGGCTTGTTTGTAAAATAACACTGCAGCCCTCACCTTCTGGATATTGGATCTGGCTTCCCTTAGGAGAGAAGATTCAAGACTCTGAGCAAGCACAAGAGTCATCTTGCCGGGCCCGCTGCCTCAGGACAGATTCTCCCATAACCTAGCTTGAAAAAGAAAACAGATTCTATGCTTTTAAAGCAAACCATTTCTAAGATCCTAGAGGTTAATAGGCCCACCTTCCTATTAGGAAAATTTTTACTGTGCCTGGTCTGATTGCCTCCCCATTTCCAATAAATTAGTGACATTGGAAACCAATTGAAGGATAGAATTGATTCCACGATTAACAGATGAGAGTAGACTCTCCAGGGTTCTCAGAGCCTGCAGGAGTTAGTAATAATAACCTCATTTCCCTCAGCCCCTGTGTTTGCTGCAGGGGAAGATTGCTGGCCGCCTGGCCCCCTGGTGGATGCATGGTGGGTCTGGGTTTCCCCGTGTCTCGTGATAGACCACTTAAATGTGGTCAATTATTTCAATTATTTAGTTTCCATCCTAGGACATCTTTGCAGGGAGTTTGTGACTTTAGACTTGTTTTCCCACCCAGCTCCAAGCAAACATGCATTAAGGAAAAGCAATCTCATGTCTGCCTAAGTAACACAGATAAATCTTTTGTACAAAAATTTTGCATCATATATTTCAGAGCCAAATGGATTTTCGAAAATTTATCAAACATTTTTGGATTGTCTGTGTTCTTCATTCCCATAGAGTATGTAGGATTCACAGTCCGGGGCGGAAGTGGAAGTTTACAGAGAGATTTATCCTGTATTATGGTCTCGGTTATTTCTTATCCCACTTAGGGGGTTTGACAGTTTGGAGGGAGCTGGGGATAGAAGACTTTTCCATTTGTTACGGTTTGGGAATACACTGGCAGAGGTCGGACCTGCTCTCTGTAGTGAGCCTGTAGTTGTCCTTACAGAGAGATGTCCAGGCTTAAGTTTCCTAGCGCCCTTTTAGACCAGACCTTTAGAAATTCCCATCCTATTGCAGATAGCTTTAGTGGATCTAGCGAGAGGCTGGTATTTGGCCTCTGCTTGGGCACAAATAGCAGGAGTGAGCTGTCCTGCATCATTTGCTTGTATGAAGTTGTTTTTATGGGGTAAGCCCTCCAAAGATATTGAGTAATGAGTGCATGTTTTGAAGGAGAGATGTAAATACACTCTTGCAGGTTTCTTGTCTTCCGAATTCCTCACTTGGTGCGCCTAGTATCCTTGGGAAGAGCCCAGTAAAGAGTAGCCAGGAGTGATGAGTTTAGAAGGGGCTTGGGGATTTGATAACCAGTTTCTGGGGTACCTAAATGAAGGAGAAGGGTATTTCCTTTTCCAAATAAGAGGAAAAGAGATCATTTAAAGCTGGAGGTGCTGAGATTAAACTTAGCAAAAGACTTCCTGACAGTAAGCACAGCATGACCAGCTCATTAGGTTTAGAGGCCATTCTGGCCTTCCTCTCAGGCCTTCTTTTTGGCTGTCCTGCCTGGGGTGTGAGGGCCAAGTGTCGTTATGGTATCTCTCACCAATCAGTTTCCAGGGTTGACTGGATGGGAGTCCCAACTTTCCTCTTCCTTTCATGTCAATCCCTGTTGCAGCTGCATACTTAAAAAAAAATTGGAGAAGTGCTTGTCTTTGGTTAGAAGTGCTTTCTTGGTTAGACAGAAGTCTTCTCTGCTAAGCCTCCAAACAAGCTCTCTTGTTTTAGAAAGGTGGGCACGGAAGTTGAGATCAGACCAAGAACATGGACCAAGGACAAAGATGCCAGAGGATGGACCTCCTAGAAGATAGTGAGCCTAAAGTTGCTTTCCTAGGCAAAGAGGTCATGGGCGAGACTTAAAGCTTTCACCACTCGCTGAGATGGTTGGGCTTCTCCCAGCAAAGGGATACGTGGCCACATGTTACCTTGAAGAGTCCTACCATGCCATATGCTAGCCTTTTCCTTTGCAGTCTGCTTTCTGTTGGTAATGGAGCAGTTATCAGGGAGCAATAGCATCTCAACATAGGCTGTTACTGATGACCAAGCCCCTCTTCCCCTCTGGTTAAACTCCTAATCATTCGGTACCTCTGGCGGTTCATTCTTGCCACAACTTGTGTTCTGGCATCAGTGATCCCCCACGCAACAGCTGATGACATCTCTTGGCCTCCCCCATCCATTCAGCAACGCCTCTCCCCCCAACCCGCCTCCTCTGCCTGTTGTCCCAGCCTGTAACCCTGATCTCATTTCCTCCTACCTCTCACACCATTCTAAGACCTCTTGCCTCAACCTGTGCCTGCACTCCTTTCTTTGGAGTCCCTCTCATTCCTTTGGAGAGCCTGCTCCTCTCTGATCTAGAGTCTCCCCTGCATTTGTACCTTCCCCAAGACTTTCAGGAACCAGAGGACTCTCGAGAGAGGAGGGTGGCTCCTAAGCCTGAGGTTGCCTCCAGCTCTTCAGTGGGGTGGATTTCATGCCTGGGTTGTGTGTTGTTTGTCTGTCTCAGACTTTGCAGCCCCTGAGGCAATGGCTCTGTCTTTGCAGGCTCAGGGAAGCTTTGGCAGCCAACAAATAATAAATAATACCCTGGTAACACCACCTGCAACTTGCTAATGAGTGTCTTTCCCCTGCCTCCCTCATCTCTTGGAGGTTGGGGGTGGGGACCCCCGATTTCTGGGCAAATGGATGCCTTCTCCTATTTACAGTCTGGGAAAATTGAGGTTGGAGGGTGGGGGTGGGTTCTTTTCTGGGGCAGAAGAATATGGAAATGACCTTGAGGAGTATACTCAATAAAAATATTTCTTCTGATTGCAGAGTTTTGGAGAAATGGAAACCTTCAGGGGTAAGACAGCAGGTCTGGGGGTCTTTGGATTTCTTGGGGGCTTCTGGGCTTTAGTCCCAGAGGCAAGCTGGGGAGCTATCATCTGACCCCCATCTCTTCCCTCAAGGCATGTTTTCCTAAGTAATTGTTTCTTTAAGTTTGATACTCAGGGAGTCATCTTCCTCCAAGTCCATAGGCCACTAAGTGACTCTACTATCTTTGTTCAGTTTTGGACTATTAAAGTTAGCACACCAAAGGCAGTTTTCTTGAAGGCACCTATACTTGAAATTCTAGCAGTTGCCACTAGGCGAATCAGTGGTGATTTGTCTTTGGGTCATCCAAAGAGACCAAGACAGGTATGCAGTCTTGTCCATTTATGCATTTCCATATTGTCACCAAAAATGCCATTATTTTAAAGTATCTTTTCGGATGTAGGTTTGGCTCTGTACAAGCCACATATGCCACCAGGCAAAAGCCCTTTCAGTCTTTGTTGTGGTAATTGTAGTAGCAAAAGGAAGTGAGTAGAGTACATGATTTTCTGAGATTGTCTAATGACCCAGCCAAAGGTCCATGGAATTAGTTTGTGGTCCATTTTTCTAAAGGCAGGCTTTGTGGTCTATATCAGAAAGAGCCATTCAAAATAATTTTGGCTTCACTCCAGTTTAGTGATCTCTGTGGAACTGGGCAGGTAGGTTAGGATGTTTTTATTTACTTGATCCACACAGCTCTTTGGCGTGATGTTACGGAGGCTGTAAAGTGGGGCAAGAAAGCAGGATCGCCGGTTAATAGAAATCCCATTCTGATGTACACACCATGGGTTTGCGTTCAGCCTTTGTGCATCGGCCACTTCTGTAGGAAAAACTGATGTTGCCTCTTTTGACACCCAGGAAAATGAAGAGCAGCCCTTTTCCCTGCTTGGCCATCCAGGGCCACTCCTAAGACTTGAGTTTCCCAGAACCATCCTCCTCAGACTCTCTCTTGATTCAGGCAGTGTTTCTTCAGCTATTTCCCATCTCCTTTAAAAGATGTTTCCCTCATTGCTGTCTCTCTCTTCCAAAATTGCCCTTGCCCGTGCGTACTCTCCCATGCCTCCCACCAGTTCTTGGGGGAGTAAACAGTCCTGTCTGGTATTGGGGGAGATGAGCTCTGTGTTGGATTAATTCTACATGACCCTGCTTGTAGACTGCTGGGGGAGGAGCTAGCCTTCTTTTCATTCCCCTGGAGTCGGCACCCAGACCCGGGCCAAGGAGGCTCATTTTCCCACGTGTAGGAAGCTGATGGGCCCCCCTCCTCTGCAACATTTGGCTCCCTAGGTTCTCTGAGTCACCCCCTGACCCTGACCGTCTGTAGCAAGGGCTCAGACCCATCGAGCTCAGACCTCATCCAAGAGGGCTTAATGAGCACCTGGCGGCTAAGTGCTTTGAGATCGTTCAGATGAAAAGGGCTGTCAGTGGTTTGGGGGTTATTATTGTCAGGGTGGTGGCGGCAGCAATTACTCTAGATGATCAGGGCATCCAGCTTCCTTTGTCCCTCATGGGAGCACCAGGCTCTCTGAGGAATGGCAAATTGCCTTGCATTATCTGCCTTGGATTCAGATGGGGTATGAGCAAAGTTCCTTTAACGATCTGCCATCTTCCCTCTGGCTGGATAGGTAACACCAAGAAAGCTCAGAAAACTCTGAAATGCTCATTCTCTAGGAGGTGAAGTGGTTCTGGGTTGTGTAGAGCAACAGAAACCAGACTCCTTTCCAGCTTCTGCATCTCCAGAGGGACTAGCGGAGCATTCGGGACTTGGGGATGGAGGATGACCACTTCATTTGACTTTCTGTCTCCAGGACTGAAAAGGGAGGGGAGTGGTTGGTGCATGGGAGCCTGAGAAAACCAATTCAATGGGTAGGCATGAGAAGGAAAAAAAAAATGGGTTCTGACTAAAGCTGCTCAGGAGTTATGTTAAATTTATAGAAAAGAGAGGAAACATGTCAAACCAGGGAAGTGGTGGAGGCCTTCCACCTTCTCTGAAGGGTTTTATTTTTATTTATTTTTTAAAGATTTTATTTATTTATTTGACAGAGAGAGACACAGCTAGAGAGGGAACACAAGCAGGGGGAGTGGGAGAGGGAGAAGCAGGCTTCCCGCTGAGCAGGGAGCCTGATGCGGGGCTCCATCCCAGGACTCTGGGATCATGACCTGAGCTGAAGGCAGATGCTTAGCGACTGAGCCACCCAGGCGCCCTCTCTGAAGGGTTTTAAATGAAGAGAATTATTATCTCTGACTTGGATGGTTGATGTGGAGGAGCATTCCAGACACAGAAAGATACTGGGGATAACCCTAAGGAGTATGTCCTCCCAAGCAAATAAATCCACAGGCCACAACCATGCCCCACTTTTCTGCCTGAGAGGAGTGGTTGTCCCTCATAATAGTGAAAGACAGCAGAGGATTTTTAGGGGTCACTCAAATGGGGGTTTTGCTCCATTGCTCCTGCAGCCACCTGGATGGGCTGGCGGGCGGGAATGTCACTGGCCCAGGGAACCAGGGCCCCCGCTGCTTCCCATCTTACCCGCATCTTCTGCATCTTTACTCTGGGAACAAACACCTTTCCTTTACCATTTCCACAAAGCCAATCATTTTCCTTGGAAAGGAAGGAGGCACAGATTTTCCTTGAGAAATTAGTTTGCCCATCTTCCCAGGAAGTTAGTTTTACCTCCTAGAGAACCTTCTCAGACATGAGTGGTGCCCTTTTCTGTTTAAAAGCCTAAAAGGAGGGGAGTCTGGGTGGCTCAGTTGTTAAGCGTCTGCCTTTGGCTCAGGTCATGATCCCAGGGTCCTGGGATTGAGCCCCACATTAAGCTCCCTGCTCAGAGAGGAATCTGCTTCTCCCTCTCCCTCTGCCACTCCCCCTGCTTGTGCTCTCTCACTCAAGTTAATAAATAAAATCTTAAAAAAAACAAAAGCCTGAAATGAAGATGTTACACACTCTAGCATTTAAAAAAATCTCACTTAACCACAGATTGTCCTCTTTTACCTTGCTTTTAAAGCCACAAATTACAAATAGTGCCATTTTCTTCACTCACACCCCTCCCAGTCACAGGTGCTTGGGGTTTGGCTTATATCTCTACATTGTTTGCTGCCAAAAGTGACAGCTGTTCGAATAATATGTTTTACCCACTCTGAATTAAGTGATAGTCATTGCAATGATTAAGGATTCTAGAAAGGTCTTTTTAAAAAAGTCACATGGCTTTGAAAAAAGGATATAAATAAGAAAGTTGTGATTAATATGGAGAAGAGAAAGGTCGAGAACAGAGGGGGAAGATAGAGGAAGTAGGGAGGAGAGAGAATGCTGACTGGGGGATTTAAAGTGTTGACGCTCAAGCAAAGGAGAATGCTAGCCTCTCCTGAGGCCAGAGCAGAAGCAACTGGACTTTCAGCCTGAGGTCTTAGGAGTAGACTAGAGGAAGCACTGCCTTGCTGGGAAGTTGATGGGGCTCCCCCTGAGAGACCATAGAATCTACTGCAGCTAGGAGCCCTATGCAAAGGAACAGTGAAGGGGGGCGGGGAGCAGAAAGAGAGCTCACTACAGTGATCCCTCGTTACCCTCCTCCCGAGCTGTTTGCTGCCCTCCCTTATCAGTCAGGATTGTCCAGTCCCGCTGTCTGAAACAGATTTGTGATGACTCAACAATGACCAATTAGGCGTTAACACATCTATCTCTGGGGCTATCTAGCTATCTTTATGGAGAACAGGATCTTAAATCTCTGCTCATTGGGACAGCCAGAGGCTTTGCCTAAATGGTGGAAAGAGCCATAGACATTTTTCATAATTATAATGACTTTTTACAGGGAAAGCCGTAACTCCTGCTCCATAACTTTAGTGTGGAGCGGAGCCCATTGCAGACTCTGTGATGCGGGGAATGGAGCCATCTGATGGCTGTCTTCTTCAGGCTGTCTGTGCTTTCCTACCATGAACAACTTCGGGAGCAAAATTCACAAAGGAAGATAAGGTGATTTCTATTCCAAGTACCTGTCTACTGAGAGCAGACAGACTACAGTCTCTAGAGGCTTTAGAGGTGGTTAGTGACAGAAGGTCAGGAAATGAATGAGTACTACATAGCTTGGCCAAGGTCCAAATAGCTGTGTGTGGGGAAGGGCATGGGACGGGGCGGGGGAGGGGGAATGGCCATTAGTTCTGGAAGGCTTCTTGGAGGAGGCAAACATGCAGAGGAGGAGGTCATTCTTAGAGGAAATGGCCCTTATGTAGAGGTGGGTAAGATGGAGGTGTAGAGCAACTTTAGGAGCATAGATCCCATTATGGATCATCAAGAGTCTTGTCATCTTAGTCTTCCAGTCCATTAATTACCTCATATTCAATCTCTCCCAGTGATCCTCTATGTTTTCATAAGAATTTCATGACACCCCACGAATCAGGCCCGAGATTGTCCTGTCTCACCACCCCTCTCCTTGGCCCACCGTATCTAATGAATGACTTTTTGGTCTATTTACTCTTCCCCTGTAAGACATATGTGAGAATATGAACATTCTTTCCTACTGTACTTCAGTAGTTTGATTTCCCCCAGATTACTAGACAGTCTTTTCCTCATCCTTCTAATAGTCTGTGCTTTCCTCATTACACCTCAGAAGCTCTTCTGGGCCAACGGGAGGGCAGCTTATCAAAATGTGAAAAGCTGGCCATCCCTGCTCATTTCCCAAGCCAAGTACCCCAGAGCCTTACCTTGTCTGATGCCTTTCTTTGGCTAATTGTATAGCATTAATGGTTTTCAGCTTCCTTCTGGTCATCCTCACTGATGTGTTTCAGCCTGGGTGTCCCTGAAGACAGAGCCTGTGTTTGTTTTCCTGAAACGTGTTTGGAGAACTAGAATATCCATGTGATTGCTTCTGCAAGCCTTGCCTTTGGTCAAGTAGACATAATGTTATGGGTATATCTTTTGTCATAGGGATTGACTTTTGATACCCTCCTAAAGGATTCTTTCTTTGGTCATAATGCTGGAAAGATAAGCTAGTATGCTTCCTGGATTCAGTCAACAAATTGCCTTATTTGTGATCACTGTTAATCTGGACAAGGGAGGCAAAAATGAGTAAGACAAAGTTTCTACCTTTTAGGTGTTTTGAGGTTGGTGGGAAGATAGACAAGTAAACCAGCATTTATAATACAGCATGATCAAAGCTGTGATGGAGGTGCACATGGGGTATGGGGATGAAGGGTAGACATCTAACTCAGATGCAAGGGGTGTCATTTACTGATCCAGGAGGCAGAAGGGGGGTGAGTAGTTGTGGTAACATAAGACTAAGGCTAGACACTAGAAAGTCTTTCTCAATTAGAGTACCAGTCTTAATCTATGCATTCATGCACTGAACAGTTGTATACATAAGTACTAACTAGGTGCTAGTCATGTGCTAGGTCATATTTGAAGATGAACAAGCCAGCAGGGAGCTTGCAGTCTAGGGTGGTGGACAGAAAAATAGACGTTTAAAATCCAATATGATAAGGCCTGAGGTAGAAGCTGACACTTTCTCAATTAAAGCCAATGGAAGTGTTACACTGCATAGAATGCTTCTTAAAAGGGAAAAAAGAGGGCAATTTCCATGACTTACCCTCTTGCTCCCTTCTAGTCTGTGAATAGGTTGATTCAAATTCCACTGTGCAGTTTATTTATCATCTGGAATCCCAGCAGTTGAAGGATCCGGAATATATCAAACTTCCTAGGTCTCTGCCTGGACACCCTTCCTAGTTCAGGAAGCAATTAGTCTGAGAGAGACAGAAGTGAGACTGTAGGAGCAGAATATATATCCTTTTAAGATAATTTAGTAACAACCCTAGGTAAGTGACCAATAATTTATAGAGTCTATTCTTTTTATAGAGATATTTCCTTGCTGCTCAACCAGAGAGCTTGCCGGGTTTAGAGGATTAATCTTTGACGTAGTAAATATGCTCAAGTTGTAATTCAGTCACAGGGATAAAGGGAACTTAAACTTGTCTTATATAAGAGAAAAATATTAAATGGATTTGTGGAGGAACTGCCATGGCAGTCCTTACTGTCTCTTGTACCTTAGCATCGAGTGTTTTCCAACTGCAATGGACCCGCCCTCGAGGTCCTCTGATCCAGTGGCCTTATTTTACAGATGAGAGGACTAAGGCCTGGGGTACCTGAGATGGTAAGAGATCTAGGACTGGAACACATGTCTTTTGACTCACACCTCAAGACTTCCCATACTGCACCATGCTAGTACCTGTCATATTCGGACTCTGGCTTTACCTACAAGACTCCCCTGTTGGCCTCCTTCCGCTCAGTTCTTTTCTGTTCCGCTCTATTCCAGGCCTCCGTGTCCATGCTACACCTTTCCTGCCCTCTGAAATGTCCCTTGCACACATCCCCTCCTCAGACTGGGATGCCTTCCTTCCGCCCCTTTCTTCTCCAGCCCAGCTGCATACTCCCTCTTCCAGGAAGCCTTTTTCTGTCTTCCAGTGCTTCTTGGCTCATCCTCTTTTCAGCCCAGTTGTTAGTTTGTACTTGCTGCTTTGTTGTTTAGTAATCATTTTGGAGGAAGTTTATAGATACTCATCTTTGGTCAACAAACTCAGATTAGGAGCTTCCTAATGGCAAAGCCTAGAACGCATAGCAGGGGGATTGGACAGTCTGAGAAAGTTAAATCACTTCTGTATTTGGGAAGAGGAAAGAAGGAGATGAGACTGATCTCAAGGTGTGTGGGTATGCTAGAGACAGGAAGGTAGTTGGAATGATGTCTTAAGGTTATTTCCAGTCCTGGGATTCTGTAACCTTGTGCACCAACTCGGATATGCTAGAGCCCTAGCCTGATGCTGTTACCAATTCTGTGGCCTCTGTTAGATTAATAAGACATCCTTCACAACTAGTAGGTGGCAGATTGATGTGTCCTCTGCATGTTATGAAGAAAACAAAAAAGCTGGGTGAAAGGAACATCCCATGTGAAATGCATTGTTAGGTGGAGCACCTGGCTGCCCAGTGGATGACCTCAGTTGCTGCCTAGAGGTGTCTACCTCAGGGAAGGGAGGCCCTGAGAGCCATTTTGACCCAAGTTCAAATTCTCTAGAACAAACAAGCTGATCTCTTGCTCCAAGAGCCAGTCAAAGAGGCTCCAGTGTGTTTATTGACTCTTGCAATGCCCTGCCCTGGAGAACAAACAAACAGCTCAACCTGACTCATTCCTTCCACAACTGTACTCAGTTCTATTGCTGGGCTTTGCCAGGAAAAATCTCTCAGACCCTCTGGAAATAAAAGCCAGTACTTATGGGTCTGTGGTCATATATTCCTACTTTTCTTTCCCATAGAAAATTAATCCCCCCTGGAGGTACAGAAGACTATCAGGAACTTCAAATCCACTTGGCTTGGGCTCTCTCCATTGCTTGAGGCAAATCGGCTTGCTTCATGGATTCATTCATTAAGCAAATATTTGTTGAATGCCTACTATGTATGAGGCTCTCTATTCTCATGATGGAGGCTTGCTGGCTCTTGCTGTGGAGAACCCTGGTGCTTTTACCTCTGACTAAATGATTCGAAAGTCCCCTTTCCTAGCATTTTGTTGTAATAGGAGTGGTAGTTAGTAGTGACACCTTTTCTCTTCTTTTCTACCATTGGAGGAACTTGGTTTCTGAACCCTAACCGTCTCCTTTCATTAAGCCTTTGGTGGAGTCGTTTCTACCTGTTGCGATATTCCCTCTTGCTTTTCATCGAAACCTACTTCACGTTTTCCTCCACAGAAAAGGAGACCATCTTATGCACACATCTCTGCTCAGCTCATTGCCTCTCTTTTTTAGAAGAGATCCAACTCAGAGCCTCCCCATTGTTGTTTCCTAAACTATGTAAGCCTCAGAATGCGCATGTCCCATGTGATGTTAATAGGGGTTTCTTAAAAATGACCACACGATCATCTCAGTTTGAGAAACATGGGACTAGACAAGCTGAAATCTTAAACTGCAGGACTTCTCAGAAACTTTAACATATTAATATTCATTTTAAATCTCCAAGAGGGGACATGATATCATTAGACCACAGAACCCCTTTTAAAGAAAAACCTCTAATCAGTTTTGGGGACATTAGCATTTCTGAAATTCAGTTTGGGAAATGCTTAAGTTGTGAAAGGAATATTGGACTAGGAGACAAGAACTTGGAATTGCTTCCCTCTCCGCCACTCACTTTTCTAGGTGACTCCAGGCAAGTCACTTCACTTCTCTGGACTTCCATTCCTTTACTTGGAAAATGAGGGGTCTGAATTAAATTCTCCCCCAATCTTCTTCTAGCTCTGACATTATAGAATTTTTTTCTTTTTTATCCCATTTCTTTCTTTTTTTTAAATAAAGATTTATTTATTTATTTGAGAGAGAGCGAGCATGAGAGTGCGCGAGTGGGGGGAGGGGCAGAGGGAGAAGGGGAGAATCTCAACAGACTCCCCATTGAGCGCAGAGCCAGACACGGGTTCCATCCCATGACCCTGAGATCATGACCTGAGCTGGAATCAAGAGTTGGTTCCTTAAATGACTGAGCCACCCAGGCGCCCCCCATTTCTTTCTTAATGTTTGTTCCTACTGTTAGTCTGAGAACCCCTAGATGGATGTAATATCTGTTTTTCTCTGCATATCTTCCTGAAACACCCAAGTGTATCTTCCTGAAACACCCAAGACAGGGCCCATCTAAAGACAGAGTGGAGATAGAATGAAAATACCCAACAGTGTCAGCATTGTGCAAAGGCATCCATAGGTAGGCTCAGTATTCTAAGAATCAGAAACTTAAAATCTAAGATAGATATCTTGACATACTCATAGAAGACATACAAATAATAGAATAAAACATAGAACCAATAAGTAATTGAAGACAGTTGGAATAAGTGCATTTTAGACATTACAGGAAAGGAAAGCTATTTGTGGAAAGAAAACATGGTTGTTCCATGTGCTGCTGAATGTCTTAAGGGAAAGATCTGAGAAGCTCCTTGGAAGAGAGAAGCACTGATATTCAAGAGAGGAAAGAGGATATTCTCTGCTGGTGGGGTAGGTGAGGAAAAGGGGAGTATCCCTGGTCTATGGGGCTCCCTCCTTGGCTGAAAATTCAGAGAATGGAGGAAGGCTTATCTGGGAAGTATGATGCAGCAGACCAGACCAGATACTAGATGTCAAGGAGGGGAAATAGGAGCTTTATCTGGAGCACCTGGGAAAGTAGGTCAACATATTTCACTCCCAGTGATCTGTGGTGAAGTTGAAATCCCTGGATTCTTGAACAAGATACACACATGCGTGGTTGGCCCTGGAGACAGACAGATTCCCTAGTGGGTGGCTCAACCTTTTGCCTTCTCTTGCATTGGGTGTGATGGGCTAGAGCCCTAGATTAAGTTCATGCCTCTGGGCACTGTCATTTAGAGAAGATAAGAGCAATGAGCAAAGACGCTTATCTTTATAGCTCTTCTTATTTGATTTATATTCTGTTTGTGCGTGTGTTGTCTGTACACATCTGTCTGTGCGTATGAATGTGTGTTTATGTGAATGTATACTTCCACACGTATGTGGAAATGTGATCGTGTTTTATATGTGTATATAGGTTTGCAAAGTGCTTGTATGTCTAGGACTGTGTCTATTGTAAAAGGGTGAGGCTTAATTGTGTGTGTGTGTGTATAAAATGGTGTGTACATGACATGTGCATATGGATGGTGGTCTATTTTATATACATGAGGACTATGTTCACATATCTATTGTATGTATCAATGTTTATATGTATTAACAGGTCTATATGCTGGGCTGTATCTATTTGAGTTACTTACTTTTATATTTCTTTGCCTTTAGGGGTGAGTTTGTTCATTAATTCACTAAATATTTATGGGGAGCCTACTGTGTATGGGGTACATGTCTGTGTATGTGTATGGGGGTGTCTACATTTGTATACATGTATGGAAAGTACACATGGGCTTATGTGTCTGTCAACACGTTTATGAAATGTGTGTGTGTGTCTTGGTTTTCTCATCTGTCTAATTTTGAGATCTTGCTTGGCATTTTATCGTAAGCTTTTCCAAGTCTTTTTGGAAAAAGCAGGAGATAACTAACTAGATTTAGTAGAAGCATCTAATGTGGGTGCGTCCACGTGGAGTAAAATCAAGCTCTGCTCTTTATCCATCTGTGATCTCCTCCTTTGTGGCATCTCACGCTAGGTACCCCTTGTGCCTACAGAGCTTGGAAAACAACCTGAAACACACCTTTACTACAATGAATAAATAGCTCGTCTCCCTTCCTGGGCTGTCCAACCAAGAAGAAGGGGTAGGAGATAGCCAACAACGGATCTCAAGCTCTAGCTGTTTGAGACGATTTTTCTTTTCTTTTGCCTCTTCTTTCTCTTTCTTTGCCTCTTCCTGGCTTCATCTTTTCTATCCCGCAACCTGTTCTAATCCCTCGAAAGAGAGGCACAGGGTTTTCTTTTCCCCAGAGAAACCAGAGAGAGAGAGAGCAAAAGAGATTTTGCTCCGAGGGAATCTGCTCCTATTTTATGGGGTTTGTCAATAATGTTCCTTCATTAAGATAGCATCTCAGCAGAATGAAAGAGGCCTCTGCCCTTCATGAAAAGAGTTGTTTTCTCTTGGGGGGTGTGTGAGGGGGGCATTAAATAAACCTGTTTTTTAAAAAAGTACCTCTGCAGCAAGGAAATGTGTTATTATTGTAATTGTCTAATGCTAATTATACTTATTACTATAATAACCATTTTGTTGTAACAAATGATGTAATCCTCTTTATTTCTGTCGCTGCCAGAGGCGAGTGGTGTGTCTCTAGCAAGAGGGTACTGGGGTGTGTTCTTGGTGGGGAGGTACAATCAATCCGGTGGCAGGGAGGGAGTTTGTGCTGCTGAATGGCTTTGCTGCTCTGGGGGTGGGGGATGCAAGACAGAAGACAGGCAGATTGTTTTACTCCCCAACAGTGCTTCTTTCTGGATCCTCTCCTTTTAGGCCCTTTCCTGTAAATATTTAATCATTCAGTCAGACCTTCATTTATTCATTCAACAAACATTTATTTAGTGCCTGCTATGTTCCACATGTTAAAGTCAGCTGTAGTGATGTACAGCAAATAAGATGGGATCTTTACTGCTGAGAAGCCCACAGTCTAGTGGTGGAGACTGATATACAAACATTATTTTGAATGCACCAGGATAGATGAGACACAGAGAGGTCTATTTAATGTGCTATGAGAAGATGCATGGAAGTCATGATTTAGTCTATGTATGCAAGCCTGAAAAGCTGGGTTCTTTGGTGGAACACTAGAAATTTGTAGCACCGAGAAGGGGAGCTGGTCATGCCATGCAGAGGGAATCAATGGCATGAAGGCATGATAAAGCTTGTTTGTTTTGTGATATTAATACCAATTGCAGTAATAGCTAATATCACGTCATATCATATTGTTCTAGGCACTTGGATGTGTTGATTCACTTTTCACATTACGAGGTTTCATTAGCAATCATTTTTCATTAGCAATCAAAGTACTGTCGTGAAGATTAAATTGAATTAGTAGATGGAGGGGCGCCTGGGTGGCTCAGTTGGTTAAGTGGCTGCCTTCGGCTCAGGTCATGATCCCAGGGTCCTGGGATCGAGTCCCGCGTCGGGCTCCTTGCTCAACAGGGAGCCTGCTTCTCCCTCTCTCTCTACCCCTCCCCCCTGCTCGTGCTCTCTCTCTCTCCCAAATAAATAAATAAAATCTTTAAAAAAATTGAATTAGTAGATGGAAAGCACCCAGAACAGTGCTAGATGTGGAGTCGTATTAGCTATTTTTTTACTGTTTCATTAACACTTGCAAAATCTGAGGCTCAGGTTGAATAGCTTGTCCCATTTCACATATACAGTGAGCAAGAAAGCTTGGGTTTGAAGCCCAGTTCTGAACAGAGCCCCAGTTTTTTAATCCACTCTTGTAATTAAGGTGTAGGGTGCGTACTAGGGATAGGTAATACTTTGTAATGAGACTGCCAAATAGTTTAGGGCCAAAGTGTGAATGGCCTTGTGTACCATTAGAGGTTCCTAAACAGAGATCAGGTCTGTGTTTTAGAAAGATCATTCCAGAAACTGGGACTCTGTGGACAAGTGACATCTAAGACGGCTAGTTCTCACTCTTGATATGTTCCGCTCAACAGCTGGTACGGCCAACGTGAGCTAGATGAGTGCTTAGCTGACTGTCTGTGAGACAGGGAAGGGAGATGGGTTGGGGGCGGGTAACAAGATCTGGGGAGAGGACCAAACCAAGTTTCTAAGGCCCCGTAAATGGGTTGTTTAAATGGGTCATAGTAATGTAATGTCATAGGCCTTCACTTCGTTCGGTGTTAGTAGACACTTCAGGCCTTCTCTATTTTGGGGCTGAGGCCTTGTCTGTCTTGTTTACCACTCTATTTCCAGTACCCAGCAGAGGGCCTGGCAGTAGGATATGTTAATAAATCCATTGTATGAATGACCATTCACTCTTCCTGGCGCTCTAGGTACCCCAAGCTTGGCCTAATACTCCCACAGTTGACATTTTTCATTAGCAATCAAAAAGGTTGTCTCTCTTGTTATCAGGGCCATTCTTTATATCCCACCACACATACAACTTATAATCCCCTTCTCTCTCCCCACCTATTAACTTAAGTTCAGCCAGTTCCCTGTAGCAGGATTTGAGGAATGCATCAAAGGGAATAGTGGTGGGGCGCCTGGGTGGCTCAGTCAAGTAGGCAATCGACTCTTGATTTCAACTCAGGTCATGTTCTCAGGGTCATGTGATCGAGCCCTGCATAGGAGCCTGCTTAAGATTCTCTCTCTCCCTCTGCCCCTCCCCCGCACTGTGAGCGCCTGTGTGTGTCTGTGTGCTCTCTCTCTCTACAAAAAAAAAAAAAAAATTAAAAGAAACAAAGAAAAAAAGGGACTAGTGATAATGGTTAACATTTTTTGCATGCTTGCTAGGTGCCAGGTACAATCCTAAGCACTCAACATGTGTTAACTAAGGTCTCACAACACCTGTATGAGGAGATACGATCATGATCCCAACTTTACAGATAAGGAAACTGAGCTATGAAGAAGTCAAATAGCTTGTCCAAGGTTACATGGCTTTTAAGTAGCAGTGCCTCTTAAAGTTTAGTAAGAGGATCTTGTTAAAATGTACATTCTGATTCGGTGAAGTTGTGGTGGGGTCCAAAATTCTGCCCCTTTTTAAAATGATTTATTTGGGGGGGGGACAATAGGGGGTAAGGGCGGGGGGGAGAGAGAGAATCTCAAGCAGACTCCCCGCTAAACGTGGAGCCCAATATGGGGCTCGATCCCATGACCCTGAGATCATGACCTAGTCAAAATCAAGAGTCACACACTCAACCCACTGAGCCACAAGGCACCCCTAAAATTCTGCACTTTTATTTTTTTTAAGATTTATTTTTTTTTTTAGAGAGAGAGAGTGAATGTGGGAAGGGGCAGAGGGAGAGGGAGAGAATCTTAAGCAGACTCCCTGCTATGCCCAGAGCCCAATGTGCAGCTGGATCTCATGACCCTGAGATCATGACCTGAGCTGAACCCAAGAATTGGATGCTTAATTGACTGCCCCACCCAGGGGCCCCCAAATTCTGCACTTTGAATAAGCTCCCAGGTGGTGCTCATGTTGCTGGCCCATGTACCACATGTTAAGAAATAAGGCTCTACACCTTGTTTACTACCTCTCCAGACCAACCATTCTCTGACTCATGTTGTCACGAATTGTCAGAGTTATTTCTTGAACAGACAGACATTTGCTGAAAACAATTCTATGAACCACAGGAGTTACCTTCCTTCTGGAAGAAGAGAGGGGGGCTGGCAGTTGGATATTGTATTGACACATCATTGTGCTCCTTGTGTGAAGAGCTGAGTATGAGCGATGGGCTAGACTTCCTGCATGTGGGCCCTGCCTACAGCAGTCTCCAAGTGCACCCTGGTTCATGGCCACCAGTAGAGGCAACTCTGCCCCCATTCCATTGAGGTCACTAGTTGAATTAGACCTAGGTATTCTGGGTGAAAGTGTTCTAGCCTTGGGGCTCCTGCTGTACTCTATCCAATGTGCCTCTGAAAGTCCCCAAGCTCAGATGTCTGGAATTCTTTGTTAGCTCCTTCCAAATGCACAAGTTAATAGGAGAAGGCAGGAAGCTATAGGAGAACAAAACTTCATGAAAAGAGTAGATCAATACATTTATTAACAAGTATTTATTGAAGCCCTGATATTAAAAATGCAGTGATTTTATCCTAACCCCCGGGCCTCAGATTAGCTGCAGGAATAGTGTTGTTGGCTCTCATCTAATATCTTTTCCTAATCAAGGCTGCCTTCTCCTCTGTTTCCCAACCAGATGTAATCCCTAAGACAATTCGAAAGGCAGAGATACATTTTTGGAAGATTAAAAAAAAAAAAAAACTGCATTAAGAAGTCCAAAGAAATTATTTACTTTTTCTGCTGACTTGGTGAGGGCTGTGTCACAGCTCTGCTGCCTTAGCCAGGTTCCTGGGAGTTGACCGTATCCAGAGGCGGCAAGCTGAACCCCTAAGGTCCCTTCTGATTCTCTGATTTTATTCCAATCAGGCCTGGAGACCTCTGGTGCTCAAGCGAAGTGGTTGAGACCCTCACGGGCAATTATAGCTCCCAGACAGCTTGGGTTCACTCTTGGAAAATCTTAGGCAGTTCAACTCTTGGAGAGATGGAACTCCTAGTGGGGGAAGCAGAGACCTGAATGTTGCGGGATTTCTCTCAAGCTTTCCATTTCTTCCTATCCTCACAGCTGTCGTTATAGTCCAGAACAGTACCAGCCTTCTTCACTTTTCGTTTAAATAAAAATTTCAAACTAGGTTATTAATTCATTCAACAAACACTTAAAAGTGCCTATTATGAAAAACACATTGGGCTAGCTGCCTAATGGAATAATAATAATAAAAAAAGACTGAATGACAGATAATCATTGCCTTCAAAAATAACCTGATGGAATAATAATTGTGAACTGGAGTATGTACTGTGAGAGAGCCACAGGCAAAATCCCGTGGGGTCTGAAAAAGAGACAGCAAATGAAATAATGTGCGCGAAAGGCATTTTTTAAACTGTGAATTCTCCATACATGTATGTTTTTAACTTCCTGAAACAAGGAAAACAGAACAAGATTGGGAATCAGGAGGCCTGGCCCCAGATCAGAGGTTTGCAAACTATGACTCAAGGCCCCTATTTGGATAACCCTCAAGCTCAGAATGTTTTTTTTGTCTGTTTTTTACATTTTTAAAGGGTTATATTTAAAAAAACACACAAAGCCACACCAAAGAAGAGTGTGCAATGGAGACCACAGGCAGCTTGCAAAGCCTCAAGTACTTACTGTTTGGTCCTTTACAGAAAAAACTTGCCAACCCCCTTCAACTAGACCAAATTTTACCTTCACTATACGAACTATGCGCAAACCTGCTAAGCAGTTGGAGTTCATCATGTAAGTAATGGGGGAACTATTCATTAAGTGAAAAAGATGGCTGGATTTGGTGTCAGTAGGAGGCTGAATTGGAATAGGAGAGCATTTAAAATCCTAATCTAGGGGCGCCTGGCTGGCTCAGTCAGTGGAGCATGTGACTCTTGATGTTGGGATTGTGAGTTCAAGCCCCACGCTGTGTGTAGACAATACTTAAAAAATAAAAATCTTAAAATGAAATAAAATCCCAGTCTAGCATCTAGACACCAGTGGGGGATGCAGATTTGGGAGTCATCAGCACACATCCAGGGACTGAAAATTGAGTGGATGAAATCACCCGAGCAGAAGACCCAGAATGGAAACTTGGGACTGCTTACTTAGAGGGGGGGGATGGAAGAATGAGAGTGGAGTGAAGGAGCCTGAGGAAGTGATCCAAGCAGTAAGAGGAGAACAAGAGATGAAGAGTATCATAGATAGAGTGGGTTGGCAACAGTGTTGAATGCCAAGAGAGGTAAAGGGGAGTGAAGAATGGAAACAAGCCATTGCACAGGCCCCTGGCAAACCTGTGAAGACAGTTTCGGGAGAGAGGTAGAGATGGGGGTGGGTAGTGCCTTTCAGGATGTTGGTGGTGGAGGGAAGGACGGAGATCAGCTAGCCGGAAGAGGCGGAGCAGCAGCTGAAGGAGAGAAGAGCCATTTTGTCTACCATGCAGGGGTATGTGAGGATCAAATTAAATAATGTATGGAAAAGTGCTTTGAAAACTGACAAATACTTACAAATACAAGCATTGTGTTATTATAAACCGAAGTACCTTCCAGTTCTAAATTCTATGAAACGATTTCTCAAAGTTTATAGCTTAGAGCCAGAGCATTTCTATTCCCTGTTATCAGTCTAAACTTTCCATTCTTCAAGACCCTTCCAGCAGCTAACTCTGATCATCATCTCCCTAGTGTTTGACTTCCCAGGACGGAATTATTCGTACCAACCAGCAAATCTATTGCTCATCTTCCCTGCAAACCTTATTTTCCTTCACTTCTGAGCCCGCACCAAGGCCATTTGCCTTGCTTTAAGGTTTAAGAATTGCTTGCTTTAGGGGTTGACAGATTTAGCAAATAAAAATGCAGGATGCTAATGTAATGTATGGGGATTAACATAAGAATAAAAAAATGCAGGATGCTAATTAAAATTGAATTCCAGATAACAAATAATGGCTGGTTATTTATTTATTTATTTATTTATTTATTTAATGAGTGAGAGGGAGGACAGAGAGAGAGGGAGAGAGAGAAACAACAGATAAATGTTAGTCCATGTCTCATGTGATAATCTGGGAATGGGCATCCTGTATTTTATTTGGCAATGCTGCTTCTTCTACTCTCTTGGTTTATCCATGTGTCTCTTTCTTTAGAACTCACCTCAAGGCTCATGATGATTAGCATGATAATTTAATCCAAAGAATATAGCCTTTTGTAGACAAACATATTTGGATTCAAACTCTATCCCTCTACCCACATGCTGTGTGAACTTGATTAAATGTCTTCATTTCTCTGAATCTGTAAATTATCTTTCAAGGCTTTTGTAAGGATTACAGTAAACAGTGTTTCGTTGGTTTGCTTAGGACTTACATATTTATTTAAACCTCCCCAATCCCACAGGTGATTTCTTTGCTCTGTATGCCCTCTCTGCTTAGATACTCTACTTGCACCTCCTTCATTTGTACAGCTGCTTACGTTTTCAGCCTGGGTCAGAGTCTTGTTTTTCCCATCAACCAGGGGATGATCTGGATCATTCCATATAGCACCTATGGTAGGGATCTACCCACAGGGAGCCTCAGGATAGGGACAGACTGCTGGGCTTCCACGTGTCTTTTTTCTCTGGATCCCTTGGAAGGAGCTCAGGGTCAAGTGCTCAGGGAGCTCAAGGGTGCATTGTCCAGCCCACGTTCTCTTGCTACTGCCATGCTAGCTCTGCACAGGTTTCCTGAGTGGGTTGCTGATAAAGAAGGGCGTGGAGAGTCCTTTGGGGTGAGGGGTGGGGAATAGGGGGAGGCAGAGTAATTGTTATTATTAATGGTCTTCTCTGTGACTCAGATCAATTATAAATACTGAGATTCCTAAGAATCGTAATGATGGGATACAGGTAGAAAGGTGAAAGCCTTCCATGGATTTTCTCTTTAACTCCCAAACTCTCAGCCAGAGGACATAACTTCTTTTGCCCAGTTGGCCTTCCCTGCCTACACTCAATACCCCCAAGTGGCAGGTGGGAGGTAGAATCTAGTGGCCCTGCTTCCTCTTGCCTGAAGCTCACTCACAACCATCCCTATTGTAATGCCTACCCACTCCCTCTCACCCTAGCTGCTGGGGGTATGGGTAAACAGCCAGGTTAGTTAGATCTCCCAGCTCTGATTTTTATCTCAAGCCTGGAACCCCCCCTTCCCCCACAATATACCCGTCCCCCCCAAAAAAAACCCCACAAAAAAATCCTACACTTGACAAAACTCAGTAATGAAAGGTGTTTTCTCCACCTTCCTTTCTCTGGTTCCCTGGAGCTTATTTCACTGGAAGGGAACGCAGGTTGATGTATTTTTAAATGGCTTTGATTTTATCACCTTGCTTAATGATTTGGCACGTTATTTATTAGATGGGGAGCTTCCCAGAGGGGCCTGGCCCATTAACGTATAAATAATGTGGCAAATAGTTCAATAGAGCCATAAAAAAAGTGATTTAGAAATAAATTGACCTCTGTTTGTTACATGTAAACGAAGGCCCAGGGTCATAATGTATTTCGTGACCTTAAGCTGGGTTGGTGGGGTTCGGATGAGGAGGGATGAGTCGGGGGCTAGTGCACACACCCAGGAGATTGTTTGATCACAGCTCTTTTTTCTCTACCATGTTGATAGTGTGGCGGTTGTGATGTGGGCTGCCTCAGTTGCATCTGTAGCAAAGAGAGACATATGGTCTGGGGCAGCAACGCGGCTGGTAGGGATGGGGGGGTTGTGGTTTGAGGTGGGGGTTTCCTTCTGGACAAAAATCCGTGTTTGTACTTTCATTGAGAAGTTAACATTTAACCCAGGTATGTGGGACGAGAAGTTGATGGTTTGAAAAGCAGGACCTGTCTTGGTGCATTTGGGTCACCATTGTAAGCACATCTGATGGGGATCTGTCCTGTTCATCTCTCCCTAGCACAATGTGCAGCACATAGTAGGTAGTTAGTAAATGTTTATTAAACACATGTCCACAGATCTCCAGTGATTGCTGTAGGGAAAGAACAGCACAGATAATTTCTGAACTAGAGATGGGAAATAATGGGTACAATAGATAACATTTATTGAGAGCGTGGTATGCATTAGGCATTTTATTAATCACTTCACATGTATAACCTAATTAAATCTTTTTTATGTTTAAATTGTGAAATGACACATGTTCATAAGACTGTATAAAGAATGTATGTGCATTTTAATGAATACTGTGGCATATAGAAATGCCCATGTAACCACCATTTATTTTAAAAAAAGAACTTTAGGGATGCCTGGGTGGCTCAGTCGGTTAAGTGTCTGCCTTCAGCTCAGGTCATGATCCCGGGGTCCTGGGATCGAGTCCTGCATCGGGCTCCCTGCTCTGCGGGGAGCCTGCTTCTCCCTCTGCCTCTCTGTCTCTCATGAATAAATAAAATCTTAAAAAATAAATAAATAAATAAATAAATAAAATAAAAAAAAGAACTTTGCCAACACCCCAGAAACCCCCTTTGTGTCCCTTTTTGATCACAATCTTGTCCCTTTCCCAAAGATAACTACCCTGTATTTTGTAATTAATTAATTAATTGTAATATTAATTTTCTGGTTTTTCATCATGGTTTTAGTACCAGTGTATGCATCCTTAATATCACTTTGCTTTTTTTTGAATCTTATATATACTCAAACTGTGTGTATTCTTTTGTGTCTTACATTTTTTACTCAGCATATTATTTGTGAGAGTCATCCGTGTTGCTTGTCATGGCAATTTTTTCATTTTCATTGCTGTACATATTTTATAGTATGAATATACCCTCACTTATCCATTGTACTGTTGATGGACATCTGCATCCTTTCCAGTTTGTATCAGTGGAAAACAATGCTACTCTGAACATTCTTAAACATGTATCCTGGGGCACCTGGGTGGCTCAGTCGTTGGGCGTCTGCCTTCGGCTCAGCTCATGATCCCAGGGTCCCGGGATCAAGTCCCGCATCGGGCTCTCCCTGCTCGGCGGAAAGCCTGCTTCTCCCTCTTCCACTCCCCCTGCTTGTGTTCCCTCTCTCACTGTCTCTCTGTCAAAAAAGAAATAAAATCTTTAAAAAAAACAAACAAACAACATGTATCCTAATGCTCATGTACCCATGTTTTATAGGTTCTATACCTAGTAGTGGAATTTCTGGGTTATAGGGTATGTGAACATTCAAGTCTACTTGGTAATACCAAATTGTTTTCCAAAGTAGTTGTATAAATTTTCACTCTAACCAGAGTATCTGAGAGTTCCCGTTGTTCTAGCATTCTTGCCAAACTCTTAGTAGCCTTAGAATTTTCCAGTTTAATCTTTACAATGTCATATCAAATTGGAATTATTATGATTCCCATTTTATAGATGATTAGACTGAGTATCAGGGCGTTTAAGCAACTTGCTCAAAGTTGTATAACTGGTAAATGGCAGAGCCAGTATTTGGATTTGAACTTGACTCCATAACCCAGCTTTTAATCTCTATATTTACACTTTGCCTTGATAATGAATACTTGATATATTTTGGATAAATTACATAGCAACAATTTTCTGCACACTTCTTTGTTAAACCATTGAACATTTTTTTGTTATGTATTGAATGGACTGTCCCTCTTTATGCTTATTACCAACTTGCGCAGTGGGAAAAGTAGCTTGTTTCATACTTGGGGTGGGGGGAGCATTAAGGTTAAATATTTAATCCTTAATATTAAATATTTGTCAGAGAGTATCTGACATGGACTTGGCTGTAGGATGTCCAGAAGAAGCTTCCAGAGATGACCGCAACCATCCCCCTCTGTGGGCTGGTGAACTATCTGTAAACAACTCCTGGGCGGGGGACTCCACCCAGGAGCCAGAAAGTCCTTTTTTCGTGCTACTTCAACTCCTGCTGCTGTTTCAACTCATTCCCTCTAGTTCATTCTTCCAGAGAGAAGCTTAATATATGATCAAAGGCCCCCTTTCTGGTTTCAGGGTATCATGTTGGCTGGGCAGAGTTTCCAATAGAGTCAGGGCTTTTAGTCAGTGTCTTTCATCCCAAGAGCTCAAAGCCTCCCACGGACATTAACCCATTAATCACCAAGCTGTTCTGTGAAGTTGAGGACTAGTCAGTGGCAGCCTCCCCCGCTTCCCAGGTAGAGAAACTGAGTCCATGACTTGTCCAGAACTGCTCAGGGAGTCAGGGTGGAGCCAGGAAAGGAACCTAGGTGTCCAGGGAGACCATCTCCTCTACTGTCAGTGAATCAGGGCTCCAGTTTTCTGCACATTCAGCAGAAAAAAGGACTCACTAGTGAATGGTGAAAGTTGAGGCCAGTGTTACGGGACATCAGAATCCTGGGATCACTGAGGAAGACAGCCTCGCGCACAGAGACATGCATTCCTCAAGACCAGGGACAGGGTGGTTTACTCTTGTGTCATCGTTGTACCTGGTAGACTATGCCCAGTACATAGAAGGCCCTTAATAACTATTTGCTGAGTGAGTGTATGAATGAGCAAGCGGCAGGATGCCTGAATTTGTCTTATTATCTGGGCCTCCTCCCCGCTCCTGATTTTTCCTTCTAACAAGAACATCTTTGGGAAGGGGCAGGGGCATGAGGAATTGAACCTTCAGCCCAATGTCTCTGGGTGATGTGAGCCTAGGTAGAACAGTGGGTGGGGAGAGAAGCCTTAGGTCCACAGGCTGGGAATGGAAGAGAGAAGGGGTGGCAGGAGTTCCTGAGACTCACTCCTACTTTGCCTAAGAAGATCTACAAATGAAACTAAATTTTAAGCTTATTTCAAGAATTCTGTGTGTTCCTGCCCCTCACCTGCCGACATAGTCATCTGGGACAGATACCTTTGCCAATTACAGCCTTTGTCCATTTCACAGCAAACAGTAGAGCTCTGGACCTCATGACCAGATAAAAATATGAATTTTGTTTTCTACAGGTCCTCATCATTTTGGTGACACTCTCAATGGATTCCTGTTTAGGGGAAGCAGTGAACATATGTCACTTTAAAATATGTTGCCCTCGGGGTGCCTGGGTGGCTCAGTTGTTAAGCGTCTGCCTTTGGCTCAGGTCATGATCCCAAGGTCCTGGGATTGAGCCCCGCATCGGACTTCCTGCTCAGCAGGAAGCCTGCTTCTCCCTCTCCCACTCCCCCTGCTTGTGTTCCCTCTCTCACTGTGTCTCTCTCTGTCAAATAAATAAATAAAATCTTTAAAAGAAAAATAAAATATGTTGCTCTCAGTGTGCTCAGAGATCACAAAATCATAGACTCTTTTAGGACTAGAGGAAATCCCTGAGGTCATGGCTTATGCATCCCTGTGTTTTAGTAGAAGATGCCTAACTCAGTTATGGGGTGGACTGGAGGAGCGTTATCTTGTTTAGAATGTTTGTGTATGTGAGACTCCTTATGTATATCTCTACACATGACAGCGTGTGTATATGCAAATCGATTTACCTGTTATTTGTAGGAATCTCTGTGAGTGAATGTGTCATGAGTGAGGAGGTCCACATTTGTGTAGGCTGCTTTGCTCCCTTTGCGAGCGCCAAATGTAGCTTTTCTCTGTCTGCGGGCTCTCCTTTCCCTCATCCCCCACTAGTGCTAGTTGGCAGCTCCCGAGGAATCTTGAGGCTGGAGTTGAGGATATTTGCTCCCAATTCTTCTCCTGACATGTCTTTATTTCAGCCACCCATCTGATCTCATCCCTGTCCCTAGAAGGGCTCCCCGCTGCTTGCATTTATCTCCGTTTTATGATGTCATTTAATTAGCTCGCACACGGTGGTTTTATGGGACAAACACGGCCTTGTTTGCCTTATAACTGGATTTCACAGCTCTGTGGGGACAGGTCAGGAAATCTCATGCCCGTGGTGTATGTTCAGGAATACTGGGTCTTTAGGAACCTAGGAATTTTGGGAATGGTCTGGCTTGGAGCTCTATCTTCCAAAAACCAGAAAAAACTCACCTCTTACTTCTCTAGTTCCCCATCCCATGGAACGTGAATATGTTGCTGGGGGAAGTGGGAAGACTGTGCGAACCATTAGGGGTGAGGGGATACCAATTCTTTTGCTGTCCTGAATCTCTGTTGCTCATGTGACTGTCATGCTACTTTTGGCCCACAGATAGAGTGGCCACTCATAGGGTAGTTATAAGCCTCCTGAACACTGACTCTCAGGGAATGAGATGCAGATATTATAGGGCACATGCTAAAATAGGGCCTATGAGCTCAAGGTCCCCCAATGAGAAAAATGGAGAGAATCTTACTCCTTTAACAGAGACTTGTGCGCCTAGTGGGACAATTAAGGTGTTGATCAAGCAGGGTTCATCCAGATGCTAATTAGGGAATTGGGGCTACTGTTTATACAAATTTATATTGGGAATGCAATGTGTTGTTCTGGTTTGTTGTTGCTTTTTTTTAAGATTTTATTTATTTGAGAGTGGGGTGCGGAGCATGGAGCCAGACGTAGGGCTCCATCCCACAACCCTGAGATCATGACCTGAGCCGAAATCAAGAGTTGGGATACCCAACTGACTGAGCCACCCAGGCACCTCTATGGTTGTTGTTTTGTTAGCTGGTTTGGTCAGGAAGACCTGGGAAAATATAAGAATGAACTATTCGGAACCATTCTAGAAAGAGGAGTTCCATCTGATTTTCCTATATCTCCAATGAAGGAGACCCTGCCCTCTGCTGCCATGTGTGACAATGTTTTGTGGAAGCAGCTTTCCTTCTCCTCTTGCCCACCTCACCAAAGTACCTATACACACGCCCTTAGAAATGTCCACGAGCAATTTCTTGGTCAATACGCTCTTCTTTTCTCAGTTTTAGACAACACATTTCTCTGGCTTAGTGTTGGTGAGTAACCAAATATGAATATGTGAAATCTGCATGGGGGCAAGAGATAGGGGGCTGGAGGACCCACAAGCAACTTTTGCTTCTTCTGTTCTCCTTCTGCTCTCCTCCACTGCTCTGCCCTGCAGGGATGAAATCCTCAACCTCAGGGCCCTCACTTCTGCCCTCTGTCCATTCTTCGCTTTCCCTTTACTCTGGCTCCCATCTTTCATGTCTCCCTCCTTGGCCTGTCCCTGCATACGACATCCCTTTGGGCAACTCCTTCTGAAACCCATCAGTTTGTTTTCTCCAGAACCACTGGTAGAAAGATGCATAAGAAAAGTAGCCTGGAAACAGGTGAGCAGAAGGGAAGCTGCAATAAGCTGTCAGTCTGGGGTCGGGAAGGGTGTTAGCAGAGAGTAGCGACTGAGGGAAGAGTACCCTAAATTGTAACTATAAGTAGAAATAAAGATCCCTCCCCTTCTGGAATAGTCTGGATCTAGTTATGCCTAGATGCCAAAGATTAGACCAGATGATTCCCAAACTCTCAGAGGAAGGAAGGACTCAGTCTCTCTGTTTCCAGAATCTACCTTGTCGGAATATTCTTCAGAAAATTAAACTTAAATCCTTCCTGATGCTGTTTGCAACACCTTATGAGTTGGGTGATGAATACAGTTCATCCTGACTGTCCCCTCCTCCCTGGAAGCTTGTGACAGCACATCTCACTGAAAAACCATTAGGTTCCGAAAGTGTTGGGACTGGCCCTGGCACGCCTTTGCCCTTCTGTGCTGTCCTATCTCCGGATGACTTCAGAGAAGGTGAGGGTGGTGTTCACTGGATGCTCCCGCCTCCCCCTCCTCTTTCCTCTCAATCACCAATATATTTTCTCTGACAGTTTGCACAGATAGTTAAGATACCGTGTAATTACTGTTGCATTTGAAAGCCAAACATGATTTATATCTGACAAGCTCAGTCATCTTTGGGATGACTTGGTGTGTGTGTGTGCGCGTGTGTATGTGTGTGTGTGTGTACATATGTTGGTTATGTCTTTTTGTGGGATCAGAGTAGGTAGTGGGCCCTCTGCCTCTCTCCCCCTCTCAGTTACCTTCCTTTACTGAGTCAAGAAACCGGAGTATATAGAACACTGGAGGGAAAAGCAGCATCCCTGTTCTCAGGAGACCCTTGGTGGAATGGGACTGATGTGATACCCAGGACAACAGCGCACACACAAACATAGGGGATGAGGCCAGTAATGGAGGATGGAGAGGCATTACTGGAAGCAAAATGGGTGACATATTGACAGAGGACTTCTTTCTGGAGGAACTGTGGGGAGGTGTTTGGAGGAGGTGGATTAGCACTGAAGGGAAAGGAAAGGGGGGTGCCTTTGATGGGAGAAAAAAAAAAAGACCTTTAAGGTAGAATGAGAGAATTTTGCAGGGAAGGAGGCAGCTTTGTCTAGCTAGAAGGACATGTCTGAATGAGGGCGTCACAGGGAAGGGGAAGGTGGGGAGGAGGGGCGTACCAGTGTTTGGAGTGGGGCGGGTCACTGTGATGTTACATCAAACTACTGTCAGGAGGCATTTGGGTAGTGCCTTTGAAAGCCCAGATCTGAGGTGGGGTGCTGAGGTGGGTTTCCCTGCAGTGGGGGACTGGGCTTGAAGAGAGCAGGGGTTACAGCAACCGGGGAGGGCAACCAACAGGGGTGGGGCTGGAAGACTGGAGACCAGGGCCGTCCAGAGTATTGCTTCTGAGCTTTGTGATGAGGGGGAAAGGTAACTGTTTCATTTCCACTTCCCTTCGCATTTCAGTGGGAGAGCTTAAAGTTGTACAAGGGAAAGGACTCTATGATTTCCTAAAGCAAAATGTGCCATTGCATTGTTTCTGTGCCCTAAAATATGTTTGGGCCATGAGGAGGGTGCCTGGCTTGAAGGCAGAAAGATGCACAGGGATAGGGCTCATCTTCAGCCCCTGGGGTAGAGTTGGGAGTGGGGGTGGTTGGTGTTCTTAAGTTTTGCTCTCGGCGTCTGTGGCTCAGGCTTCTGTCAGTACAGACCTGCATCCCGGCCCCGCCCCAACTGCTGATTATACCCCTTGGGATGCATCATTGCTAGGAAAGCAGATGTGACATGTTTGAAAGAAAAAAAAAATCCCTTACCTCTGAGCCTTGGGGAGAGCTGCTAATCACCATCTTGTTGCTGCTCATGGGGAGGGCAGGGCTGAGGTGGGGTTGGTGCCAGCTTCCTACTCTCCTAGCCCCTCTGCGGGAGGATCTCTAAGCGCCTACAGAGCCAAATGTGGGAGAAGGAGACTTGGGAGAGGAGGAAGAGAAACTAAGGCCTTTATTAAATGGAAAAGATTTTGGTTGAACAGTAGTGGGTGGGCTGCCAGCAAGTTTATTGTTCTGGGGTTGAGCAATTTATGTACGGAGGAGGAGGAGGAGGTGGTGGTGGTGGTGGTGGTGTGTGTGTTTCTAGGAATTCAACCCAATGGTATCACTTCAGTTTATCTAGCATCTTCTCTGGGAGGACCCCCCATGACTTCCTGAGAGGCTTCCTTCCTGCTCAATACCCTCCTACTGCTCTGCAGTCTTTCTTAGTTTTATTTTCTTCCTGTCCTTAGAAACTGAGCTCAGAACTTGCAGTGTGTCTTGTCCTTTGCCTGAGGGGAGCCTCCTGAGCCTTGCTGACAGATGTCTCAGTCTGGGAAGCCCCAGCATGCTTTGCTTGGTGCCTCTCCGCCAAGACGGCGCCCAAGGTACCCAGATGTCAGGGCCCCAGTGCTTCAGCTATTCCCCTGGCCATTTTCTGATGCTGATGGGATAGAGGAACAATTCCTTTGATAAGACTAGGAGGGGCTTAGGAAAAGAAATACAAGAAAAACTCTTGGGTGTACTAGAAAGTTCTAAGTCTGAGGTCAAGGTAAAGTCACATAGTACTGCACAAGGCCTAGGGAATGGACATAATGGTTCTATGGTATCGACAATCCTTAAGAATGTAGTTGACTCCAAAAAAATCTCTGCTCAGATTCCTAGGAGGTGATTCTGATTACATCTTTCCTTAAGTGTTGACATTTCCTATTTTCTAAACTAGATTATAACTCTTCTAATCTGACCCCAAAGAAAGTGGACCCACCACCAAGACATCTAGGCTAACCCTAAGACTTTAATGCATGTAAATTATTAGAGTTCTGTTGTCTCTACCAACTAAAAGTCCACTGACTAAACCAAATCCCAAAGTAGCTCTATCCCTAACCCTATCCTTAATCCTGATCCTGAAAATAAACCTAATTCAAATCCCAATTCTAACCCTACTCCCCCCCCCCCCACCATCTGCCCCCTTCATTGCACAGAATGATTTGAGGGGAGGAGGGGCTGGGGAGAAGAGGGAAGATGAGGAATGCCTCTGGGGAGAAGGAGGAGGAGGAGATCCAGCCAGAGCGACCTGGAGGAGCCAGTGTGGTATCTGGGAGCCTGGGGCATGATCCCGGTTCTTGCCAAGCTGTGAGTCACGACATCATTCTCCATGGCATTTTGTTGGGGGTGTGTCTGGGCTGGCAGCTGGTAAACAGGCTTACTTAGAATGAGGTGCTTCCCCTCTGCCCCTCTCCCTAATTTTGGGACAAGAGAGGTCTGTCCTGAGGGTCCTTCTTCCCTTTTTCTTTTAGATTTCACAAGGCTCAAGCAAAGCAAGAGGAAAAACTTGGCACTTTGTCATTACTTGCGAGGAGATTATGGAGAGACGAAATTACTGAGAATGCAGAGCCTAGAAGCTTCCAAATGTGAGGTGGCCCAGTCCAGCTCCCTGAGCGTCATCCCCCTCAGGGACTCAGAGTTGCTCCATTTTGCCCTGTGCCCTCTCATGAAAGGGCCCACGCTCTATCCCACCTCCCTCCCACCATAGTTATTGCCCAAATTCAGATAGGCATCCACTGTGGATGGATAGAGATCTTTATGGAGGTGAACCTGTGCCTATGGATGAAGTAACACTGGAAACACTTAGAACTTTTTCCTGAACCTGGTACCTCTCCCCGGCTAACTTTAGCCATAATGTATCAGTCTTCTGTCTACCTGACCCTTGCTCTTGGGAAGGGAGAGAAGGAGTAGGACACTAATGACTGTTTTCTGATGTTGAGGGATGATTAGGATTATTATTGTTTAGTCCTTGGGGAAGCCAGACAACCATCAGCCTGACTCTAAACACATGTAGTTCAAGACAGTTGCTGTCCTCAGGGCTCATGGAAGCTCTACTCCTCCCCTCCTCGATCCTTAGCCCACATCTGCCAATCCTGCTGTAACCACTGCAGATAGGACTTGGGGGAGGGAGGGTGCCTGGTTCCTTGGTGTATTCCCTCTAGGACTCATTTTCATGCCTGGAGCAGAATTTACACTCCCCTTCCATCACAGATTTAGCTCCTGTCCCAGGCTCCTCCATGGGGTGTGGAGCCCAAAAGTCCTCTAAAACCAACTAGGAAGTGACGGTGGTAGGACTTAATGTATAGTATGTAATGAAAGACCTCTAAAGCTCCATTCTTTGAATGACACGCAAAACTCACTTCAACTAAGCCTAACTCTCAGGTGCAAACCACTTGGAAAAAACCAGTGTTCCAGTTTGCTGAGGATTTCAAAAATGCAGTATGATTTAGAAAAAAATCAAATATGTGAGTCCAAAGGGGCTATGGGTCAGAGTTCCTGCCAGTTGCCTCCTTTTTCTTTCTCACGATGCTGAAATATGATAGTGATAATAATAACTAACATTTAAATGGTATTGTACAGTTCCAGAGTGTTTTCATTTATAATCATGCAATAACCTTGTATACTTGGAATTCTGACTCTCATTTTACAGACAAGGAAACAGAGTACTTACCTGATTTCCTTAAGGCTGTGGAACTGGTAAGCAACAGAGATGGCGTTTGATCAAAGTCTAGTGACTGGTGCAAGGGGGGCTGAAGATCATGGGGTCCAACTATCACAAAAAGATTTAGGGAACACTTTCTGAAGAATATCCAGGGTGGGGAATACAAAGTTTGTAAAGAAATCACAAAAGCGGTCTTAACTCATAGGTTCAGGAGAAGATGGTCTTGGTGTGGGGCCCCCCAAAAATGAGGTATAAGAAACTAAATCTAACCCTAATGTCAAGACAATATTAAGAAAACTGGGGGGCGCCTGGGTGGCTCAGTTGGTTAAGCGACTGCCTTCGGCTCAGGTCATGATCCTGGAGTCCCGGGATCGAGTCCCGCATCGGGCTCCCTGCTCGGCGGGGAGTCTGCTTCTCCCTCTGACCCTCCCCCCTCTCATGTGCTCTCTCTCATTCTCTCTCTCTCAAATAAAAAAATAAAATCTTAAAAAAAAAAAAGAAAGAAAACTGGGGAAGAAGTGCCATCCTATGCAAGGTGATAATGTGTTATTGATGAAATTTTGGGTGTTCTAATGAGTATGATTTAGAAGGCACCTCTAGAGACTACTCTGCCCAGGTCCCCACCTCTGGTCCATACAGTCAACATGTGGTTGGATGCCTGCCAATTTTATCTTAGCCTAATCTAAATCTCTTTTGCTGCTGTCCCACTAGTTCTGTTAGCGGGAGTGGGGGTAGGAGATACCGTTGTCTATCTGTCTATCTCTATCAAGATTTGGAAAGCTGTCTACGAGCTTCCATTGTAATATCCACTTATGGGTTTATAAATACTTCATACTTTTCAGGCTTCTTCAGCCTAAATAACACCAATTCTCTTGGCCTTTTCTTCTCACATACAGCTTTTGACTAACACAGGTTGTTTCAGGTCTTTTTGGGAGGGCAAGTCTCCAAGAATATGAAGCGTTATTATTTCCTTCTGCCCCGATTTGGGCTGTCCTTGCCTTTGCTTCATGGTTGTAAACGCTTCCTAACAGGACCTCCCTCCTTCAGTTCTCTCCCTCATAACCATCCTAACCTCTGTTGAGAGATTTCTTTCCCTAAATCATGATCCTAATCATGCCACTTTCCTGCTCTGTTCCACAGCTACCTCATTGAGTGCTTACCATGTGTCAGGACTATGCTATGTGCTCTATGTGCATCATCTAATTTAATCACATCACCCTGTGTAGTAGGGACAGAGGCACAGAGTAGTTACAGAACTTGTCCAGTGTCTCATGACTGGAAAGAGGCAGAGCTTAGGTTTAAACCCAGACCTTTGCAACCCAGAGTGCATGCTCTCCCAATATTGTGTGTGTATTTTTCAATGTGTCCGTCATGTGTCCTGGTGGCAGGACCTGTGATACCTGTCATATCAAGCACTGGAACACCACCCTGTTTAGTAATATTCAATAAATGTTGGTTGATGATTATGATGATGTGGAAAAAAAGCAGTTCTTGGTGAACAAGAGAGGATGGTGAAAGGGAGAATTTTAATTATGATTATCCAATTTGCTAAGTAGAATTTGGACTTCTCCATCCATGTGGACTTCACTAACTCCATTTCAAGAGCCCCAGCTGTGTGCAGAGCCCTCAATTCAGCGGAGGAATTTTCAAGGGACAAGACTTGGTTTCTGTCCTTGCGGAGCTCCCAGGCTAATGGAGCTCCCAGACACAGGCATTTTTACTGAATTTGCATGACTGTTGCAGGCTTAGATACCATCCAACAAGAGTTTGAAGGCTCTGTTTTGCATGATGCCAGAAGGCTATGGAAAAAGAGACTATAGATATACTTTGGTGTCTCCAGCTGTCTGTCAAGATGCATATAGCCTGGCCGTGACACAGAGAATTTGGCTGGGCCATGCAGGTTGCCTCCACTATGTGGTCTCTGGTCTGCCACTCAGCAAGGTAAGGGGGTGCCAGAGATGATTTACCCTGGCTCCTCACAGCCACAGGGCAGCAGAGCTGAAACTACAACCAAGGTCTCAAATGAACCCACCTGAATGTATTGGCCTCATGGGGGCAGGGGGGCTGGAGAGGTGGTACTGCTTCCATGTCAGAATGACTCCAAACCCTGTGTGCGCCCCCACCCCCGAGCCCTCACCACCTGCACTTTGCTTAAGCACCTGCCCTGAAGCAAGAGCTGAGATCTTAGGTTTTGGGGAAAGTGAGGTGCAGCGTCACCTGACAAATGGGTGGGTCCCCCCTCCCCCAGTTTACGAGCCCAGGGTAGCTCCCTTTTAACACCCTCCCTCTCTTTATGGACCTGCCGCAATCTTTGATGTCTTCTTCTGGTGAAGTGGCGCTGGGGGAGAGAGAAGCCAACCTCAGCCAAAGAGGCCCTGCCCACAGTAGTGCTCTGGCCAGGCAAGGGGCTCCAGGGTGGGGGTCAGGGCTTTAGCACGAGGAGCAGTTGATCAGAAAACTGATACTAAGTGTCCTTTTAGATCCGTGTCTCTTTGGAAAACATCAATGTCATATTCAGTCTCTTTCATGGTATTAGAAAGAACATGCTTGGGCTTTGGAGTGAGCCACACATGGTTCAAACCCTAGATCCTCCACATTTGAGCTTTTTGACCTTGGGCAAGTTACTTAACCCTTTGAGCTTCAGTTTCCAAATCTGAATTGCATAATAGACAATTCAACTCATAGGTTGTCATGAAGAACGGACTAAAGTGTGTACAGAAAGTGCCCAGTAGTTTCTCATATCCAAACTTGCTCCTCTAATTAAAAGATAAGCTCCTTGAGTGCAAGGATCTCACTGGCTTACTCCCCTCCGCATCCCTCCCCCTTCCCCAGCACCGCAGACCTCTCTGCCCCTCCTCTGCTTGGGTGGAGAGGCGTTTTCACTCAAGCATCCCCCCTTTCCTCACAAATGCATGAATCCCAGGATCTGCGCCAATCTTCTCTGTCATCTGCAGGCCCCCATCTCAGAAGCCACTTACCTGGAGAATCCTGTAAACAACCTCCTCTTCATACTTGGCAGTTTTTTCTCTTCTCTGCCATGCTCCCTCTCTCCTCCATTAAAATGATTTTATTTGCTTTGCTCCTATTCTTATCCATCTATAATTTTTATTTTATAGTCACTCCATAATGTTCTGGGGCCATCCCTACTGAATCACCAACTGGTCTTACTTTAGGATTTAATTTGGTTTTATTAAAATTACCAAAATTCTCCCTGGGCAGGTGTAGACCTGGCCAGGGCAAAGCTCTCTAGGCCTCTCTGAGGCCCCTCCCCACTGGTAGATTTCCAGGCTCTTCAGTTTTTCGTTCAGCCACAGCAGGTGAATGTTCCTGGTGCGAGCAGTGTGTGTGTGTGTGTGTGTGTGCATGCGCGCCTGTCTAAAGGTAGCTTGGAGTGTACCTGTTTCCATTTAGCTGTGAGGACGTAGATTTATACTGCCCAGGGAAAGAGCTACAATGTATTTTGAGTGGCTAAAAAGCTGCCTACAAGTAGCCGCCATGCCTGCACTTGGGGATATAGATACATTCTGTCAGAATGTAATTTTTGGTGTGAAATCAGTGACAGTAATAGGTTTTAGCCGCTTTATAGGTTTACTTTTTCTTTTCAGGGAAATGGGCTAGAAAAAGCTTGGGAAAAAATAGGATTTCCACTTAGATTTCGATTTCTTTGTTAGATGCAGAAATTTTAGCGTTAGGGGTGTTGGACCCAGAAGCAGTAGAAGAGGAAATAGGATTCAAAGAAAATGAAAATAGCAAGAAGACACCTCCTCAATTAGATGTGTCCCATTTACCCTGGTGGATGATCACTGACTGTCCCCCAAGGCCTCTAATGCCCGTGGACCCCTTTGAGAGGTAGAACTCAGGATGAAATCCCTCCCATCCCAATTCCATGGACATTTTTGTTTTGTTCCCTTGTCTGAGGAGAGACAGGTTCAATTAAATCAGAGCATGTGCCTCCCTCTGCCTCCCCCTTCCCCGCCCCCTCCACAGTCCTAGGATCCACTCTGTCTGTATATCCACATCCCAAATACCTCCTAAGGAGCCGGGGAAGACCTCTACAATGGGACACATGAACAGTGCACTTCTTTACTAGAGAATCTCATAAAAGTAGGTCAGAGGGCTGTTGGGCTCGGAGCTCTGTTTTGGTGTCTCAACTTCTGCTCCCTCCCCACAGTTTTGCTTGGCTGGCATCAATCAACATTGAATCTGCCTGTTGCTTTTAAGGGAAGATGGCATAGAGCTGGGGTGAAGAAGAGTTAGCTTCCCACTGGGAATAATTCAGGGACTCCAGCTCTCCCTCAAGGATCTAATTTTGAATCTAGAGGGTTGAATGAGAAATAAGACCATTTGAGGTAGCCTAACCCTGGGCATTTGAAAATTGACATTTTCTCACCATCCTTCTTTTCCTTTTAAAAAACAATGTAACTTGCAAGAATATGATTATCCTAAAACATTTTATTTTTTAATTAAAGAGGGTTCATTATGCTACCCGTCTCATCTCGTCCCAGAGGAGGGAAACCCTGTGTTCAGCAAGTTTGCTAAGAAATAATTATAGGCTCAGATCTTCCCCAGGCCCCGAAATTCAATTAAATTTTTTTTTTGTTTTAAGTTGCTTGCAGTCACATGGTAAGTATGTGTGCATGCGCATGTTTGTGTGTGCACGCCCGCCCTAGTTTTCCTTGTAACTGCTCTGGGAATGGGTTCTTGGACATGAGGCTCCTAAAGGCCAAGCATCCCCCCACTCCCAGCCCATCTTCTTTAGCGGTATCTCTGTGAGCAGATGTTAACATGATGAGAAATCCTTCTGTGAAAGGAACCTTACTTTGTTTTTTGTTGGTTTGTTATTGGCTAGAATTGCCCTGATTGTCTACCAGTCCCCAATTCCTGGGATACTTCCCTGGCATATACTGAGTTAGGTCAGTGTACATAAGTGGCTTTAACCCTCATTGTGGATCAGAATCACCTGGGGGGGACTTTTAACAGTGGAAATGCCTACTTCAGGATGTGTAGATTCAACTGGTGTGGAATGGGGCCTAGGCATCAGTATTTTTTAAAAGCTTCTCAGGTGCGAATGTGCAGCCAGGGATAGGCATCCCCTGGAGAGGTGACAGCTGGGTCCAGGCGGCATTGATGGTGTGGGGATTTGGTCATTAGTAAAGAAGCCAAACAGGGTCATGACCCCCAAATTTGAGTGCCTACACTTCTTGGCTCATTGTATAGTTATTTCAAATCGTGTAAGCATAGGGGCAGAGTGCTTATCTGTCACTTCTCTCCAAACTCTGAGTTATAGTTAAACTTTGGTGGGAACAGGCATCCATAGCTGCCCCCACTTCCCTCATCTCAAGGGAGGGGGCAGTTCTGTTGTAGGACTGTCCCTGTTTACATAAAGAAAAAGATTATTTAGGGAGGATAGTGTATCGATGATAGACCCTGCATGAGCATTCCAGGAGGTGGGTCAGTATTTATAGGTATTTATGGGTTCATTTAGGCCATGAGTGACCTTTCCCCCAGTTTAAAGAAAGAAGCTAAAAACCCCAGGCTTCAGGGCACAAGCCCTCCTGGCAGCCAGGAATATGAGAAGAGGGAGGGCAGGACGATGTGAGGCCAGATTCGCACCAGATAATAAACCAAAATAGACACGTCTAATAGAAATCCAATAAATGAATTAATAAAATAAATAACATAAATGTACCTATGAATGCCCATATATCTCATCATATAAACATATACAGGTTGTATATATTAGTGGCTTACCTAATGTTTATGTGCATGTGTGTAGATTTAAATAGAGTGGTATATAAATATATTTATGTAACCACACTAGCTCTGTGGGGCATGGAGGTAATTATGCAGATTTTTCAGGCACAGTTTTTGGCAACTGTAGCTATTTTCATATTTTGACTGAAAATTTCCCTGATATCCTGATGCTTCCAAGTATTTAATGTATAAATTATATGTATATTTTCTGTTTTGTATATAGATGTTTGTTGTCTATGTTTGCTTTTTTCAGAGGAGAACACTGAGTCTGTGTAGATAGCCAGAGTGAGCAATTCAGACTCAAATAATCTGCTTTGGGGTTTGGCTAATCTGTGCTTACAAATTATGTGACTCCAGTTCTAAAATCTTTACTTATTTGGTGCTACATAGAGGTGGCCCCTAAAAATCTGAACCAGTTGAATGCACTTCATTTTGACTTTTTTTCTTAATGAGAGAGAGTGAGAGAGCGAGAAGGGGCAGAGGGAGAGGGAGACAGAGAATCTTAAGCAGGCTCCACTCCCAACATGGAGCCCAATGCGGGGCTCGATCTCATGACCCTGAGATCATGACATAGGCTGAAATCAAGAGTTGGGTGCTTAACTGAGCCACTCAGACACCCCCCTAAACCCTCATTCTTTATCCTCCTCTCTCACACATAAGCCCATGCACACACAGGTGCACACACACATGCATATATGTGTGCTCACTCTTTTGTCAAACTGACCCCAATTTCTTTCTAGCTGGATTGACAGTAGTCTGGTGGCCCCCACAGGGGATGAAGCAAACCTAAGCAGTCTCCAGAGACAAGAATATACTAGCACACATTATCCACATAGTAGATACATGCTAACATATGCAGAGATGTGCTTTTGTTCCAAAAGGGCTTGCTTAAGAAATTATTTACAAACAACTACAAAATCCTTATCTGATTTCTATGACATTTCTGCCTATCTCCCAATTTGATTCTGTCTCTGACGCTGGGACAGATACTGGAACTGTGTCTCCCCAAACTGCCTCCAAGAGCTGGGGCTCAGAGTCACACAGTGGAGAGTGGGAGGGAAGCCATCCACTATCATCTTCCTGTCTCCTGTGGCTAGACTGGGCTGAGCCAACTACAGAGTCTCCCTAGACTCTGCTTTACAGGTCTATTTATGATGATTTTTTATGAAAAAGAATATAGATGAGTTTTAATAAGATTCCTCTCTCTCTCTGGGTTGGCTCAGCAACAACTTAGCTTTAAATATGCATCTCATTTCCTTAACTGCTTCTTTTAACTTGTTGACAAAACCAAAATGTAGCATGTAAAGAGGAGAGAACAACTTGGCCCTGAAAAAAGACAACCCTGTTTAAACTCAAGACTGGCTACTCACGGATAAGGAAACACATAAGAGAGTTTTCTGAATTGTTTAGCCTCAATCATCCCACTTTATTAAATACATCCAACGTGAAATGAACTTTTGTTGTTTTATTTGAACTCAAATCTCCACTTTGGCCTGGGTACGTAGGAAGAGGGAGTAGGATTGCTCTGTTAGTTTCACGGATGCTATTCCATTTCTTCTATACTCCTGGTGTTGCCATGCATCGTGGGTGGATATATCAGCTCCCAGTTTTCACCTGGGATATATGTGGTCACGTACCAGATCAGGTTGTGTCAGCAGAATGAAGTGAAGCAAGGAGTCCTGTACGAGCTACTTGTTCACTCATTCAGCAAAGATTTATTGAACTCCTATTATGTGCCGGGCGCTGTGCACAGTTCTGGGGTAACAGAACAAGATCCTGTCTACAAGGTACTCACAGTATAGTGGATGAAATGGATACGTTGACAAATAGGTATAATTCAATATGTAAGGCATAGTGCAAGAAACAGTGCATGAGGTATTACAAAAGCATAAACCTACTCTTTGGAGTGCGGTGGGGTGAGGGTGGACTCTCAAGGGGGAGCAGATGATGACAGCCAGAACTTTATTTTACTCATCTTTGTATCTCCTAGTCCTTACTATGATGCCATACTTGTTGAATGGATTGATCAAGAATTGATTGAGTCTCTTTCTGCAGTGGCTAAAGCACTATAATAGGAGTCGGTAGGTCTCGGTTCTGGTCCAGATTCTGCAATTGCAGTTTGTGACTTGGCCCTGTCACTGTTTGTCAAGAGGAAATTAGGGGAAGATCCTGGATGAATTCCAGACTTCCACTTCCCTGGTTAAATAAAATATACTGTCCCTCTTTCCAGTGTATGTATAATACATAAGAAATAAAACCAAGATTTTCGTTCTATGATCCATTCACGAAATAGTTGTTAGCTCCCTATAACCTCGATCCTTTCCCAATTTTCTGTGACTCTTCTTAAAGATATTTTTAAATCATTTGGAAGAGCATTTATAACTAACTCTAGACTGTTTTTTGCAAAAGTTAGGGCAGGTTGACTAGTACTGAGGAGGCTGGAACCTGGAAAAATTGAAATATTATAGAACCCGTTTGACTTCATTTGGCCAGTGCTGAAAAACAGCTTAAAACCACCCTGTGCTTAGAGCAGAGTAGCAGCAAGCAGGGGTCCAGGGGCTGCATCGTGTCCTTCTTCATAGAACACTGCCTCTCTGCTTGAGTCCAGCACAGAAGGAGAGTGGTGGCTAAAGTGTCCTGACCTGGTTGCAACAGGAAGACTCACATCCCTGCTCTTCATGTTGCCTCTTCCTTTCCCTTACTCTAGGCCAAAGGGAGGAGATAGAAACTAAATGTTCTAGGTCTAATCAAATGACTGAGTGTTAAAGCTGGAGGGCCTAATCCTTCTCATAGACTCTTTTTTTTTTTTTTAAAGATTTTATTCATTTATTTGACAGAGAGAGAGAGAGAACAAGTAGGCAGAGAGGCAGGCAGAGGGAGAGGGAGAAGCAGGCTTCCCGCTGAACAGGGAGCCCGATGCGGGGCTCGATCCCAGGACCCCGGGATCATGACCTGAGCTGAAGGCAGCGGCTTAACCGACTGAGCCACCCAGGCGCTCCTTCTCATAGACTCTTTACTCTTTTCCCCTAGAATACTTAGACTCTCATTTACCTCAGTTTTCTCTTCTGCAAAATAGGCTTAGTAATTCTTGCCCTACTTACTGTTGAGTGTGCCTTTTCTTTTATGGTACTTATCACGATTTGTAACTTATATTTGATTAATATCTGCCTTTCTAATTTGACAGCAATATTCATGAAGACAGGGACTGTGTGTGTTTTTTCCTTTTCATTTAATTCCCAACATCTAGTACAGTGCTTCCACATATTAGTCATTCAGTAAATACCTTTGAATATGTGAATGAATGGTATTTTGGGGATCAAGTAAGATGAATTTGAAATGTTTTCAAAAAACTGTACAGGTGAAACCTGCATAAAGCATTGTTTCTACTTAACTAGGTTGTATGTTCCTTGAGTTTAGGAACTAAGTCTTATACTTTTTATTTCCCACTCAGCCTAGCAGAGCACTTTTCATACAGTAGGTACTCTGTAAGTAATTATGCTTACCACTATATTATTTAAAAAAACATTATAATAATACTTACAGGGCGCCTGGGTGGCTCAGATGTTAAGCGTCTGCCTTCGGCTCAGGTCATGATCCCAGGGTCCTGGGATCGAGTCCCGCATCGGGCTCCCTGCTAGGCGGGGAGCCTGCTTCTCCCTCTGCCTCTGCGTCTTTCTCTCTCTCTGACTCTCATGAATAAATAAATAAAATATTTAAAAAATAATAATAATACTTACAATAAACTATCTGAAAGTGAGTTTAAGACAAACAGTTCCATTTACAATAGCATCAGATATAATAAGATACTTAGGAATAAATTTAACAAAATAAATACAAAAATTATACTCTGAAAACTATAAAACACTGTTGGAACTAACTAAAGAAGACCCAGATGAATGTAAAAACATCCCATGTTCATGGAAGTACTTCCCAGATTAATCTACAGATTCAACACAATAACTGTCAGAATCCCATCTGGCTTCTTTGCATAAATTTACAAACATTCCAGAATTCATATAGAAATTCAAGGGATCAAAAGAGCCAAAACAATCTTGAAAAGAACAAGTTTGGAGGACTCACATTTCCTGCTTTTAAAACTTACTACAAAGCTACAGTAATCAAGAGAGAATGGTACTGGTATAAAGTTAGACCTATAGACCAATGAACTAGAATGAGAGCCCAAGAATAAACCCTTATATTTATAGCCAATTGATTTTTTTTTTTTTGCCAATTGATTTTTTTAAAAGATTTTATTTATTTATTTGACAGAGAGAGACACAGCGAGAGAGGAAACACAAACAGGGGGAGTGGGAGAGGGAGAAGCAGGCTTCCCGCTGAGCAGGGAGTCTGATGCGGGGCTCGATCCCAGGACCCTGGGATCGTGACCTGAGTTGAAGGCAGACTCTTAACCGACTGAGCTACCCAGGCGCCCCCAGCCAATTGATTTTTGACATGAGTGCCAAGACAACTCAATGGAAGAAGAATAACTTTGTAAGTGGTACTGTGATAACTGGAGAGCCACGTGCAAAAAAAAAAAAAAAAGAATTTGGACTCCTACCTCATACTATATACAAAAATTAACTCAAGGACCTAAATATAAGAGCTAACACTATGACACTTTTAGAAGAAGAAAACATAAATATAAGTCCTCATGACCTTGGGTTAGGTAATGGTTTCTTAGATAAAGACACAATAAGAGAAGAAAAATAGGTGGTAGAATGCACTTCATCAAAATTTAAAACTGTTTTCTTCAAAGGACACTATCAAGGGGCTCCTGGGTGGCTAAGTCAGTTGAGGGTCTGCCTTTGGCTCAGGTCATGATCTCAGGGTCCTGGGATCGAGCCCCACATCGGGGACCTTGCTCTGCAGGGAGTCTGTTCTCCCTCTCCCACTCCCCCTACTTGTGTTCTCTCTCTTTCTCTCTCTCTCTTTCTCTGTCAAATAAATAAAAAAATATTTTTTTTAAAAAAGGACACTATCAAGTGAAAAGAAAACCCACAGAGTGGGAGAAAATATCTGCAAGTCATATATCTGATAAGAGACTTGTATGTAGACTATGTCAAGAATTCTTATAAATCAATAATAAAAAGACAAATGGCCCAATTAAAAATGAGCAAAGCATATGAGTAGGCATTTCTCCAAATGCCAATAAGCACATAAAAATACGCTCAACATCACTAGCTCTCGAGGAAAGGTAAATCAAAACCACTAGGATAGCTATAATAATAATAAAAACAAGATAATAATAACTGTTGGTGAGGATTGGACAAATTGTAACCCTCATACATTGCTGGTGGGATTATAAAATGATACATCTGTTTTGAAAAACAGTCTGACAGTTTCTCAAACAGTGAAACCTGGAGTTACTATGAGACCTCAGCAGCTCCACTCCTAAGTATACATCCAAGAGAAATGGAAACATACATTCATATAAAAACTTGTATATGAATGTTCATAGTAGTGTTATTCATAAAAGCTAAAAAGTGGAAACAACCCAAAAGTCCATCAACTGGAGAAATAAAAAGTGGAATATTCATATAATGGAATATTATTTGGCAATAAAAAAGGAATGAAGTCCTGACACATGCTACAACATAGATGAACCTCAAAAATATTATGCTAACAGGGCGCCTGGGTGGCTCAGTTGGTTAAGCAACTGCCTTCGGCTCAGGTCATGATCCTGGAGTCCCAGGATCGAGTCCCGCATCGGGCTCCCTGCTCATCAGGGAGTCTGCTTCTCCCTCTGACCCTCCCCGCTGTCATGCTCTCTCTATCTCATTCTCTCTCAAATGAATAAATAAAATCTTTAAAAAAAAATATTATGCTAACAGAAAGAAGACAGTCACAAAGGAGCACATATCACATGGTTCCATTTATATGAAATATTCAAAGTAGGTAAATCTACAAAGTGAAACAGTAGACTAGTGGTTGCGAAGAGCTAGGAGTCTTGGGATTGGTGGGGGGAAAGGGGAATGGGGAGCTAATATAGGCTCTCTCTTTGGGGTGATGAAAATATTCTAGAATTGATTTGTGATGTGGTTGCACAACACTGTATGTTACAAATCGTTGAATTGTACACTTTAAATAGGTGAATCATATAGTATGTGAGTTATATCTCAATAAAGCTTTTATTAAAAAAAGAAAATTATAATATAGTGCCTGCCCTTAGGGAAACTAGAGGTTATTGAAAAAAATTTTTTTGATTCTCCATCTTGGAAGTTTATGTATTTATTTTCTATGTGTGACTGTAACTTAGTACTTTGGAGTTTAGGGTGAAGTTGCAGGAAGGTATTAGAGGAGAAAAAAGGGCAGAGAACAAGGGCAAAAAGAAACTCAAGGAGCTAAGTCTTTTGGGAAAAGGCCTAGGGAGCCTGTTCACTTTCCTACCCCATCTATTTAGGTAAGAACAGCGTCTTCAAGACTCCAAACATGAATATTTTTTATTGAGATTTCTGGTTTTGGTTGTGGTGTTTGGTCCAGCCACCCTCTTTGGGACAAAAGCCACTTAAAAAATATGAAATATTGACCTCCTGTCTTTCTCTAGTCTCCCACATCTGTCTGAAGATCTGGATAATTGGAGGGTGTGGAAAGAGAGCCATGGAGGACTTGTATCCATCTGGAGAGTGGAAAGTTGAGGAGCTGGTGAATGACTCAAGAAGATTGGAGTCTAGAACAAAACACTCCAAAACCTCCCTAAGTATATAATGGGAAGGAACTTGGGGAAGTCTTGATGACCAAATTGACTCCTAGTATGCTGTAGTTTTGATTCTAGTCTTTGTTTCCTTCCTTTCTCCAGAATCCAAATTTCAGTGACCAGAGTAGCTGTCCTACCCATTTGTTTCAAACAACCCCTTTGAACAGAGCCTGTCCTGACAGAGAGGGATATGGGTTGGTATTGGAGGCGGAGAGATCTAGCAGAAAAAAAAAAAAAAAAAAAAAAAAAGCTCTGGTCTTCAGGAAACTCTCAGTCTAATGGGGAAAATAATACCTAGCTCTTGGATTTAAGAAATAAATAATCAACAAATAGGAAGACTTTCCTTATTTGGGGAAAAAAAAATCTTCCTAGATGAGAAAATGTTGAGCTAGATTTTAAAGGAAGTTCAGAATGTGGATTGGAGAAGCATTCCGTCTCTTGATGTTAGGCCCCAACCACAGGAATAGCTCTGCCCAGAGCTGGTTAACCAAGGCCCTTTGCCTGCATATCCTGAGTGATTTGATGTGAGTGGCTGAAGTCCAGTTAAGGGGTGACTGAGCGGGCAAGGTAGGGCATACTTATAAAGTAGAGTTTTGGTTTAGGGCTTGACTAGAGAATTCAGCACATTTGCAATTGCCTTTAAGGGGAGTAAAGAGCAAGGAGCCCTTGTGGACATGTAGGTTACCTACACCAAAACAGACTTGTGTTCTGCTTTCTGGCCAGCCCTATTCTCTGCTCTTCTTATCCCAACTTGCCTAATTGATACCTTGGCCGATGGTGTCATTAACAATGCTTGAATAATAGCCTGACCGGCTAATTTCAAAATGGGAGAGGTGATTAATATGTTGGAAATCCAGCTGGGGTGAGGGGTGCAAGGAAGGGGATGTCCCCAGAAATAAAAAATGGAGGAGGGGTCTGTTTGTGTCCCCATGGCCCATCTGCTGACTTCAACCAAGGGGAAGAATTTGGGAATAGGAGTCTGATTTCTGGCTCCTTTTTGGTTTGCTGATCCCTCTCTGTTTCCCCTCCCATACCTCCCCTAACAGCACACGTTCTGACACCTACAAGCTCGTTACATGGTGATGACCTATATTTTTATCTTTTTTATGAGCATCAAACACACATCGTCTTGCAAGCACATGTGTTTTTTTTCCCCCTATTGACGTGTGAGTGCCTTTGATGGTAATTTATTGTAGGGTTGAGCAGCCAGGTCTTAATTGTACCCTAAAATTGCTTACCATTTTGATGCCTCCAAACCATCCCAAAATGTACCTTTTTTCTACAGAAGGGTGTGGGGCAACCCCCTTTTTACTGTCTTCTGTGGTAGAACGTGGAACTCAGAACGTGAGGGAGAGATTCCCCAGCTGGGTTTCAGGGACGCCTTAGTCCCCAGCTTCTAATTGCAGTGGGACTGTATGAAAGTTTTGCTGTACTCAGCAAAACTGAACTCAGTTTTTCCTTCATGGTTTAGGGTCAGCATGGCTTCACTGATTGTTCAGAATGGCCAATGAACAGTTTCTATTCCAGCATTCAGACTTTACAGGAAATTTCCATCATGGCCACTTGCATCTGTGAATCCAGATGGGACTAGACATGAGAAAGTTGTGCCTTAATCTAGATACTCTGGGCTATGGCAGGCAGCTAACCCAAAGCATAGCAGTCCTTCTGAAGTCATTTTGTAATAACCTCTACTTCCACATCTAACCAGTCCCCCACCTGGCTTAGGTAGAATTCAGCATCCCTGTAAGGGATGATCAGGAAGAACAGAGGAAAAGGAGGATGAGGAGTGAAGTCCTAAGAATATAAGTTTAGCCCAAGCAGAACTTAGTTCTTAAGTATAATTTGAATTTGGGTTCAAAAGTCTTCTTTTCCCGGGCCTCACTTTGTCCCTCAGTACAATAGAGAGCATCATACCCTAGGACACTCAGATTCATTACAAGAGGATGAGTCAGTGTCCAGAACAACCAGGAAAGTAACCCACATCTCATGAAAGTTTAAGAGGAAAATGGAGACTAAAATTCCTACCTCTCTTTCTGGAGAGGACAGGAGTAGCACTCAGTGCTGACCCATGATGTTGTGCTGGAAACTGGTCTACCTATAGACTGAGTCCCTGTTAGCTCTTGTTACAGACTGTCCATTCCAGCTGAGTTCATTTGTTCTATGTCTCCCACACATGACACTCACCACATGTGCTTGCTGGGACTTGCCTCCAAACATTTATACAGACCAGTTCCCTCCTCCCCCAACCTTAGGTACTGTTTCTCTGTCCTCTCTGTTCAACCCTGTCCTTTTCCTCTTTGTGTAACTGGTCCTAAAGTCTCTTCCACCAGAGAGCTGCCTTATTCGCCTTAGCTGGCTCCTAGGACTCCACTATTCTATAGTTCCTCAACATTGTATTATTTGCAGTTAGTATCTGTCTTAATGTCTGTCTATGTCCATGAAAGGACTTTTTATGGCCATCTGAATAAGTCTCCTGACCAAAACCAAAACTGTTACCATCACCTTCTTAGGTGGATAAAAGTCTCTCTTCTATTAAAGGCCTTTCCAAGTGGGAGATTTTAGTCTTCCTTGACCTCCCCTTTTTATGTCTGGTGGAATTGTATAGATGCAGATGAATTTAGTAAAGACTGTAGCTTCCATGGTGGAGTCCATGTGAGATGTCATTTTCTGTATAATAATTCAAAGAATGTTTGTTCTCAAACTTCGGAAATTGAGTCCGTTATCTGGAAATCTCAAAGATATATGGGCCATCATAATTCCTTGATTCTCTGTTATACACTGGATAAATTCCAAACTCTGTTGTTTGGTCTTCAGAGCCCTCTATAGTGACACTACTTATATTTACATCCATACCCCTTCATATAACCTCGACTACACCTCATGGGTCCATTTGAGGTTTTTGAACTTGTACTATGTTCTTCTGCCCTCTGACCTTTGCACTTACTGTTCTTTCTATCTAGAATGCCATGCCTTTCCTTATCAACCTATCAAGGTCTTATCCTTCATTTAAAGCCCAGCTGAAAATCTTACTTTCCAAGAATATTTCCTAGGTCTCTCTAGTGACAATTACTTCTGTCTTTCCCCCAACTACAGTGTCATATTATTTGAGTCTTTATGGTAGCACTGTTTTGTGCTAGAGTAATTTATATATGTATTTGTCTCTTTTACTAGATTATAAGCATTTAGAGGGTGGAGATTACATATATTTTAACTTTATATCCCTTTCTGGGCTTAGCATAATGCTTTGGCACAGTAGATGCTCAAGAAATATCAATTCATTGAATTAAAGAGCTGTGTTGTTACGTTTATTTTGCTCTTATAGTTTTTCCCTAACCACGTCACCATTTTGCACTGTCCAAATCAGTCTTTTGGGTGTTCTCAACCTCTGTCTATGGTAAGAGCAGAGCATCTAAAATAATATAAGTTAGCCTGCAGGTAGAACTGACAGGTTTGAGAAAGCCCTGAAAACAGATTCATCCTTGGAAGGTTTCTGGGCCGGTTTGGGATCAGCTTTCCTGCTTGGCAAAGGCCTTTTGAAGGGATGCCTGTGCAGAGCCACTAGGGGAGAAATCAGGATCAAGGGAGAGGGAGCTGAATATTAGGAAAAACTGATTTCTTGGAACCGGATCAGTTTCAGGATTTTTTATGTCAGCAAAAAGGGCTGTGTCTTTGCTTAGAGGTATTCATTTCACTCTTGACACCAAGCTTGTTTCTTTATGCTATGATAATGTCACTGACAGCACTTTTCCTGTCAGGTGCCTGAGGAAGGGCTGACAGCTCTGTTCCCATTTGCTTGTTGGTAGGAGGTGAAGAATGAGCTACTTTTTGACTGCTTATGTTCCATATACTTAAGAGAAGACAAAGCTAAACCTCCCAGGCCCCTTACCAGGTCCTCCCATCAACTCCTCACTCCCCCACCCCATCAGTTCTCCTGACTTCCAACAAGGCCTTTCTGTTCTAAGATGAGCTGTTACCCTCACCACTGATGGCCCATGTGGGTCACTTCTTCAGGCCCACTCCTCTGTGTTCAGTTCTGTAGATTCCTTCTTGCCAAACTCTGGCTTATTGTCTGCTCTTCCTCCTCCAGAAAGTATTCTGATTACCTTCCAGAAATGCACTTAACCTTTCCTCATCCTCTGCAGCATAGATGACTAGACACCAGCCCGGATCTTTTAGTGCTGTTTCTATTTATTCTCTGTGTTTTTTCTGTATCTTGTTCCTGTCATACAGGGAACCTCCTCACACTAATAATACTTTTCTTTTTGACTCTGTACCCACCCCATGGCCTCCAGTTTCTCCAGTTAGAGAAGTCATTGACTGGCTTTCTCTGCCTTGGAAAGTTAACCAACATTAACAGGTGACAATAAAGAGAGATTTAGAACCTGCTGAATTTCGTGACATCTTCCTTTCACAAATACTGGCTAAGCATCTATTAGATACTAGACACTGCTCACATTACCATGCTTCTCTCCTATATATAGCTTATACTCCATGTTTTTTCTGAATGGGAGTTTGGATATTGGCCCGATTTGGGAAATTATGTAATCAAATGTTCCCAAACAATATTGAAAATTTGGAAGTCTCTGATGGAGTACAGAATTAGGATTTTTGTTCTTTGTTAGCCATTCTCTCCATTCTTGATATTGCTTTCTTTATCGGTCCATCTCTCAGAACTTGATATAGAAAAGTTGTTTTGTGTCTCATTCTGTGATGTGTAGTTAGCCCATCTCAACCATAATTTTAGCATTTATTGAAGAACTCCAAGGGTTGAAGTGGGGAGACTAGAGAAGAAGAAGAAGAAGGAGAAGAAGAAGAAGGAGAAGGAGAAGGAGAAGGAGAAGAAGAAGAAAAGAAGAAAAGAAGAAGGAGAAGTAAAAAAAAAAAAAAGAAAGAAAATTGAACCATGGTCCTCACCCTTAAGGAACTTATAGTAGAACAAATGAGACAGAAAACATCATTTCTCCTTCTGTCATATAAAAATGCACACACATGCTGGTTTATGCAATTAAATATTGTTGAAACTAAATATTGAGGTGAAACTGGGGCAAAGAAGTCATTTCAGTTAATTGGAGTTAATAAAGAAGACTCTTTGGAAGAAAGAGTTTTGAGCTGGGTTTTGATGGGAGACTGCGAAGTAGAGGCCATGAAGACTACATTCTTGGGGTTAGGAGACAATGTTCAGTCACAGGCTTGGATGTGGAGATGAGTCGGGGTGTGGAGCTTGGTGAATGAGTTATCTTGGTTGAAGGACAGGTCTAAGTAGAAAAAGTCAGAAGACATGGGTCTGGTGAGAGATTAGGCTAGAATTGGTGGAGGACCTATATAACCAATACAGCTGGAAGCAGAGGAATAAATAAAATAACTTTAGGAATGCTAAAATTTTTATTCTTCCCCTAGCTTTTGAGAAAAAGGGATTGAGGTTTTAGGGACTCGGATTACTATCTGACTAGGTGTTCTGCTAACATGTGGTAAAGAATAAAGACCAGTTATAATAATATCTCTAAGGTCTAGGTTTTTTTGTTTGTTTTTTTCAAAATATTGCTTAAATATCAGCTGTAATTATTTACCCAAATGGACTCTGCACTTCATTTTGCTTGGTTCTCTTCTGGAATCTTAGAATGACCCTGCAGAAGTTAACTTACCCAGTCACATTGCTTCTTGCATTCTTCAGTCTACCCATTTTTCCTGTAAAACAAGAGTTAGTGGTAAAGCAAAGAAACCTTCACACCTGGTATCTGCCCATTGACCTTTTTACCTTTCTGGACTGATCATGCTGGAAGGGGGGAAATACACACTGAGAAACTGCTTCTGGATCTTCCCAGCCTGTTAGAGGGAGGTCTTCCTAATCTGGGTTATGCTAACTAACTACATGGAAAGAGAGTCCTGGCTCTAACTTCCCAGACTTAAAATATTTCTTCTACCTTGGACTTCTGCTGGGATCTCCTCTGAAGAAGAAGGAAAGGGTGACCACTTTTCATATAATGCTTAAATATGAATGAGGGTGGAAAGATAATAAATAAATTTAGGTTTAAAATTTTGGTTTAGGGGCACCTGGGTGGCACAGTCAGTTAAGTGCCCAACTCTTGGTTTTGGCTTGGGTTGTGATCTCAGGGTTGTTAGATTAAGCCCTCAGTTGGGCTCGGTGCTCAGCCTCGTGTCTGCTTTGGATTCTCTTTCCCTCTCCCTCTGCCCTTCCTGCTCATGCACACACACACACACACACACACACTCTATCTCTCTCTCTCAAAATAAATAAATAAATCTTTAAAAAAACAAAACTTTGGTTTAAAAGACAAAATGCCAAGAGAGGAATTAAATTTCACAGAGAAAGAAAGAATAGAATTACCAAGGAAAGAACCTCCCAACGGAGTGGGTTATTGATATGACTGAAGGAAATTGAATAGTTTCTTTATATGAGAAACTAGAAGAATTGGGTCAAATACCAACTGTCTACATGATTTTGGAGCCAATGGAATGGATGAAAATATCTCCAAAATTCTGTCTTCAGGCCTAAGCCTCAGTGATTTCTGAATAGGATATGGGGAGAGGAAGCTAGAGTGATTTGCACCCATCTTTTCAGGTCTCTCTTCCCTATAATTGCATGTCCCTCTGGTTCCTCAAAAATTTTTTTGCCCTTCTGCTTCAGAGATGGAAGAGAAGGAACTGAGGATGAAGTTTATTCAACCTAGATGTGCAAATGGAATTTTGTGACCACTTTTGATACGATTTTCATATCTAGATGAATAGCCAAGGTGAATTTTCATACTAACATTGGATCAACTCTTCATTCCTGATTTGCCGACTCCATACTTCCACTCCCTTGGATTTGGCAGAAACATTGTGTGAGAAAGAATCAGGGATAGACACACATGGCAGGTTTGTGTGTGTGTGTGTGTGTGTGTGTGTATGAGTGACATACACAGGTAGTAACATAATGTGAATTTATTTCACTTTTTTTAACACTAATTACATTTTTGAGCTTATATATTTCTTTATGAATCTGTTTAATTGTGACCTCTACCACTAAACAGTAAGCTACACACAAGGCTTACATCTATTTTGTGCATCACTGTATACTCCCCACTTAGCTAGCATAGGACTTGGCACATGTAGGAAATCAACAAGTGAATAAATTATGTGTGTTTCTGCTCTCATCCACTGACTTGGATAATGAGAAGTGCCTACTTCTCAGGGGCTAGGAGGATTCTACATTCTGACAAGGGGAGGAATCAGAGGTGAACCACAGAGACTGATCAGATCTCTGCAGATGAAGCAGGCAGCCCTAGGGTAAATCTCTTGTTGACTTCCTCTGCCCATCTCTGGCTGCATCTTATCATAATACCTGGGGCACAGGCCACAGAGTGATCCAGGGCTGGGGATGGGAGGAGGTATGTCCTGGCTATCAGAACAGACATCTTACCCCAGCTGCAGTTGTTCCAGATGTGTCAGGGTTCCCAGCCCACTGACCTGCAGGGCACAGTGGGGGGTTGGTGGCATGAGTCAGAGAGGAATGTGGGGCTGGTTGTTTGGGAGTTTCACTTTGTAAAGAGAAGCCGGTTCCCCATGCCTGTCAGTTCTCTAATGGTATCTCCAGAAGCAAAGCCTAGAAACAATTAGTTGAAGAAGACAGACTGAGCACCCACACTCTTTTGAATCCCCCAGGATGTTGGCAGCAGAAGAATTTAAATGGATTTTAATGGGCAAAGGACAACTCATAGACCCGCAGAGTATCATAGAGTGTTTCACTTGAAATGAAATTTGAGAGAGAATCTTATTCATGCTTCTGCCTTCATTCCAGATAAACAAAAGTCTCTCCCCTTGAAGATTTTCTGGCCTATAACAAGGAGGCCACACCAGGGCAGTGGAAGCTCAGCATAAATTCTCCAAGATTCCATTTCCTCATTCCCCTGGTAGGAATGAGTGGACACACCAGAGACCCTCACCTCTACCTCCCTCAATTCTCTGCTTCTTCATACAGCACACAGTGGTGGAACATGTCAGCTGGTGCAAAGAGGCCCTCATTCTTGGGTCTCACTGGAAAGGGGACCTATGAATCTTGTAAATGTGATGACATCGGCAATGACAGACTCTTCAGCCGCCTAGTAGTCTGTAATTGAAGCCAGGAATTCAGCACACGCTCTGACACACCCAGCCTTCACTGTGGGTTCCCAGAAGCGGGTTCTTGCATAGCCACTAGGCTGGGAGGACCCTCACTTAACCAACCCTCTCTGACAAGCACCAAGGTCTCAGAGCTGAATCCTAAATTACCAAACCAAGGGATAATTTTATCCCTCTTTCTGCTTCCATTACCAGTTGTGCCTAAAATATTCTTGCAAGTTATTCCCAATTGCTAAACTCCCTAATAAGCAAAGTCCAAGTCCCATGGCAGTACCATAGGAGCTCTTTCATTTTGGCTTAACTGAAATCTTTTTTGTGAGAATCAGAGGCTAAAATTTATCAAGCCAGAGAACTTCTACACTGCTTTGAAGCCCCAGGCAAATAGGCTGGGGATTTTTTCCTGCTCTTCTCCACCTCTCTCCATAATGAGATGCTTTGTTTCCATGAATCGGCCCTGATCCAGACTTCTAGACTCTGTGACAGGACATTTCATCCCTCCCTCTGCCTCCAGGCAGGACTGAACTTAACCCATCCTACACTGAAGGGTGTCTCCTCTAGACCTTGTTTCAAGATTTTCTGAATCTTCAGGGTCTTTTGGTTAAATGTGCACAACTGTTTGCCCCGTTGTCCTGTTAATTTCCAATGGCAATTCTAGCCCATTACTTCCCTTTGTGGAAGGGAAGATCCATGTCTCTCCTATCTTTCCAGCTAACAGTGTCTTAGTGCTTTTATAATGTTTCTTGAAAGCATTTGGTCTCATATTTTTCTTTTTTTTTTTCTAAGATTTTATTTATTTATTTGAGAGAGAGAATGAGATAGAGAGAGCATGAGAGGGGGGAGGGTCAGAGGGAGAAGCAGACTCCCCGCCGAGTAGGGAGCCCAATGCGGGACTCGATCCCGGGACTCCAGGATCATGACCTGAGCCGAAGGCAGTCGCCTAACCGACTGAGCCACCCAGGCGCCCCTCATTTCATTTTTTTTTTTTTTATTTGAGAGAGAGAATGAGATAGAGAGAGCATGAGAGGGGGAAGGATCAAAGGGAGAAGCAGACTCCCTGCTGAGCAGGGAGCCCGATGCGGGACTCGATCCCGGGACTCCAGGATCATGACCTGAGCCGAAGGCAGTCGCTTAACCAACTGAGCCACCCAGGCGCCCCTGGTCTCATATTTTTCTTATGCCAGAAAAGGAAAGTATTACTTGAAATTTGCCCAATTATCTGAGCATTGTTGACCTTCCGTATTTTTGACACTATTGTTGTTATACCCCACCCCCAACACATCTCAACCTTGCTTTGGACTGAGACTTCGAATATCAGTTTTCTCCACCTGGGATGCTTTCCCTCTCTCATCAGTCCTGACCTTCCATTACTTCCTAACCCTGCCCCATTCTATCTCTCTAGACTACACTTTCTAACTGTGCATTCCCTCTATATTCCCAATGCTTCTGATTCCTCCAGCAGCAATACAAAGAACTTCAATCAGCTGACCTCAGGATCTGCCCTCACCTCCCTGAGGTGCATACAAGAAACTGGCAGCATAGTGTAGAAAGATGTGTTAATAAATAGCGTGGAAGTCAAGAACCCCAGGAGGCTAGTGTGGATCTGTAACCTTGGAAAATTCATAACCCCTCTGGCCTTTCAGTTTAATTATTTGGACAAGGAATTATTTAATTAAGCCATCTCTAAGAGTTCTTCAAACTTGAAATATGTTATGAATTTGTGTTTTCTTCTCTTTCTTGGTCTCCTCCAATATCATGAACAGAACTCTTCAAGCAGGGAAATCACAGAATAAGAGAAGAAGAATGAATTAAAAGATACCATTGGAACTTACAGAAGTAGGGCCATTTGAAGACACAGGGAGAAGAGACCCATCTACAAGCTAAGGAGGGAGCCCTCTGAAGAAACCAAACTTGCTAATGCCTTGATCTTGGACTTCTAGCCTCCAGAACTGTGATAAATACATTCTTGCTTAACCCAAAAATGAAAAATAAAAAATAAAAGACATAATTGATAAAAAAATTTTTTATTCTTATTGAAGATTTTATTTATTCCAGAGAGAGAGAGTGAGCGAGTGAGCGAGCAGGGGGAGGAGCAGACGGAGAGGGACAAGCAGACTCCGTCCTGAGCACAGAGCCTGACTCCGGGCTCAATCCCAGGACCCTGAGAACATGATCTGAGCTGAAACCGAGTTGAATGGTCAACAGACTGAGCCATTTTAATGTATAGGTTGTGCTGGTGGTAATAATTATGAATTTTTAGTGAGGATGGGGGAGGGCTCCTATGCCTCCTTATCCCTTATCTTTTGTGATCTTACAAAAATTGCTGTGATGTCTTTCAGATGATAGTGAAGTGGCTATGGCCTAAGCCTTACATCCTCTGCACAGTGGCCTGGTATCCTAGACATACGCTTGTTCTAGTGTGGAAAGTCTGGCCTGCCCTCACGAGAATCACTGAAGAAAGACACTACATTAAGTTCTTATTCATTTCTTTCTTAAAAATTCCCAAGTCCTTTGTAAGTAAAAAAAGAAGACTATTTCCATTTGGAAATAAAAATTTCATTTTCTAAAGGGAACTCCAGTTTCTTCAATGCTGTATTGGTTGTTATGCTTCCTAACAATAAAAGGCCATAAAACCCAGTAATTTATAAGGTTATTTGGCCATGTGTGTATGTGTGTGTATGTGTGTGTGTGTGTGTGTATGAACAATTCATGTGATTACCACTTTGGACTGAAAAAGACTTAGAGAAATGTCATACTGACACTTTGGCCACTTACCCAAAGCAGGGACAGTCTCACATTATTTTAAACAACAGGACTGCTTAGATTTTTAATTAAAGGGGAGTTCCTGAAGAGCTGGAGAAGAGAAAGGTGGGAAAGACTAATATTTATTAAATACCTGCTCCATGCTAGGTATTGTGACTCTTTATATACTATATTTGCTGAAAAAATATAAGGTGAAATTTTATCTTCTCCAAATAATTTCACAGAAAAGAGGAAGTTGCTTTGTATTTGAATTCTTACAAAGTCTCATATTATAGAATATGTTCTCAATTACTTGATTTTGAAAAATTACAATCCTTTTGGAGAAGACGTATTAGCTGGCGAAAACAACAAACAAATAAACAAAAAACTTCAAAACAAAAAAACAAATACTAGTTTGGATTGCTGATAGAGGCAATTTGATGGAATCTGTTTTTTAAAAAAACCCCAAACCACTTTAGTTTCTGGGAACATGACAAGCTAGGTTATTTGAATCAGCTTTCCTGCTGAAAACAATGAAAAATGGCTGGATAAAATATTTAAAACATCTTAAATAAAACTTGAAACATCTTAAAAGCATCAAAGAACTGACAAGATAGTAAGGAAATACCAGGCCAAATCTAATGGAAATTGAAAACTCAAAGTAGTAGGTGGAACAAATAGGCCACTTTGGAACAGAAAGTATTTGCTGATTAAGACAAACTTGAACTCTGGTTTTTATAGATGGTCTCAGAAGTTAAAACTCAGTGTGGGCTCAAACTGGGGGGTCTAATAGAAGACCTTCCCCACATTAAACTGAAGAATCAAAGGGTTACACCCTTAGGGTAAGGGTGAAACAGAAGTAAACCTAACCCTTCTGCTACCTCCCTAAGGACTGCAAGAAAGTTTCCTTGGTGTTGAGCAGAGCAGGGAGAAATTTTCCAAGCCAACCTGGTTTGTAGCCCAAATTTATATTGCCTAAGTAACTGGGGAAAACCTCAATTCTTGAATTTAGTTTAAAATGATTCCAGACAAGTATTTCCCCTAGGCACCTGGCAGGGGCCTATGTGAATCCTCCCTCGTGAAGGCACCTTCCTCCTAAGCTTCAAATCCCTACAAGTAATCTTCAAAGGCAATGAATAAGCCAGCACATGGGGAGAAAAGGCAAATGAATGAAAATCAACAAAAACAATAGACAGCAGAAACAGGTTCACAAAGACTTCGGACATCAAAATTGTCAGGCATGTATTACAAAATGAGCTTGAAAATAGTTGCAAGGAACAAGAAAATATGAAAAGTGACCTAGTGGATTTGAAACAGAACCAAGTAGAATGAGTCTAATCGCAGACTGGATTCAGTTGAAAAGAGAATTAGTAAACTAGGAGATAAGTGAGAAGAAATCCAGAATGCAGCACAAAGAGGCAAAAATATGAAAATATGGAGGACAGAGTGAAAAGACCTACCATACATTAATTAAAGTTCCAAAACAAAAGGAGAGAAAGAATAGAACCGAGGCAGTATTTGAGGAGATAATGACAGAATTTTAAAAAACTGATTAGGGCACCTGGGTGGCTCAGATGGTTGGGCGTCTGCCTTCGGCTCAGGTCATGATCTCAGGGTCCTGGGATCGAGTCCCGCATCGGGCTCCCTGCTCCTCGGGAGCCTGCTTCTCCCTCTGCCTCTCTCTCTCTCTCTCTCTGTCTGTCATGAATAAATAAAATCTTAAAAAAAAAATAAAAAATAAAAATAAAAAACTGATTAAAGTCATTAGGAAACCCAGTGACTCTTAAGTAAGATAAATAAAAAGAAATCCACACCTAAGATATGAAACTGCAGAACATGACAAATGAAGAGGGGGAAAAAAAAGAGCCACATAAGAGACTTCTGCTTCTGGCCACAAAGAGGTAGCTGATATGGAACTTGTTCTTCTGCTATAAACAACTAAAAAGTATATATGAAAAGTTGTTTTCAGACACTGGGATAAGAAGCAATGCAGGACTGTGATCCTTGAGAGAGGGGAAACAAATAAGGTGAACTCTGTAATTACCCTGGATTCTAACCTGGAGACAATTTTGACAGCAGTAGGAGAGAGAGGGGGATTAAGCAGAGTAGAATGGTCATTCTAAGTGGAGAAGATAGAAAGTGGAGTTCAGGGAGGCAAAGGAAGCTAGAACTGGTGGGTCAGAATACTTGGGAATAGGCAGCTATGCAGAGAAAGAGCTTCAGAAGTCTGAATACAGTCTCCTGGAGTCTTTGGCTGAATACTAATCTGTGCATGGGTGAGGTGAAACTCCCTGATGCTGAGCAAAGAACAACAGGTAATGGTAAGTTGAACAATTCCTAGAGTTTATACAAGGCTGGGAAACATTCCAGTTCCATCCACTCAGAGTAGAGACATCATTAAACATCTGGAGTAATCAGTAGAGGCTCCAGAAAGGTGATGCCTTAGTATTAAGGCTAAGCTAGCTCAGACTCATCCCTAACAAAGCTTAAAAACAAGCTTCAAAAAGATAAAGATTGTCTGCAAGTAATTTAATGTTTGTCAAAACGAACTTCAACACTTTATAAAGGAAGAAGCAAAACCCAAATATTCAGCGATGTAACACGCACAATGTCAGGATTTAATACAAATTACTAAGCACACACAAAAGGCAGCAAATTTTGATCCACAAACAGAAGGAAAATCAGTTAACACAAACAGACCTAGAAATAACAAAGATGATGGAACTAACAGACAATGACATCAAAACAGTGATTATAAATATGCACAAGGATTTAAAAGAAGACATGAGCATAAAGAAGACAGAAGTAGAAGATATTTTTAAAAATAGAATTTCTCTAACTGAAAATATAATATCTGAAATGGAAAATGTACTTAATGGGCAGATTAGACACTGCAGCAGATAAGATCAGTAAATTAAAAGCAGCAGATAAGATCAGTAAATTAAAAACAAGGAAACTATACAAACCAAAGCACAGACAAAAAAATGTGAGAGGGGGTTGAGAAAGAGCCTCAGTGACCCATGAGGCAATATCAAATAGTTTAACATCCATGTAATGGGACAGAAGAAAATGTTTGAAGATATAATGGCTAATTTTCCCCCAATTTGATAAAAACTGTAAACCTACAAATTCAAGAAACTCAGTAAACTTCAAACTGGCTAAACATAAAGATGACTACACCAAGGCACATCATAATCAAATTGCTTGAAATTTAAAAGTAGTGAGAGAAAAAAGACCTATTAAATATAAGGGAACAAAGATAAGAATTATTAGAGGGGTGCCTGGGTGGCTCAGTTGGTTAAATATCCAACTCTTCATTTCAGGTCAGGTCATGATCTCAGGGTTGTGAGATCAAGCCCCCTGTGGGACTCTGCATCGGGCATGGAGCCTGCTTAAGATTCTCTCTCTCCCTCTCCTTTTGCCCCTCCCCCCTCCCTCGCATGCATGTGCGCTCTTTTTCTTTAAAAAAAAAAAAAAGAAGGAAAGAAGAGAGAGGAATTATTAGAGAGGTTTTCCCAGAAACAATATAAGCCAGGAGACATTGGAAGAGCATTTTTTTTTTTAAGATTTTATTTATTTATTTGAGAGAGAGAGAATGAGAGACAGAGAGCATGAGAGGGAGGAGGGTCAGAGGGAGAAGCAGACTCCCTGCTGAGCTGGGAGCCCGATGCGGGACTCGATCCCGGGACTCCAGGATCATGACCTGAGCTGAAGGCAGTCGCTTAACCAACTGAGCCACCCAGGTGCCCCGGAAGAGCATTTTGAAAATGTTGAAAGTATGTGTCAATATAGACTTCTATATCTAGTGAAAATGTTTCTCAAAATGAGGACACGATACTGTTCTTTTTTAGAAAAACAGAAGCTGAATGAATTCTGAGGGTTAAAGGAACTTCAGACTAAAGGAAAATGATACTGGATGGAAATGAACCTACAAGAGTTCTAGAAATGGTAAATATGTGGGTAAATATTCAAAGACTTTTTCTTATCAAAAAAATTTCTTTAAAAGGTAACTGGCTGTTTAAAGCAAAAATAAGAATATATTATGGGGCTTATAACATACATAGAAGTAAAATGTATGAGAATAACACAAAGGGGGGGAGCCTGGGTGGCTTAGTCGCTAAGTGTCTGCCTTCGGCTCAGGTCATGATCCCGGGGTCCTGGGATGGAGTCCCACATCGGGCTCCCTGCTCTGAGGGAAGCCTGCTTCTCCCTCTCCCACTCCCCCTGCTTGTGTTCCCTCTCTTGCTGTGTCTCTCTCTGTCAAATAAATAAATAAAATCTTTAAAAAAAAAAAAAGAAGAATAACACAAAGGAAATGGGAGTAAACTGTTGTCAAGTTCTTACATTATATGTGACATGGTACAATACTCAAATGTAGACTTTTTTTTAGATTTTATTTACTTATTTATTCTTAAGTAATCTCTACTCCCAACGTGGGGCTCAAAAATATCTATTCTTTCGAAATACTCATGGAACATTCACTAAGATAGACCATTTTCTAGACATAAAACAGATCTTACTAAATTTAAAAAGATTGAAATCATACAGAGTATACTCTCTGACTACAACAAAATTAGATTAAAAACCTAACAAAAAGCACATCTGGAAAATCCCCATATTTTAGAAAATTTAATGCAGTATTTCTAAATAGTCTGTGAGACAAAGAAATATCACAAGGTAAAACAAAAAACTCTTTGACTGTAAGAAAAGGAAAACACAATATTGAAATCTGTGGGATCTAGCTAAACCAGTACCTAAAGGGAAATATATAACTAAATGTTTATATTAGAAAAGAAGAAAGGTCTCAAATCAATGTTCTAAATTTCCATATTAATGAGCTATAAAAGAAGAGCAAAATAAACCTAAAGTAGAAGGATTAAATTAAATAGAGTAGAAATCAATGAAATAGAAAATAAACAATAGAGAAAATCAATAAAATCAATAAAATAAATTTGATAAACCTCTAGCTACACTGATTAAGAAAAACTGAGGAAGGGGCACTTTGCTGGATCAGTTGGTAGAGCATGTGACTCTTGAACTCAGGATCATGAGTTCAAGCCCTACGTTAGGGGTAGAGATTACCTAAAAAAGAAAAGAAAAGAAAAGAAAAACAGAGGGAAGACACAGATTATAAATATCAGGAATGAAACAGGAGACATAATTACAGATTCAAGAGACTTTAGAAGGTTACTAAGAAAAACTACAAACAGCTTTTGTATTAGGGCGCCTGGGTGGCTCAGTTGGTTAAGCGTCTGCCTTCGGCTAAGGTCATGATCCCGGAGTCCCTGGATCGAGTCCCGCATCGGGCTCCCTGCTCGGCAGGGTGTCTGCTGCTCCCTCTATCCCTCCCACCTGCTTGTGATCTCTCTCTCTCTCTCTCTCACAGTCTCTTTCTCTCTCAAGTGAATAAATAAAATCTTTAAAAAAAACCAGCTTTTGTATTAATAAATCTGACCACTTAGATAAAATGGACAAATTCCCAAAAGATACAAGTTACCAAAACTGACACATGAACACAAAATGTGAATAACCCTAGCTCTATTAAAGAAACGAATTTATAATTAAAAGCTTTCCTCTGAAGAAAACACCAAGCTCAGATGGCTTCATTGGTGAATTCTATCAAACACTGAATGAAGAAGTTATACCAATCTTAAAAATTTCAGAAAATAGAGAAGGACACACTTTTTAATTCATTTTATGGGGTCAGGATTACCCTGATATCAAAGCCATACACAGAAATTATAAGAAAAGAAACCAACAGAAAAATGTATCTCAAAACATAAATATAAAAATTTTTTAAATATTAACAAATTGAATCCAGTGAAGTTGGTTTAACCTTTGAAAACCAATCAATATATTTCATCACGAAACGATGAAAAAAAGAAAAAATATTTGATCATTTCAGCAGATTCAGAGGAAGCACTTGACAAAATTAAACATTAGTAATTCTCAAAAGCTAGAAATAGAAAAGAATTTTCTCAATCTGACAAAGAGCATGAATGGAAAACCTACAGCTAATACCTTATTTAATGGAAACACTTTCCCTCCAAGATCAGGAACAAAGCAAGTATGGTTGCTTTTACCAGTTCTATTCAGCATTATATTGCAGATCCTAACCTGTGCACTGTGGCAAGAAAAAGAAATAAAAAGCATGCACACTGGAAAGAAAAAAGTAGAACTGTCTTTGTTTGCAGACAACATGATTGGCGTGTGTATATAGAAAAATTTTAAGGAATTTAGGGGAAAAAACTGTTAAAACTAATAAATGATTGTAGATATTTTGCAGGAGATAAGAAAAAAATCGAATGTATTTCCATGTATTAGCTATGAATAATTAGAAAATAAAAATTTAAAAATACTATATAGTGGTATCTGGCTGGCTCAGTTGGAAGAGCATATGACTCTTGATCTCAGGGTTGTATGTTCAAGCCCCATGTTGGTTGTAGAGATTACTAAAAAAAATAAAAAATCGGGGCACCTGGATGGTTCAGTTGGTTAAGTGTCTGCCTTGGGCTCAGGTCATAATCCCAGGGTCCTGGGATCCAGCCCTGCATTGGGCTCCCTGCTCAGTGGAGAGCCTGCTTTTCCCTCTCCCTTTGCCCCTCCCTCTCACTTGTGCTCGCTCTCACTTTCTCGCTCTCTAGCTCAAATAAATAAATAAAATCTTTTTATTTTTTTATTTTTTTTAAAGATTTTATTTATTTATTCATGAGAGACAGAGAGAGAGAGAGAGGCAGAGGGAGAAGCAGGCTCCCCGCTGAGCAGGGAGCCCGATGCAGGACTCGATCCCGGGACTCCAGGATCATGACCTGAGCCGAAGGCAGTCGCTTAACCAACTGAGCCACCCAGGCGCCCCAATAAATAAAATCTTTTAAAAAAATAAAATAAAATAAAAAATCTTACAAAACACTGCTGAAGAAATTAAAGGAGACCTAAATATATGGAGAGGTATAACATGTTCAGGAATTGCAAGATTTAATTCTCTCCAATTTGATATTAAAGAAACGGAATTCAGAAAATTCAGAGCAATTTCAATCAAAATCCCACCAGATTTTTTTGGTATAAGTCTACAAAAAAGGTGATTCTAAAATTCACAGGAAAGTGCAAATGACCTGGAATAGCCAAAACATTTTGAGAAAGAATAGTTGGAGGACTTATTTGAATTTAAGGTTTATTGTAAAAACCATAGAAGGCTCTTAATGATAGAAAACAAACTGAGGTTTGATGGAGGGAGTTGGGTAGCTGTTGGGCTAAATGGGTATTAGGAAGGGCACTTGTGATGAGCAGTGGGTGTTACATGTGAGGAATCACTAAATTCTCTTTTTTTTTTTTTTAAGATTTTATTTATTTATTTGACAGAAAGACAGGAGAGAGGGAACACAAGCAGAGGGAGTGGAAGAGGGAGAAGCAGGCCTCCCGCCGAGCAGGGAACCCGATGTGGGGCTCGATCCCAGGACCATGGGATCATGACCTGAACCCAAGGCAGACGCCTAACGACTGAGCCACCCAGGCGCCCCAAGGAATCACTGAATTCTACTCCTGAAACTAATGTTACACTATATGTTAACTAACTAGAATTTAAATAAAAACTTGAAGAAAAAAAGATTTATTGTAAAACTGGTAATCAAAACAGTGTGGTATTGATATAAGGATAGACAATGGATCAAAATGGAGAGCTTGGAAATAGACCCACTCATTTGATCAATTGATTTTTTAAAAAGATTTATTTATTTACTTGGGGGGGGTGCAGAGGGAGAGAGAGACTCTCCAGCAGATTCCCTGCTGAGCAAGGAGCCCCACGCGGGGCTCGATCCCACAACCCTGAGATCATGACATGAAGTGAAATCAAGAGTCGGATGCTTAACCAACTGAGCCACCCAGGTGCCCCTGGTCAATTGATTTTTTTCCCCAAGATTTTATTTATTTACTTGAGAGAGAGAGAGCACATGAATAAGAGAGCACAAGCAGGGGGAGCAGCAGTGGGAAAGGGAGAAGCAGACTCCCCACTGAGCAGAGAGTCTGACATGGGGCTCCATCCCAGGACCCTGAGATCATGACCTGAGCCGAAGACAGCTGCTTAACCAACTGAGCCATCCAGGCACCCCAATTTTTAATAAAGGTGTCAAGGTAATTCAATGTTGGAAAGGATGCTCTTCTAACCAATTGTGCTGGAACAATTGGAAATCTATTGGGAAAAAAATACCTTTGACCCTCACCTCACATATATACAAAAATTAATTTGAGATAGAGCCAAGACTTGTCTAGAAGAAAACCTAAGAAAAAGTCTTCACAACATTGGGGTAGGTAAAAATTTCTTAGGCAAGTTACAAAAGCAGAAGCCATAAATTTTTTAAATGGTGAATTTGATTTTGAAATTTAAAACTTCTGCTCTTAAAAAAACTTCTATTTGAAAGACACTATTAGGCAAATGAAAAGACAATACACTGACCATGAGAAAATATTCACAAATACATATATCTGACAATGGACTTGTATAGTCCTTTGTATAGACTGAGAATTCTTACAGTTCAATAATAACAAGACAATTTAATTTAAAAATGGACAAAAGATTTGAACAGACACCTCATAAAGAAAGATATTCAAATGACCAATATGCATATGAAAAGTTGCTCAACATCTTTAGTCACTGTGGAAAGGCAAATTAGAACCACCAAATAAGATACCACGGTGCTCCCACCACAATGGTTCATAGAGAAAAGACTGACACAGTACCACATGTTGGCAAAACGTGGAGCGACTGGAATTCTCATACATTGCTGGTGGAAATGGAAAATGGTCCAACCACTTTGGAAAACAGTTTAGTAGTTTCTTATTAAGCTAAACATACACTTACATAAAATCTAGAAATTACGTTCCTAGGTACTCACCCAAGATAAATGAATATGTATGTTCTCACAAGGGCTTGTACACAGATGTTCATAGCAGCTTTATTCATAATAGCTAAAAACTTGAAACAACCCAAATGTCTATCAGCTGGTCAATTATGGTATGTACTATTAACCTTAAAAATAAAACTGCCAGGGTGCCTGGGTGGCTCAGTCGTTAAGCGTCTGCCTTTGGCTCAGGTCATGATCCTAGGGTCCTGGGATCGAGTCCCACATCAGGCTCCTTGCTCAGCGGGGAGCCAGCTTCTCCCTCTGCCTGATGCTCCCCCTGCTTGTGCTCTCTCGCTCTCTGATGAATAAATAAATAAATAAAATCCTAAAAAAAAAAAAGAAGAAAAGAAAAAGAAAAAGGAATGAACTACTGATATATGCAACTTCAGAATTCGTGGGGAGCATATATTCATACTTTAGTTTCTTCACATTCTTTACATGTTATTCTATTAGACTTGTTATCTTTTTCTTATTTAGTCATGGGAATCTCTTGCACGATCTATATATTTGCTACTTAGAGTGTGGTTAATAGCCAGCAGTATTGGTATTAAGTGGAGCTTGTAAGAAATGCACAATGTTAGTCCTGCCCCAGATCCAGGGAATCAGGACCTACATTTTAACAAGATTCCCCAGATGTTTATTCTTCTATGTTTCAAAATGTGCCGCCCTTGACTCATTATTTCAGGATTTGGTAATATTATATTCACCCACAATCATATATTTTCTGACTTAAAAGATTTTCATCACGCCCTACCCTCCAGATTTTATCTATTACATAAAGATCACTATTGTCATAAGTAAGCCCCTCATCTCTTCCCTGGGCTGTCCCTAACTTCATTATGTCTTAGAGAGAAGAATCTAGGAGTGAGTCCCTATCCTATGCCTAGCCACACCCCTGCTCTGTAAACATTCTGGTTTTCTTGTGCTCCCTGCACCAAAGAGCAGAGCCCTGCTCTCTAATGACAGATATAAAAGAACGAAAAGTCAGTCCCTGCCTTTTGGGATCTCCCAGTCTAGGGTCTAGTTTGGGAAAGCCCCCGCCCCCTGCAAGCAACAACAAAGGACTTAAGCACACACGATAAAGTAATGTCTCAGAAGTGGCAGAGCAGTATGGTGACATTGTATTTGTAACTGACGCGCGGTCATGGAGCAATAAGAGAGTTGTTACTACTGGATTGTCTGTGAACAGGGAGTTTTATGTGGAGTTTAGACAAACCAAAGTTTAAGTCGTTACTGTGCAATTTATTAGTTAAGTAATCTTGGGGACATGCCTGATCTTTCCAAATACCAGTTAACTCTTCTGTAAAACGTAGATAATACTAATATTGCCTTAAAGTTTTTTTTAATGTTAACTGAGATGATACATGCAAAACCCTAAGCACAATGCCTGGCACATAATAAATATTCAAGGAACCTGAGCTAATATTATTATTATGAGAGAAATTTGAGTTACTGGAAAGAGGAGACCATTTTTGATCTGAAGGGGTGATGTTTTGCATGAGTATGTCTTGTATGGAACAGAAGAAGCAGGGAACTTGAACCAGAGAAGAGATTCCATTTAGAAAGACATTAGAGGGAGGGGTGGGTGTGTGTGTTGGGGGGAGCAGCACAAGAGGTGAGTTAAGGCCACACCAAGGAGCTTTGATTTGATATGATGAACATTAAAACGACTTTTGCAGATTGTTGATTTCTTACCAGTGACTGGTTAATTTAAAGAGGGGAGAAAGACTGGATGCATGAAAGACGGTTAGGAGTCTGTTGTGATAATCTGGACATGACCAATTTGGTTCTAGACCAGGTTTAGAACTGTATAAATGGTAAAGAAGGTATACCAGATTCAATTGATGGGCCAGGCTAGGTCAGATTCATGTCAGATGCATCTTGCTTTGCCCTCTGGCTGGTGTGTCTGTTGTTGCTGGAGGGTCAGGGAGCTCAGTTACAGCTGAACAATATCCCTCATGTAGTTTGTGGGCATACATAGACTGGCCTTACTCTATGCTGTGCATGCATCTTTCGTCCCTTACCCTGGTGCTTCCCTATCGCCACTGATGCTTAAAAAGCTTGTGCACAAGCTTTTTATAGGGGCGCCTGGGTTGCTCAGTTGGTTGAACATCCGACTCTTGGTTTCAGCCCAGGTCATGATCTCAAGGTCGTGAGACTGAGTCCTGTGCGGGACTCCACGCTCAGCGCAGAGTCTGCTTGAGATTCTCTCCTTCTGCCCCTCCCCTGCTCGCTCATGCACCCACTCTCTCTCTCTCTTTCTAAAATAAGATGAATAAAATCTTTAAAAAATAGAAGCTTGTGCTTCTATGTATTGTATACATAGTACATATGTATACAATATGCAGAAGTGCAGAGTAGTTAACACCTCAAGGAATAAAAATTGAATAATAGGAGCTAGAAGTCAATCTTTCTCCTACTTTCCCCTAAATAGACTGTTTGGGGATGTAGTTGCTTCATGTGCTCTGTAAGAAAACATCTTCCCACGTGAAGCAACCAGCTTTTCAAGGAGCTCTGGTCAGCTATGTAACACATTCCTTTTGATGTGCTCTTTCTTTTTTCCTGCATTGTTTTCCTTATCCTACACTCTTGCTTCCCTGGGATTGCACTTCTCAGTAAAGTATTATCACACAAACTTCTACTTTAGGCTCTGGTTTCTAGAGCCAAGAAATCAGAAGAAAGAACAGGAGAATCCAATGGAGAACAAGGTGGAGGAATGAGAAGGATTCAGTAATGGCTTGACTGTATAAGGCAAATATTAAGGAAAATTTAAAAATTAGCTCCAAGTTTGTGGACCTGAGGGCCTGGGAATGGAGGTGGGTAAAAGTATTCTTTAAAGCAGTGAGGAGATAGGGAAATAAGAGTCAAGCCTGGTGCTCCTTAATGTGTGGGGACTTAACGATGTTTGTATCACTAACAGGTGGTTCAAAAGTCTCTGGTCTCCTGGGTCAGAGTCCTTCCCTGTATCCTCGTATTACTATCTGATATGTGTACATTTGCAACGGGGTTTGAACAAGCTGGGTTTGGCTCTTGATCGTTTTATGGCGTAAAACTGAATAAAAAGATGCAGTCAAGACAGACTTATGAAATCATCTTTTTTCCCAGCCTGTTAATCAACAACAAGTATCCGCTCCGATTGCAAGTGGGTTCTCTCAAGTTGAATATTCAAGAAACACTAGGCCTCAGACTTATCCTCTAAGGACATGAAATACGGGTAGAAAGGGCAGTTTACATGAGAATGAAAGGAACCTGAATTTGTACACAAGCAAGCAGATCTAGTCGGACTGAAGTATCCAGTTTGCTGTCCACCCTCAAGTAGCTCAGATTTAACAGTGCTCAAAAGCACAGCCTCGGGACGCCTGGGTGGCTCAGTTGGTTAAGCGACTGCCTTCGGCTCAGGTCATGATCCTGGAGTCCCGGGATCGAGTCCCGCATCGGGCTCCCTGCTCGGCGGAGAGTCTGCTTCTCCCTCTGACCCTCCTCCCTCTCATGCTCTCTGTCTCTCATTGTCTCTGTCTCAAATAAATAAATAAAATCTTAAAAAAAAAAAAAAGCACAGCCTCTCTGCTTCCTCTAAACCTGCTCTTCCTTTTGAAGTCCCTACTTCAGTGAGGGGCATTCAGTTGTCTGCGCCAGAGGCCTGATCATTATTCTTGACTCCTTCCTCTCCTTTCCTCTCCTTCTCCTCCATTATTTGAACGACGAACCCCTCTCCACCTTCAATATTTCTCAAATCTACTTCTAGGGGAGGCAGCCTGTATTGATGGGAGTTTGTGCTAATAATCTTCCAGTTTAGAGATCCCCATGGTGAAGACTCACGTTCCTCTTCTAGGTGAGTAACATACACCGATTTTCAGACCTATCAAATAAGACCAGGAGTTTGTCTGCGCCCTTCCATCTACGGGAAATTGACAAGAGGCTCTTGAAGGTTGCTGTGCATGTCAAACCAAATGGCAGAGGGGAAAGGTGGTTGAGGCACCCAAGAGACCCTACCCAGTATCTCCACAGCCATGTTTCACCGCACAATGTTAGGTTCTCCAAGAGTGGGTGCTTTGTGTGCTGGTCTCAGGATAGTTAGCTGCCAGGGCTCTGGGAAGCAGAAAATTGAGTGGATGAGCTTGACTATTCAAATAAAGTAGTTTGACACCTAAATTACCTGGATAATTGCCTTGTTGTGGTCTCTGGGAACCTAAGCCCTAGAACTGCTGAGCCACAGAAAATCTGAGAGTCATAATAGTCTGTGAGAAACTGAGTGGGGTGTCTGAGGAGGTGTCTGCAGCATAGGAAATGAAAACAGACTGTTCAAAGTGGCGAATGAGTAACATGTTCGTGGTGGTAGGCAAAAAATCAACCCAGGTTGGGAGTGAGTCAGGGGGGCAAATTCTGGCTGGTCTCTGACAATTTTCTCACTGTATTATTTGACCTTGGGTTGATTCATCCCCAAGTAATTCTACGTGGCGTACACTTGCCCCAGCATTTCCAACAATTAAATTTCCATCGTCCAGGAAGCAGCCCCTAGTTCTCCTCACCCAATTTTGGCTTCTTGTTTCTTCTGTGCTCACCAGGGGACTCAGACTGTACTGTTTTTATTTACACTTGTTTATATGTTGCTTTGTAAGTGTTTTAAAGCCATTTTTCTCTGTGCGCCACGTGCCCTTAAGTGGATTTATGTTCTTTCAGAGAGTCTCTACCGTAGCCATGTCCCATTTTCCTTTCATTTGCATTTTATAACTCTGTTCATTTGATATTGCCTCATAAAAACCACCACGTAACTTCTTAAAACCTTTCTCCACACATTGCTTCTTTCTGCTGTCGACTCCAAGTGCGAAAGCAATGTTATGTGCACATAGGCTAGAGAACATGTGCTGTTAGGTTTTTGCTTTACAGATAATCTGCTCAAAGACAACATCTCAGGAAATCTTTGCATCTAAAAGCCTGGGTTCCTTGTGCATCCTCTGGGATGCTGCTACCAACACAGTCAGCTGAGCCCCTTCCTGTTCCCACAAAACATTATGGACTTTGCCTCACTCTGCTTGGAAAACCCTTTCCCCTTCCGTGCTTGGCAAGTGAGGAAGAACTCATGCTTCACAACCTAACTCAAATAGTTTAAAACCTAGCTCCCATCCCATCTGCTCCTGTGACACTTGTTACAAACCTCTGCTGAGGTCCATGTCCACTTTATTTTATTTTATTTTTTTAAAGATTTTATTTATTTATTTGACAGAGAGAGACAGTGAGAGAGGGAACACAAGCTGGCAGAGTGGGAGAGGGAGAAGCAGGCTCCCTTTTGAACAGAGAGCCTGATGCGGGGCTCGATCCCAGGACCCTGGGATCATGACCCGAGCCGAAGGCAGACGCTTAACGACTGAGCCACCCAGGCGCCCCCCATGTCCACTTTATAATGGTTGTCTGTTTTCATGTTGGACTTTACCAAAATGCATACCTCAAGACCACAGCCTGTTCACCTTTCTAACCACACCACCACGAAATACTGAGTCCTCCACACAGCAGATACTCATAAATGTTAGAGAATAAACACTCAGTGGATAGCTTCTTGCATAGAATGTTGACAGTTCTCCGTTCTCCATCCCTTTCCCTCCAAGGTGCCTGCCTGGATTAATTCTTCCAGTTTCATTCTTCATAGCCCTCGTCTTCCTCAGGGATCAGTGTTCATCTGATCCTCGCCTGCCCTTGCCATCGTCCCAACTCCCCATTAATGGGCAGGGTCAGAATGGGCCGAGGAGTGGTTTAAGTAAACAATGTGTTTGCTTATAAGATATTTATTCTAATGTTTATCTCAGTATTTATTCCACATGTACTATGTGCCAGGGAGACACGTATCCTCTACTTGCTAAGGATACATCAGTTAACAAGACAATCAAAATCCCTGCTTTCATGATGCTTTTATTTTAGGGATTTAGTCTATAGATTAGACAGAGACAGATTGAGAATGGAAAACTGAGATTTTTGCCTGTTGTCTGATAAATTTAATTCCCTTTCTATCTATCTATCTTTATCATCATCATCTATCTCTCTCTCTATCTTTGTTTTCCCACTTTAATTTGGTAATTGAGTTCTATCTGCATGTGGCTTTCTGTCGTCGTATTTCCCAGTAATGAACACCAACACATAAGCCCCTGGCGTGCTTAATAGACACCGGCATCTACGTACATACACTACACTTCAATAGTTACCCAGTGTGTATAGTCACTAATCATCAGTTCACCCAAATATCAAACCTCCCAAGAAACAAATGACATGATATGAGATACAAATGATACCCCCTTCCCCTCCGCTAATACATCTCTGTTCAGATGCATTTTCTAACGCATGTGCAGGGGGGGTGCACCTGGAACACACCTGCAGACTTTGGCTTTCCCTCCACTTCACCGTCTTCCTTTTTCTGGCAAAGAATGGAATGTGCAAACATGCTCCATTTTGTCAGGGGCAGAATCTCTTTGAAAACTATCACGTACTCACATCGGAACAACTTTCAAAGTGAGCTGACCAAGGGGAAGGAGAAAGGGAACAAATACTTAAAGACCATCTTCAATAGGCCAGGCCTTTGATATATTTTACTTCATTGAAACTTTAAAACTATACAAATGGTAGATAGTACTTATGTCTATTTTGTAAATGGAGAAACCAAGATTGAAAGATATTAAGTAATAGTGGTGTTGGGATTTGAACTCAGACCTGACTGGCTCCTGGCTTATGATCTTTCTTTCTTTCTTTTTTTTTTTTTTTAAGATTTTATTTATTTGCAAGAGAGACAATGAGAGACAGAGAGCATGAGAGGGAGGAGGGTCAGAGGGAGAAGCAGACTCCCTGCCGAGCAGGGAGCCCGATGCGGGACTCGATCCCAGGACTCCAGGATCATGACCTGAGCCGAAGGCAGTCGCTTAACCAACTGAGCCACCCAGGCGCCCCTTATGATCTTTCTTTTCACATGCTAGGACTGAACCGCCAGCAGGGAAGTCTGAGTTTTGGGTTTTGTGTTCCTTCACGGTGCAGGGATTGTGTTCTGAGCCAGCGGCAAGGGTTGCGGATCTAGCCCACATCCATGAAACAAAGACTCTAACTTGTAACAAAAGGGCCCCTGTATATTGGCAGCCGACAAAACACTTTGACAGAGATTTAATGACAACATATGCTTTTGTGTGTGGTGCTTTACAATTTCTAAATGCTTCCCATCCATAGGGCCCCTCTGATCTTCACACTAGCCCTCTGAAGGATGCAGTCCATACCCATTTCATATTTAAGAAAATTGAGGGGGAGCAAAAAAAAAAAAGATGAATTTTTACTGAGGAAATGATGTTTCTCTCTGTCACACACACACACACACACACACACACACACACACCCCTACCAGGGCTTCTCATGGGGCTATGCATTTTCTCACAGATCATCTCTGTGAAATATTAGTATTTTACCCATTTTACAGATGAGGAAATATTTGAATCAGATGATGAAATGTTGAACTATTTGAGCACTATTTTCGAAAACCTCAGCTAATTGGCCTCGAAGTCATCCTGAGGGGTGAGTATACTGAAGACTGCCCTATAGGCTATCAAAGAGGGGGGTTGTTTCACTCAGGGAATGTTTCCTCTAACTCAATCCCTGCTCCTGTAGCTTCATTCTATTTCCCTGTGGTTTTTATTTCCTCATAAAGAGTGAAGGATAGCTGCTGGTGGTGCTGTGAGTAATAATTCTCAGAGCTCTGAAGTCCATCATGCTGTTGAAGACAGCTATCCCCCAGTCCCCATAATTTCACATTAGAGTGGACTTAACTCCAAGTGTTGCTCAGTAGAGGCTAAGAGCCATAATGTAAGTGAGTCCACTCTTTCTCATTCTCTGAATCCGTAAGACATATTAGCCTTGCAAAAAGCTACTGGCCTGCCCGCCAGTGGTGAGTGTGGACTTGAATAGAGAGTCAGGGAGGGCAGAAGGCTTGTGGCCTGGTTTTACCCATCCTTTCAACTTGCCCTCCTCTCTCTCACCTCCTAGCCTGCTTCCCTGGACTTAAGACCCTTTCCTTGCTTCTCTCCACAGATTTAAGTTCACTCCTATTTCACTTTCTTCTCCTGCAGCTCCTTGCAAAACACACATGGAGACACTCACATGGAATCTTGTGCATTACCCTTCATTTTAATCCTTTACTCCCTGACTTGGCTTCTCTTGATTTAGTTTCTCCATAGCTTTCTAGCACTTACCTCTGGAGTTCAGTAAAGTGCCTCCTGGTCTGTCCTTGTCTCCCTTTATTGTAGTCCCTGTGTCATGTGTGCCATCCCATCTCCACCCTGAGACTGGACTTGATCTGTGGGAAGGGACTGTATCTTCTCCTGCTGCTGGATTTCCCTCTACCTCCTGAACACAAGATGGTCATCTCAGAAGTGACTGGCCTACACCTCATCTGATGATTGTCCAAGTCAGCAAATTATTTCTTAAATTCCTACTTAAGTTCTTGCTCTAATTTTGGATATAAACCCAGCATTTCTCAGGAGCAAATTTTTTTTTTTTTTTTTTTTTTTGCTTATGACATTAGCTCAGGGTGATAAGGGAAGCGTGAGAGAGAAAAAATATGATGCTAAGGATGAACACAATTTCTTGGGCCAATTAACTGAGGCAGTTCACATGTTTATTATGTTTAAACTGTTGGGTGATTAATCTAGGGAGTTTTATAGACAGTTTAGTACTCTACCAGCATAAGGAATCAGCCAGTTTATATAAAAAGAGAGAGAAAGAACACTGAGATATATCTGCATCTGATGATGAATATGGCAAATGAAAGATGGGGACATTAGAAAAATTTCCATAAATTGTATAGTTCAGAATGTGGGTACAAATAGTCAACTCATAAATATTGGCATGTAAATTATCTTCAGAAAATTTAAAATCCTCATCTGACTGTTCCTTGCCTGTCAGCATGCGATGGCCACCCTACCCCTGTTATTCCCAAAGTGACATTGCAAACCCATTCCAGTGATGCTTGTGTAAATCATAATGGCTCAGGTAAACTCCTTGGGCAAAGCCAAATTTAAAAATCAGTCTGATAATTTCTAATATTTCATTGTCCACTTCATTTTATTAGCACAGTTGATCAAGAGTTGCTTAAGATTAAACCAAGACTATTTACTGAGTGCCTGGAGAGGCATGGCAGGAGCGTCACGGTGAGGTCAGTTCACAGGCCACAAAAGAACGAACTTAGGTTACTTGAAGTGGATGTGGCTCTATGGACCAGCCCTACACCTTTTCTGTCTACTGCCAGAAATGCCCATTCTGTCCCACACCGTTTTCTCTGACATGTAGCTGATTCAGTCTTTTTGACCTTGCCTTGCCTATTCTCTGCTTTTCCCACCTCTGCCTTTTCAGGACTCCTACACATACATACTCACACGGAAAAACTCCCTTCTTTGTTCCTCTCTTTTGGTCACTAGATGCATATTCATAATGTTAAAAGTGCCTTCTGGTGTTGTCAATTCTGTCATGCAATTGATGATTTTAGTGGGGTGGGGGGGAAAGTGCTTTCCTGAAGGGGCTATTTGATTCAAGTAGCCCAACATAGATCTACCAACAACTTGTTCTCTGTATGCCTTTGCCCCTATTATTTTGTCTCTCTGTAATCTTTCATTTATTCAACAAATATCTATTAGGTGCTTACTATATACTAAGAATTATACTATACTTATGGTTCAATGGTGACACAATATTGCTGTTTCTCCTAATTACCAGATATTTTAAAAAGCCTAATAAAGAAAGCTATATTAGGAAAACAGCTGTAAGAAGTTGATTTATTTTTCTTATCCCTGGAGGCTTTATTATTTGGGGGGGAAGGCAGTAGTGAGGTGAGAGACTTCTTCCTCACCTTAGCTCCTGCACTGCATAGTGGAGTAGGGGGGTTGCCTGTCTCATAGCCCCCTCTTCCCATACCTTCTCAACCCTATTTTCTTGCCCCAGGCCCCACCCCCAACCAAGAGGGAGGCTGTCACTGTAATTAAGCAGTCTGTAATCAACAAAGTCCCATTAAGAAATAATGAGGCCAGTAATGCAGTGGGTACTATTGATGGGGGATTAGTGAAACTCATGTGGTTTCCTCTAACTCCCCCACTTTCTGAGGAAGTGGGGGTGGAGAAACTGTTGACTCAGCACTCTTAGCATTAATGTCTGTGTTCCCCCTACACTCCCAAATTAACTTCCTTGCTGAAGGGGGAGGTGTTGGATGGGACACAGCTCCCCACTGTGTATGGGAGCGTCTTGCCGGTAGGGTCACATCACAGTCTTATCTGTATTCCCCATGCTTGCACATCATAAGTGCCTAATAAATGTTCCACGAATGCTGGGAGAGGGTGGGCTGAAAGCACAGGACCCAAGCGTCCTGCCGTCTTGCTTAAAACTTTCTCAAGCAGAATGTGGCTCCATTAGCATCTGGGTAAATATCCCCTTCAGGTTCTTAGTACTGAGGACCATGGGCTTTTTTCATTTTCTTCCCATATTGAATCCTGCCTTTATTGCAATTACCTGTAGATGAGTACATACATTCTTAGGGGACAATGACTGTTTTACATAGTTTTATATTCCACTGAGTGTATATTGAGTGCTCCCTAGCCCCAGTGAAGCTCTCGTGCTTATCTTGCCCCAGCAAGGATTGGGGCTAGACATAAGAAAAAACTGCCATGCCAGAAAGTCAATGGCCAGATCCCCAGAATATCCCTTTCTGTTAATTTTCCTGAGTCCAGTGGAACAATGAAAGCTACATTGAGGAATAATCAATCTAGAGGTTCATGAACGGCTTTATGTGATCTTCTCTGTCAAAGGACCTTGCTCTATATTAAGATGTTGTTCATCCACTTCCCTAAAGTGGATGGGGTCTAAAGAGGGTTTCTATGTGAAAGCAGGAGAATTATTTCTCAAAGCACCTTTCAGCCCAAAGCTCCTGGAAGCTCATGTAACCTTAGCATCCTCTTGAGCTTATAGTTTTTTGGTTTTGTTTTTGTTTTTCCCACAGCCCAGAGATTAGAGCTGGATGGGCTAATCGGGCAACTAGAAGATAGAAGTTTATACAAATCATTTCTCTACTTTCACAATATTGCCTCTAAGTTGTACAACCTCTTCTTAAGCAAAGAAAAAGTTTATAACTTCTTTTAAGGTAGAAATCTCTTCTGAAGAAGGAGGCAATGTGGCATGATGATTAAAGGCACAACCTTCAAGTCACATAGGTCTGGGTTTCGATCCAGAAGAGTTCCAACTCACTCTCCTGTGTACTGGGGCAAGTTACTTAGTCTTATCTCTGAAATGGTGGTAAAAGTCCTACCATAAATGTTTGTGAGTGTTTAATAGGAAAGAAGGATGTAAAGTACTTCCTAGTACTGTGCCTGGCTGATGGTGAATTCTCAAAAATGGTAGTTAGGTAGAAAAAAGCTAAATTCACTTCAGTCCCTCCTTTTCTAGTATGTAATTTTGCCTAGATTTATATGAACTTTGTGATTGTTCTCATGTGCCTTTGTGTTTTGTTTCCCCACTTAGACTGTAAGCTCCTCTGGGACCTGGTATACTTTGATATAATTCTTTGATATTATTTGAATTCCACAGAATGTTTTAGGGGAGGGCCCCTGCCCAGGTACCAAATAATTATTGTTGGCCCACCTGCCAGTTTAAGTTCATGAAACCTATTATTTGATCTAATTTGATCAAATTGTCCCATTTAAGATATAGTTCATTCACTTCCCTTAAGTGCATCCAGTGGAGTCCAAAAAACTTATATGTGGTTTGAAGAAAACAGAAGATAGAAATATAGATGTACCCTGCAGGTGGTAGGGAAGAGGAGAAAATCTATGCAATAAATAGGGCTGGATGAGAAAATTGGGCCTGTTAGAATTGGCTGAGCCCACACACTGAATAGAACCTTACAGGGCTGCAGTCATGAGTTTTGCTGGTCTGAAAACATGAACTCACAGCTGCAGTGTAATCCTGCAGGGGGTCATCTCTGTAATCCCCCCTGCAGGGGGTCATCTCTGTAATCCCCTTCCTTCCCCAAACTAGACTTCCCTTTTCCCTTGTTTCTTTTTGTGATGAGTTCCCTTTTCTTCCTTGTCTGTTCATTTTTGCCATATCTGTGTATGTTCTCCATTTTTGGAATCATTTGCAGCAAATATTTTGTCTTGGCCCAACCTTTTCCTGTTACCCTGCAACCTTGAGCTTGGCCATCTCCTTACTCTAGCATGTTGTGAGGCTAGAATGAAACAAACGCCTCCTGATATGTATTCTTCCTAAAGAAACTTTTCTTGCTAGATCAGACCCCTTCCCACACCACATCAGAAATCTCCTGTTTTGGGCGCCTGGGTGGCTCAGTTGGTTAAGCAACTGCCTTTGGCTCAGGTCATGATCCTGGAGTCCCTAGATCGAGTCCCGCATCAGGCTCCCTGCTCGGCAGGCAGCCTGCTTCTGCCTCTGACCCTCCCCCCTCTCATGTGCTCTCTCTCTCTCTCATTCTCTCTGTCTCAAATAAATAAAAAAAAGAAAAAAGAAAAAAGAAATCTCCTGTTTTGACTATCAGTATCATAGTTTGACTTAAAGGATGTGGAACTTAATCCCTGAGAATTTAGGAGATGTAGACATACCTGCTAGCCTCCATCCTCCCTACCCCATGAGGTCAGCATTTGTATATTTGAGACATGTAGTAAAGAATATTTAGTGACACTGCTTACCATCATCTGGAAGCATATTGACTGGTTCCATGACATGTCCCACAAGGGGGTAGGTTGATTTAGACAGTAGAAGGCCTTTGCTATTCAGGATATGGGAATGGGGGAAATGGAGCCAGAAAATGTTTTATAGGACAGTGAAAGAAAAAACGGCAGAAACACCCAAAGTACACTTGACCTACTAAAAATAGGATATAAGGCCCCCCCAAAACTGAGACTTTTGTAATGTACATGATGTGTATTAAAGTCAAGAGTCTTCTGGCTGAAACATTTTTCTAGATAGATCTCCTGAGGCAAGGGAAACAAAAGCAAAAATAAACTATTGGAGGACACCTGGCTGGTTCAGTTGGTAGAGCATGCATCTCTTGATCTCGGGGTTGTGAGTTTGAGCCCCATGTTGGGCATAGAGATTACTTAAAAATTAAAAAAATCTTTAAAAATAAACTATTGGGACTACATCAAAATAAAAAGCTTCTGCACAGCAAAGGAAACAATCAACAAAACTAAAAGACAACCTACTGAATGGGAAAAGATATTTGCAAATGACCTATCCAATAAAGGGCTAGTATCCAAAATATATAAAGAACTCCCACAACTCAACACCAAAAAACAAATAATCCAATTAATAAAATGGGCAGAAGACATGAACAGACATTTCTCCAAAGAAGAAATATGATGACCAACAGATACATGAAAAATGCTCAACATCACTCATCATCAGGGAAATGCAAATCAAAACCACAATAAGATATGACCTCACACCTGTCAGAATGGTTAAAATGAAAAACTCAAGAAACAGCAAGTGTTGGTGAGGATGTGGAGAAAAAGGAACTTTCATGAACTTTTGGTGGGAAAGCAAACTGGTGCAACCACTGTGGAAAACAATACGGAGTTTTCTCAAAAAGTTAGAAATGGAACTACTCTACAATCCAGTAATCGCACTACTGAGTATTTACCCAAAGAATACAAAAACACTAATTCAGAAAGATGTATGCACCCTCATGTTTATTGCAGCATTATTTACAATAGCCAAATTTTGGAAGCAGCCCAAGTGTCCATCAATAGATGAATGGATAAAGAAGGTGTTGTATATATACAATGGGCTATTATTCAACCATGAAAAATAATGAAATCTTGCCATTTGCAAAGACAGGGATGGGGCTAGAAAGTATAATGCTAAGTGAAATAAGTTAGTCAGAGAAAGACAAATACCATATGATTTCACTCATATGTGGAATTTAAGAAACAAAACAAATGAACAAAGGAAAAAAAAAAAGAGACAAACCAAGAAACAGACTCTTAACTATAGAGAACAAACAGATGGTCAGCAGAGGGAAGGCGGGTGGGGGATGGGTGAAATAGGCGATGGGGATTAAGAGTACATTTATCATGATAAGCACTGGGTAGTATATAGAATTGATGAATCACTATATTGTATACCTGAAATGAATACAACACCGTATGTTAACTATACTGGAATTAAAATAAAATTTAAGTTTAAAAAAAGCCAAAAGGCCCCTGCTTTCAAATAGGGGTATTCCTAAGCCTAGCAAACAAAGAATCCATGACACCTGTTGTGCTAGGAAGTTCTTCTGAAGTCTAACCTTAATCCTTCCAGTACTTTTTCATTTGCCTGTGGTAATGTGTTGCTTTGTAATTGTTCTTGGGTTGCTTTTATTGTGTGTGTTTTGCCTTCACAGGTAAACTCCTGGGCAGGGCCTGACTCTTCAGAGGAATTTTTTAATCTCCCTGCAGAAGTGCCTATGTCAAGGCCATGCTAGAGCAGAAGCTCAAGAGCAGTGATTAACCAACCACACTTGAAAGCCCAGAAAATAAAACAATCAACATCCTACATCTGAGGACTTTGCTCCTAAGACATAATCCAGCCATTTCCTTTTCATAAGACAAGTGTTGACTGAAGGGGTCGGTGTGTGATTTTGAGGCGAAAGGGTAGACGGAGCTGCAGGACTCAGGTACTGCTTTGCCTTGTATCTGAGGCTGTGAAAGGGGAAAAGAAGTGAATGCTTCTTTGATATGGCTGAGCCAGCAGGAGAGAAAGAGCTTTAAGATTCAGTGCAGAGAGGCTAAATGGAGCCTACTGTAGAGCAAGTCAACTACCCTAGTTTTAGTCTGTTCCCATTCCTTGCCATTCCCACCTGTAATTCTGTCTTGGCAAGAACCCCACACTGAATGTTCTCAAAGTACTTTGTAGACCTTAATTAGTTCCGTGGGAAGTAAGGCAAAACTCAGCCTTCATTCTGCCCACAGAGATGATGGCAGTGGGGGTGGAGGGAAAGTAAGGAGAAGATGGACAAGCAGAGCAGCTGGGTGATTACTGAACGCTACGTGTACATGAGGAGCTGGACTAAAACCCTTGAGTCCTGAGTCCTGGGAAATAGTTCTTAGCATTCCAGATTCCTAAATAGGTAGTGGGTTCATCCTACTAACCTACTTTGTTAGGGTGCTGTTGATGAATCTATCCTAGATGATAGGTTTGGAAGATTGTTAAGGAAAGCATATCATTAAATCCCTACTCACTCGCTCCTTGACCAATAGCCCTGGAGGGAAGTGGGTGTTAGCCACAACTGGAGGGCCTCCACTTCAATGGAATGGACTGAGATTCAGCAACAGGAGGAATTTTCTAAGAGTGAGGGAAGTCAAGGGCCTATGTTGGGGGTGATGGGTGGGGGTGGGGAAGGCCTAGAATAGGTGACACATGGTCAGATAGCCCAGAAAAGATAATCAAGAAGTGACTGGATTCCACTGAAGTCATTATGGATGGCTGCTTTCCTAAAATCCAGTACAGTTTTTAGTAGTAGTATCCTTTCTTCCCTTTCTGAAAACAGAAAATCTCTCTGAGCCTATCACAAGAGAATGGGTGTTTTGCAAACTGTGGACAAGGTTTGGGCCTGAGATTGCTCTGTCTTTCTCTGGAATTCATTAAGTGTTTGAGCTCTGAAGTCAGAGACCTGGGTTTGAATCCTTCTTTGCCACTTTCATCTATTTGAACTTGAATAAGTTACTTCTCTAAACCTTGATTTCCTCATCTATAAGATGGGCCCAGTAATAGTAATTAACTCAAAGGTTTGTTGTGAGGGTTAAATGCAGGAGTTCAGGTACAGCCTCAGCATAGAGCCTGGCATGGACCACGCACTTGACTCATATTAGCTGCTACCATCCCCTCACTCTCTTTTCTATGTGGGTTAACCACTTTGGAGTTTATCCATGGTCTTTTCTTTGGTCAAGTCTCAATCTTCTCCCTGGTCTCTTGGCCATCTTCTCCTACCCTTAATCAGTGAGAAGTCAGGGAATACTAATACCAAATGCTTTTTCATGTCGTTAGGACAGAGTGGAATTAGGAAGGTCAACCTGCCACTGTAAAAAATATTACATAGATTAATACAGCTCTGCACCCGTGATATGTTCTCATAAAGGCTGTTAAGTGGCTATTTTTATGTTGGGTAATTTTTAGATGACTTTCTTTATGATTCTGAAGTAATATTCTCATAGAAACAAGAATCACAGTTAAGGAAAGAGGAACTAATATTTGAATGTGAGGCACTTTCTGTATCCACGTCTAATTTAATCCTCCCAGTCACCCAATAAAGAGGTCATTATTATTGCCATTTTATGGATTAAACAACTGAAACTCAGAATGGTTAAGTAATTCATTCAAAGTCACTCTTGTAGAGATGGGGGAACCTAAATGTGAATGTAGTTCTGCTGCCCAAACCTGCCCATTTTCTACTCATACTCAGTCCTACAAAATCTACACAGTACACATAATCCAGGTATTCCACTTTTGTCAATGGTTAATCTTTGTGCATTTAAATTTCCCACACAAATTCCAGAAGAACTTGATTTATAAGTTCATATGATTGTATTAATTTATTTTAAAAATATTTTTCCTTATGATTTAAAACAATACATATCTACTTTAAGAAATTATTCATATTTCCTTCCATTAGTATGGTTTGTGAAAGCTGATTGTTGCCAAATAATAAAGAGAATGTACTATATGATTCTATTTATATGAAATTCTAGAACATGCAAGCTATTCCATAGTGACAGAAGTCAGACCAGTGGTTGCCTGGGCAGGACTGAGGGCTAGAGGGGAAGATGGCAAAGGCGCAAGAAGAAGAAACTTCTGGATGTGATGGATATGTTTTATTACCTTGACTGTGATGCTGGTTTTGCAAATGTATACTTATCCCAAAGTTTATGAAATTTTTAAAAAGTTATATATTAATAATCTACACACAGAAGTAGTGCTGCATTAAAAGTAAAAACAGTACAGGGACGCCTGGGTGGCTCAGTCGGTTAAGCGTCTGCCTTCGGCTCTAGTCATGATCCCAGGGTCGTGGGATTGAGCCCTGCAACGGGCTCCCTGCTCGGTGGGAAGCCTGCTTCTTCCTCTCCCTCTGTCTGCTCCTCCCCCTGCTTGTGCTCTTTCTCTCACTCTCTGTCTAATAAATAAATAAAATCTTTTAAAAAAAAAAGTAAAAACAGTATCAATTTCACTAGATCTCATTGTATGTAAAAACATACCACTTTCTTTTTTAAAGATTTATTTATTTGTTTGAGAGAGAGAGAGCATGAGCGGGAGGGGCAGAGGAAGAGGGAGACAGAATCTCAAGCAGACTCTGCAGTGAGTATGGAGCCCAGTATTGGGCTCGATTTCACACTGAGATCACCACCTGAGCTGAAACCAAGAGTTGGACACTTAACTGACTGCACCACACACGCGCCCCAAAACATAGTGCTTTTTGCACACCAGAGCAAAGCTGTTCCAAGAGGCTGTGAGCTGGCCAAAGGCCGGCTGTCTTACTGATCCTCAATCTCTATTGTGTAGTGCAGTGCCTGGGACAGACATTCTCAATAAATGGTGAATGGAAGTAGGTGTTTCTTTGGAATTACCACAAATTCCATAGAATTCAAATGTTCAAGCAGCTTGCTAAATACTCATCCGATGGCCTAAATTGAAAGAGCCATGTCCAGATGCTTTTGCAAATGTCTCGGTTCTCACTGGTTCCAGCTTTGCACTTAACCATAAACCCCGGGGAAGAAATGACACTGATCTGCTAACTGAAGTTGTTCTGGTGTCAACTGACTTTATGATTGTCTGTATCTACTTTGAAGAATAAGGCTCTAAGAGAACTGAGGACTGATAAACAGAACATCTATGAAAACAGTAAGCATTTAAGCTGCAGCTTCTAAGGGCAGGCTAACAATTGCAATCTTGTTAATATATACAGATGGGGAAGTATATATGATAGCATTTTCTCACACCCCATACCGACTATGCACCCTCAACACATGAGCTCCCATCTCACTCCCCTTTTATCATTAAAGCCATCTAATGCTAACTCCTACAACTTCCCTCCCCTTGACCTCTAAAATTTATTATAACCCTATGGCCTTTCCTCCAAGTCTCATGTTAATTAGAGGGGTATATGGCCTTACTACCTTTAGCACAACCTCTCCACTTCTTCCTCTCCATCTTCTTCCTTTTTACCCATTCTCACTTAAAATACCTTCCTTTGAGGGGCACCTGGGTGGCTCAGTCGGTTAAGCGGCTGCCTTCAGCTCAGGTCATGATCCCAGGGTCCTGGGAATGAGTCCCGCATTGTGCTCCCTGCTCGGCGGGGAGTCTGCTTCTCCCTCTCCCGCTCCCCCTGCTTGTGTTCTCTCGCTCGTTCTCTCGCTCTCCGTCAAATAAATGGGCAAAATCTTTTCAAAAAAAACCCAACCTTCCTTTGAGTCTCTTTCCCCTGAAACGTCTTCAATTCCCTCTCCCTTTCACTCCCTCATCTTTCCAAAGCCTCCTTCTGCATTCCCCATCTCAGTTTATGGAGTCACCATCCACAGTCTCTCAAGCTAAAACCTTTGCAATTATCCTCATTTATGTCAAGTTGATCATCCAGACTTGTGACCAACTGAATTGCATTTCAGAACAGTCTCTTGAAGACATTTCTCCTCTCTACCCTGTTTTGGTTCAAACTCTGATCACCGGGTGCCTGGGTGGCTCAGTCGGTTAAGCGACTGCCTTCGGCTCAGGTCATGATCCTGGAGTCCCGGGATCGAGTCCCGCATCGGGCTCCCTACTCGGCAGGGAGTCTGCTTCTCCCTCTGACCCTCCTCCCTCTCATGTGCTCTCTCTCTCTCAAATAAATAAATAAAATCTTAAAAAAAAAAAACAAACTCTGATCACCAATACCCTGAACCCTTGCAACAGCCACCATTCACTTCTTTCTACCAGGTGTTTTCTATTCTGCCACTACCACAACCAGAATTATCCTTCTAGAATATGAATCTGATTGGGTCACTCCTCTGCTCAAACTTTGGCTCTGCATCTCTGTGAGATAGAGGTAAGCACTTGGGTGTGGCTCTAAGTGCCCATCAATTCAGCTCCCCATGGGCTCTTGTGAGGCTAATGCCGCATTGAGCTTCCTATGGTCCCAGGCTCTGTGAGACCACATGCTTATTTCATATGGAAAATTCTTACCCGTCTTTCAATACTGCCTAACTAGCACCACTTCCAAGAACACTACACTGATACATTCCCCTCTAGAGAGTTAGAAGCTCTCTCTCCTATGTACCCATAGCAATTTGTTTATATTTCTATTTTAAGATTTATTGTGTTCCTTTAAAGTTTTTGAAAAATCTCTCTTTCTCTACTACCCCTCTATGAACTAAGCTCATTCAGGACAAGACTCAAATTTTCTTTGTCTTTGTATTTGCCCAGAGCAATAATTGACATGTTACTAAAGGTCAATATGCATTTTGTTGAGGGACTGATCCAGTAGCAGTTTTCTTTCTTTTTTTTTTTTTTTTAAGATTTTATTTATTTATTTGACAGAGACACAGTGAGAGAGGGAACACAATCAGGGGGAGTGGGAGAGAGAGAAACAGGCTTCCCGCTGAGCAGGGAGCCTGATGTGGGGCTCGATCCCAGGACCCTGGGACCATGACCTGAGCCGAAGGCAGACGCTTAACGACTGAGCCACCCAGGCGCCCCTCCTTTTTTTTTTTTTTTTTAAGATTTTATTTATTTATTTGAGAGAGAGAGAGAGAGAATGAGAGAGAGAGAGAGCATGAGTGGGGGAGGGTCAGAGGGAGAAGCAGACTCCCCGCCGAGCAGGGAGCCTGATGTGGGACTCGATCCCGGGACTCCAGGATCATGACCTGAGCCGAAGGCAGTCACTTAACCAACTGAGCCACCCAGGCGCCCAGTAGCAGTTTTCTAATGGGCAGTCCCAGGCACTTAATGTGAAGTTAACAGGACTACTTTTCCAATGTGCAAGAGCAAGTGCATTAAGCGAATATGCTAGAGTTGCAGGGCAATATACCCCAAAGACAAATGCAAATGACATTGGCTCTTTTTCTATTAATTGGATTAACTGATGTTTTAGATTAATTGCAATTTTGGATGAACTCTGCCTCCACCTCCTTCCTGTAATATTGATCTAGTTGAGTATATAAATCCTTCCCTTAGCTTATCCACACAATTGTACTTCTTGAGCATGTTAAAGAGTTGGAAGTTAGTTATAAATACTGCCTCATTCTAGGATAACAGATTTGGGTGCTCTCTCCTGGCCTATGGTCAGTCATACTTAACAAACTTTGGTATGGATTTACTAAAGTTTTTGCTGGCTGATTTATTTTAAATCTTTAAATCTGTTTTTACCTTCTAACTCCAAAATTTTTTTTTTCCTGTATTGTTTACTCCTATATCTCAAGCACTTGGAACAGTGATGGCACATAATAGGTATTTCATAAATATTTTTTGAATGAATGAATACGTTTTTATCATTCTCAGATATTTCATATATTTGAATATATGAATATTCATATTTCACATATAAAAAAGAATATATATGACATAAATATAAATATTAAATAAGTAAAACAGAGAACTATGTGCTTCCCACCTAGCCAAGAAATAGACTATTATTAATATTAGTGAAGCTTCCTTTGTGTATCTATCTGATTGTATCCCTTTTCTCTCCTTCTGGAGAAAAACTCTATTCCAAATTTTGTGTTTATCATTCCTTGAATTTCATTATGTTTTACTACATGTAGATCCTTTGACAATAAATTATTTAAATTTTAATGTGCTTGAACTTTTGTAAAAATTCTATCATGATGTATGAATTCTTTGGTGACTTGCTTTTTTCTCTCAACATCCTGTTTATGAGATTCATCCTCATTGCAGCATATAACTTTAGCTCATCTTAACTGCTGTATTATAGTTAAAAAAGGGAATATACCACAATTTATTTAGCCATTTTCCTGTCAATAAATAGTCGTTGTTTTCAGATCTTTGTTTTTACAAACAATACTGTTATAAACATTGTTCTATATGTCTTCAGGAATGCATATGCAGAATTTTTTCTAGGATATATATATATTTAAGAATAGAACTGCTGGTCACAGATAATATCATATCAATGGTGAAAAACTGAAAGTTTTCTAAGACCAGGAAGAAGACAAAAGACAAGGATATCCACTCTTGCCACTTCCGTTCAACATAGTACGAGAAGACCTAGCCAGAGCAATTAGACAAGAAAAAGAAATAAAAGGCATCCAAATAGGAAAGAAGGAAGTAAAATGATCTCTGTTCATAGATAATATGATCTTGTATGTAAAAGTCCTAAAGATTCCACCAAAAAACTGTTAGAACTGTTAGAACTAATAATCTCAGCTAAGTTGCAGGATATAAAATCAACACACTAAGATCAGTTGTGTTTCTACACATTAACAATGAACAATCAAAAGGAATATTAAGGGGGCACCTGGGTGGCTCAGTTGGTTAAGCAACTGCCTTTGGCTCAGGTCATGATCCTGGAGTCCCGGGATCAAGTCCCACTTCAGGCTCCCTGCTCAGCAGGGAGTCTGCTTCTCCCTCTGACCCTCCCCCCTCTCATGCTCTCTCTCTCTCTATCTCATTCTCTCTCTCAAATAAATAAATAAAATCTAAAAAAAAAAAAAAGGGATATTAAGAAAATAATCCCAGGGGTGCCTGGGTGGCTCAGTCGTTAAGCATCTGCCTTCGGCTCAGGTCATGATCCCAGGGTCCTGGGATCAAGCCCCGCATCGGACTCCCTGCTTCTCCCTTTTCTGCAGGGCACCTGCTTCTCCCTCTCCCACTCTCCCTGCTTATGTTCCCTCTCTCACTGTGTCTCTCTCTGTCAAATAAACAAATAAAATCTTTAAAAAAAAAAAAGAAAAAAAAAGAAAATAATCCCATTTACAATAGTACCAAAAAGACAGGGCTGCCTGGCTGGCTCAGTTGGTATAGCATACAACTCTTGAGCTTGGGGTTATGAGTTTAAGCCCTATGTTGGGCATTTTGCTTACTTAAAAACAAAACAAAACAAAACACAATCTCAAAACGATAGCCTCAAAAAGAAGAAGAAGGTAGCGGGAGGGGAAGAATGAAGCAGGGGAAATCGGAGGGGTAGACGAACCATGAGAGACGATGGACTCTGAAAAACAAACAGGGTTCTAGAGGGGAGGGAGGTGGGAGGATGGGTTAGCCTGGTGGTGGGTATTGAGGAGGGCACGTTCTGCATGGAGCACTGGGTGTTATGCACAATGAATCATGGAACACTTCATCTAAAACTAATGATGTAATGTATGGGGATTAACATAAGAATAAAAAAAATTAAAAAAAACCCCAAAAAACAGCTCTAAAAAAAAAAAGAATAATATATATATATGTGTATACATACATTATACATACACAGTATGCATATACATATACATAGTGTCTGTGTATACACAGTGTCATAGTGTCTGTGTGTGTATATTTTGAAATTTTTCTCTATATTATGATGTTTTGATATCTTAAAAAATCTTTCTGCCTGGGGAGAGGCTATCCCTCCTAAGGCTAGCCAATTCTTAGAGACAGCAAAGAGCCTAGCTAGGAGCACGGCTTTGATATGCAAACTAACCAATCCAGGGCCATACCTCCTCTAGGTAGCTAATGCACACAGGAAGCAATATTCCCCTGCCTTAATCATCCCAAGGCCAGCTACCAGGAAACTAGAGACCACTTCTATAGCCCCAAATCTATTAAAATTATTCAAACTAGCTAATCATAACTTGTTCACCATGTCCTGCCTTGCCTTTTGCATGGAAACCCCAATAAAGGCCATGGCTTAAACTTTACCCTCACTCCCATCTTCTGCATCCTGACCACCTTGATGGTTTTACATGCGGCCCTGCATGGCATGGCATGCCTCCTGTTTCTAGGACTTGTGAGCACAAGAAATTTTGTTTTGCTGAGCCTCTCCTCTGCCTCTTCTTGTGGCCACATCTGACTGACAATGTCATAAACAAAATATAAAACAATAAACCTAACCAAAGAGGCAAAAAACTTGTACACTGAAAACTACAAAACAGTGCTAAAAGAAATTAAAGAAGATACAAATAAATGGAAAGACATCCCATGTTCATGGGTTAGAAGAATTAATACTGTTAAAATGTGCACGCTACCCCAAATGATCTATAGATTCAATGCATTCCTCATCAAAATCCTAATGGCATTTTTGCAGAAATAGGAAAAAAACATTCTACAATTCATATGCAATCTCAAAAGACCCCCAAATAGCCAAAACAATCTTCACAAAGAAAAACAAAACTGGAAGCCTCATACCCCCTGATTTCAAAACATATTACAAAGTTACAGTAATCACAACAGTGTGGTACTAACATAAAGCCAGACATATAGACCAATGGAACAGAATAGAGAACCTGGTAATAAACCCTCATATATTGGTCTAATGATCTTTGACAAAGATGCCAAGTCTACACAATGGGGAAAGGATAGCCTCTTTAACAAATGGTGTTGGGAAGATTGGCTCTCCACATGCAAAAGAATAAAGTTGGACCCTTACCTTATACCATATCCAAAAATTAAGTCAAAATGAATTAAAGACCTAAATGTAAGACCTGAAACTATAAAGCTCTCAGAAAACATAAAGGAAAAGCTTTATGTGTTGGATTAAAAAAAAAAAGAGGTTAGTATCTAGAATATATGAAGAAACTATAACTCAACAATGAAAAGATCCAATTAGAGGGGCGCCTGGGTGGCTTAGTCAGTTAAGCGTCCGACTCTTGATTTTGGCTCAGGTCATGATCTCAGGGTTGTGAGATGGAGCCCCACATCAGGCTCTGCGCTGAGTGTGGAGCCTGCTTAAGATTCTCTCTCTCTCCCCTCTGCCCCTCCCCCTCCTTCTCTCTTTTTTTTTAAAGATTTTATTTATTTATTTGACAGAGAGAGCTAGAGCAGGAACACAAGCGGGGGAGTGGGAGAAGGAGAAGCAGGCTTCCCGCGGAGCAGGGAGCCTGATGTGGGACTCGATCCCTGGGCCCTGAGATCATGACCTGAGCTGAAGGCAGACACTTAACGACTGAGCCACCCAGGCGCCCCTCCTTCTCTTTCTCTTAAAAAAAAAAAAAAGAGATCCAGTTAGAAAATGGGCAAAGGACTTTAATAAACATTTACTCAAAGAAGATATACATATTGCCAAAAAGTATATGCAAAGCTGCTAAATATTATAATCATTAGGGAAATGCAAATCAAAACCACAATGAGCTACCACCTCACATCTGTTAGGATGGCCAATATAAAAAAAAAAAAACCCGGAAAATAACAAATGTTAAAAAAAAAAAAGAAGAAAATGACAAATGTTAGTGAAGATATAAATAAATTGGGATCTTTGTGCTGCTTCCTGGGGGAATGTAAAATGGGGCAGCCACTATGGAAAACAGGAATACAGTATGGAGTTTCCTCAAAAAAAAAATAAAAATAGAATTATCATATGACCAAGCAGTCTCATTTCTGGGTATTTATCCCAAAGAGTTGAAGAAAAGATCTCAGAGAGATATTTGCATACCCATGTTCATTGCAGCATTATTCATAATTACCAAGAACTGGAAACAATCTATCCATCATCAGATGAACAGATAAAGAAAATGTACATACGATATACATATAATAATTTTCATATAATGGAATTATATTGCAAATCTTGTCATATGCTTTAACATGGATAAATCTTGGGGCACCTGGATGGCTCAGTTAGTTGAGCATCTGCCTTCGGCTTGGGCTGTGATCCCCGAGTCCTGGGATCGAGCTGCGTGTGGGGCTCCCTGCTCAGCGGGAACCTGCTTCTCCCTCTCCCTCTGCTGCTCCCCCTGCTTGTGGTCTCTCACTCTCTTTCTCTCTCAAATACATAAATAAAATCTTTTAAAAAACAGTGGATAAATCCTGAAGACATTATGTTAAGTGAAGCAAGTCAGTCACAAAAAGACAAACACTGCATGATTTCACTTTTAGGAGATATCTATAATAGTCAAACTCTTACAAACAGAAAATAGAATGATGGTTGCCAGGGGCTGGGATGGGGGGAGAGAGGGAGTTATTCAAAGGTATAGAGTTTCGGTTTTGCAAAATGAAAGAGTTCTAGACATCTATTGCACAACAGGGTACCTACAGTTAACACTGCAATACTGTACACTTAAGATTAAGATGATAAATTTTATGTTATATTTTTAAACCCCTCCCCCCACAAAGGGTGAACAGAATTTCTGGGTAATAGGGTGTGCGTATCTTCAACTTTAGAATATAAAACTAAATTGCTTTCAGATTGGTTGTGCCAATTACCCTATCACTAGCACTGTATAAAAATTTTGCTCCACATCCTCACCAGCATTTGGTATTGTCATGTTTTTAAAATTTCACCCCCGATGGATTGTTTTAATTTGCATTTTATTGATTACTAGAGACTTTGAGTCTCTTTTCAGATGTTTATTGGCTATTTGGATTTCCACTTAAGTGAATGACCTATTCATGTCTTTTGCCCATTTTTCTATTTTTTTCTAAAGATTTTTTATTTATTTATTTGACAGAGAGAGACAGCGAGAGAGGGAACACAAGCAGGAGGAGCGGGAGAGGGAGAAGCAGGCTTCCTGCGGAGCAGGGAGCCCGATGCGGGGCTCGATCCCAGGACCCTGGGATCATGACCTGAGCAGAAGGCAGATGCTTAACGACTGAGCCACCCAGGCGCCCCCCATCTTTCTATTGTTCTGTTTATCTTTTCAATTGATTTTTATCAGTTCTTTATATATTCTATGAGCAAATCCTTTGTAAGTCAATCGAGTAGCAAATATCCCCCAGTTTGTGCCTTCTCGTCACTTTTTAAATGAAGACATTTAAAGAAAATAATCTCTTTTTTTTAAAGATTTTATTTATTTATTTGACACAGAGAGAGTGAGAGAGAGAGAGAGAGCATAAGCAGGGGGAGTGGCAGGCAGGCAGAGGGAGAGGCAGGTTCTGTGCTGAGCAAGGAGCCCGATGTGGGACTCGATCCCAGGACCCCGGGATCATGACCTGAGCCAAAGGCAGATGCTTAACGACTGAGCCACGCAGGCGCCCGAAAATAATCTTTTTATGTAGTCAAATTTTCCTGTCTCTTCCAATGTGATTTACTCTGTATCTTGGTTTAAGAATTTTTTTTTTTACCCTGAGGTCACAAAGACTTTCTATGTTTTCTCCTAAAACATTAAAGTTGTGGTGAAATTGAATTTTGAAGAGGTGTGAGAACCTGGAATGGTAAATCAAGAGAGCAGCTTTCCTTCTTTCATAGGATGCAGATGCCCAAAGTGGTCTATCTACATGGAGTTAGAGCAAAGTGGCTACAGGGAGAGTTGGTCTAACCTCAGGAAGAGTTTCCTGTCAGTGAGGGTTAGCAAAGTTTCATTGGCTTATTGAAGCAATAGAGTCTATTGCATTTTGTTTGGTAGTAGGGGGTGGTTGCTTGGGGATTGCTGAACACTAGAGAGATTATAATTCAACTGGAAGGGAAGAGGTGAAGAGGCAAGGGACAGACAAAATGCTTGTCAGTTCTCTGTGAACCTAAATATATCACTAACAGGCTGCAAGGAGCAAACTAAAAATAAGTGGGTACAGCCCTATCTCTGCTTCCATACTTACCCCTTATCTTTCACTTAGAACTTTCTATCTAGCAGAAATAAAACAATCTCAAGAGATTATGGCCAAAACCACAGTGGAAAGGATTTTTTAAAAAAGTACAGCATTGAGTTAGAAATACTCTACTTGAGGACCAACAGAAGTGGGGACCTTCTCTGGAGCCTTTCAAAGTCAGACTAAAATGATTTTGAGTGGAGGGAGGAGACCTCTGGAGCTGTTTGGATCTCTGCAGAGGGGTTTTTTCAGTCTCATGATTGGATCACCTGAAAAGTCCTTCTTGTTCTACTTAACCCAGGCTGGCTGCCCCCAACAAGGAGGACCTTTCAAAAGGAGCCAGTAGAGAAGGTTTAGGAAAGACAAGGAGACAGAAAGCCTGGCCCCTATAGGAAAGCAGAAGGAGTAGGAGTAAGAAGAAAAGCCCTAGAGGAATAGACTGACAGAGTGGGGATGAATGACACTCCTGGCTCCTCCAAAGGGACATCACCATCCATCTTTAGTTTTTCATCCTAAGCTAGTGAAGGGGAGCAAGAGAGGAAGGACAATGCAGTGTAAATTATTACACAGTCCTTGGCTTTCAGAGTACCGCCAGTAAAAGAGATTTATGGAGTGAAAACTTTAAGCATAGGGTTCTAGAAAATGCTCACACCACCTTCAGGCACACTTATCAACTACATCTGTGCACTCATGCACGCGCCCCTCTCCATGTGCACACACATACATTCATGCCCACAGAAACAGCCCGTATGCAGTAGTGTGCACCATAATTCCACTACACTTCAGAAACAACCCTGTCCATTCTTCTGTTTCCACCAGGCTCCAGGGTAGATCCAACCACTGATGCGAGTTTTGTTCCGGTTGGCATGGAATGAGAGGGCACCTATAAAAGAGATGAGGAGTTGCAGAAGTTGCACTAAGGAATATCAAATTGAATATGGGGAATGATTTTTCTTGAGGAAGGGCATGGAGGAAAGCAGTGTTTCATGCAAGTTACTCTGTTAGCTATATATAAGAGGGAGTTAACTTTTTACCACTAGAGACAGGAAGAGTGAGAAGAAGACTATGCCTTTGAACAGATATAAAAAGCGACTCTTGGAAATGTCAGATAAAAACAAGGACTGTAACTGCCAGGACTGACACATTGATCCTGGGTGATGTGTATCTGTCTCCTGTCCTCTTCTTTCTATTTCCATTTCTTGGGAGTCGGGGTACAGCCAAGAGCTGTGGGAGAGGGATCTTTGCTCTCATGCCCTTGGGTGCTCTAATGAGGAAGACTACTGCCCTGCCTGGGTGTCTCAGGAGTTCACTCAGAGGCTTGCAGACAAGGACTTCTGAGCCAAACCCATGGCAAAGTCCCAGCTGGTGTGAAACAGCCTCTTAGACAAACAGAGAGGCCAAGGAAGGGGAGGCTCGGACTGTTGAGAGGGCAGCTCAGCTATCCTTCCAACCATGGTGGCTCTTACACACCCTACACTGATTGTGACCACTCTTCCTTTCTTCCCTCGATTCAGTGTTAATGGTTGGGAATTACTTTGGGTATTTACTTCCTCATGCTTCGGTGGTAGCAATATCTAGGATAGGCATACATAAGACTTTAATATGTTTAACAGCAAATGCAGAATCATCATAGAGCCTTGTGAAATTATAATTTCAGCTGTATTTGTTTTTATGTGCCATTTATTAGGTTGAACCATATTTGATTGCTGACATATTTGAGCATTTTGACCTACAAAAATAATCACCTTGTAAATTTCACCTGAATATTTAAGAACCTACCGTGTGCTTAATAAGAGTAGAGGGCAATGAGCCAAGCTGCCTCCCCCCCCCAGATCAGCTTCGCCATCTAGTCTTACATAACTTTTCTGTGTCTCCCTTTCCTCATCCTTAGAATGGAGATAAAAATAGTACTTACAGGGGCCCCTGGGTGTCTCAGTTGGTAAGCCTCTGCCTTCGGCTCAGGTTATAATCCCAGGGTCCTGGAATCAAGCCCCACATCGGGCTCCCTGCTCAGTAGTGAGTCTGCTTCTCCCTCTCCCTCTGCCTACAGCTCCCCTTGCTTGTGCTCTCTCTCTGTCAAATAAATAAATAAAATCTTTAAAAAATAAAAAAAAAATAGTACTTACCTCCTAGGCTCATGAGAATATAAATGAGCTATCATATATAAAGCACTTAGAATAGTGCCTAACTCAAAGCAAGCTCTATATAAATATTGACTATTATTGCATGCTAGTCACCGTTATCGCATTTAATTTTATTATTAAGTATATCAGGCACACAAAAAAGGTATAGATAATAAGAAAATTAACATTTATCTGTCCACCTTCCAGCTTAGAAATGAAACATCACAGATATAGTGGAAACCCCATAGAAACCCTTCCCCTATCACATTACCATCCCTCTGTTCTCAGAGGTAACTTCTTTTTTTCTTAAAGATTTTATTTATTTATTTGACAGAGAGAGAGACAGCGGAAGAGGGAACCGGGAGGAGTCAGAGAGGGAGAAGCAGGCTCTCCGCCGAGCAGGGAGCCCGATGTGTGGCTCGATCCCAGGACCCTGGGATCATGACCTGAGCTGAAGGCAGATGCTTAATGACTGAGCCACCCGGGCGCCCCTACTGTAAAAGTATTCTAATGAAAGAATTTATTTAAGTTTATTTAGGCCATTCTCCTTTGGGGTAACATTGAAGTTGCTTCCAAATCTCTGCTATTACAAACTTATTTAATTTTGTCAGCCACTTTATATTGAGAAAATAGCGAACGTCTCTACGTGGCATGATCTAGGGGAAGAGTGATAAGCAGTTACTTCAGATAAGTAGTCAAGGATTTTCTTCAGTGATGGGAAGCCACTGGAGGATGTTGAGCAGGACAGTGATTTATTTTTTAATAGATTATTATGGCTAGTATCATAATATCCAGGAGGTAAAAATGGAAGCAGGAGGACTGGCTAGGAGTTTATTGCAATAGTTTAAACTAGAGGTGACGGTGACTTAGATCAGGATCGTAGCAGAGGAAAATCCTGGAAGTGGACAGAATCAGCATATAAATAGAAATTAGACCCAGTAAGATTTTCTAATGGATTTGATAAAGATTACATAAAAGAGAAGTCGAGGATAACTCTCCAGTTTTTTGCCTGAGTAAATGGACGAATGATGGCGCTATTTTCTTAAATGGGGAACTTTTTTTTTTAACATATAATGTATTATTTGTTTCAGAGATACAGGTCTGTGATTCAACAGTCTTACACAATTCACAGCACTCACCACAGTACATACCCTCCCCAATGTCCATCACCCAGCCACGCCATCCCTCCCACCCTCCTCCACTCCAGCAACCCTCAGTTTGTTTCCTGAGATTAAGAGTCTCTTATGGTTTGTCTCCCTCTCTGGTTTCATCTTGTTTCATTTTTCCTTCCCTTCCCCTATGATCCTCTGCCTTGTTTCTCAAATTCCTCATATCAGTGAGATCATATGATACTTGTCTTTCTCTGATTGACTTATTTCACTTAGCATAATACCCTCTAGTTCCATCCACGTCGTTGCAAATGGCAAGATCTCATTCCTTTTGATGGCTGCATAATATTCCATTGTATATATATACCACATCTTCTTTATCCATTCATCTGTCAATGGACATCTAGGCTCTTTCCATAGTTTGGATATTGCGGACATTGCTGCTATAAACATTGGGCTGCACGTGCCCCTTTGGATCACTACGTTTGTATCTTTGGGGTAAATACCCAGTAGTGCACTTGCTGGGTCATAGGGTAGCTCTATTTTCAATTTTTTGAGGAATATCCATACTGTTTTCCAGAATGGCTGCACCAGATTGCATTCCCACCAACAGTGTCGTTGGGTTCTTTAAATGGGGAACTTTTCGGGGCACCTGGGTCGCTCAGTCATTAAGCATCTGCCTTTGGCTCAGGTCATGATCCCAGGGTCCTGGGATCGAGCCCCACATTGGGCTCCCTGCTCGACGGGAGGCCTGCTTCTCCCTCTCCCACTCCCTCTGCTTGTGTTCCCTCTCTCGCTGTGTCTCTCTCTGTCAAATAAATAAAATCTTTTTAAAACAATAAATAAATGGGGAACTTTTCAAGAGGAGGAGATTTGGGAGGAAAATGACTACTGTCCTTTGTTTCGAACATGTTAATTTTGAGATTAGACAACCAAGTAGAAACTTTGAATTGGAAGTTCAACATATGAGTGTGGTGTTTAGAGGATAGGGATAAACTAAATATGTTAATTTAAAGTCATTAGCATAATAATGTTTCTTGCCTTGGAATCTCATGTATTTCCCTCGAAAAGTGTTTCACTTTTGCTTTCCACGTTAGACTTTTAGTACAGCTGGAATTAAATTTTTTTGTATGGTGAGAGAAAAGGATTTAATTCCCCTCCCAAGGGAGGTCCATTTTCCCCAGCAGCATTTAGTATGCAGTCCTGCCTTTTTTCCTCCGGTCTGAAATGTCAGATACCAAATTTAAATAGCGCAGGTCTGTTTCTGGATTCTCTATTCTTTTAAATTTGTCAGTTTGACTCTGCCTATGCAGACACCACACCGTCTTAATCATTGCGATTTAGTCAGGGCTTAGTGCAAGAACAGAAACAACTCTAGATATTCCAAGCAGAAAGGAATTTACTACATCAAATTAAAGGAATTCAATGCTTGCAAAATTGTTGGAAGGGCTGAAAGAACAGTCAGAAGGTGCCACTAAACTCATTAGTTGAAGAACATACCACCGTGGTTGATCAACAGGCCAGGAAGAGGCTGCTCCCATCATAGCTGCCAACACCGCTTCTATATGCAAAGCTTCTAAGAAAAGGCTGTAGTTGCTATTTATAACTTCCTTAGTCAACTATCTATTCCTTTTTTTTTGTCCTCAGTCAGCATCTGGCTGGCTCTGGTTCCTGGTGGAGAGACCCATATCTTTATTCCTGAAGGAGCTAGCCTGTAATGGTTCTGCCTGCATTGGGGTGCTCTAATCTTCCATTAGCTTCACCCCACTCATGGAGGTACTGTGAGGAACCTCAGAGAATCCCCTGGGTTTTGAGCATACTCCTCCTTGCTCTTATTGAGAGGCAACAACTCTCTTTCACCTCAGCTGGTCCAGGAACCCCTTTGCCTCAGTTCAGTGGCATGAAGAACACAAAATGACCAGGAAGCTGCAAACCTCTCCTGGGAATTTATCCCTCTAAGCCAGCAGAATCCAAAGTTAAAGGAATGAGAGGTAAGAAAAATGTTCAAGGAGGTCAATATGTCTTAACAGAGAAGTCAGCCTTATAGACACTCCTTGGTGCCTAGATCCATGTATTTTGGCTATGGGGAAAATATCTCCAGATATGGCTCACCCAATCAGTCTTGTAAGACAGCACCCTAACCTCGGAAGGTGTTGTCTCCCAGGTGGCTCTGTAACTGAGTCTTCATTAGGCCATTCCATCAGTCCATAAAGTCACCCACCTCTGGATGACGGAGTACATGGTAAGACTATTGAATCCTGTGAGCATGAACCCACTGCTTCGCTTCTTTTGCTGTGAACTTAGGATGGGAAAAATATAGTGTGGGATATCATGCTAGTGAATAAGGCATTTAGTAAGTTCATGGATAATGGTGCTGACAGAAGCATTGTGGGCAGAGAAGGCAAATCTATATCTGGAGAAAGTATCGGTCCCAGTGAGGACAAAATACCGCGTCTTCCATGATGGAAGAGATCCACTATTATCAACGTGCCTTAGCAGGTTCCCTCAGGTACAGTACCATATGGCTCATGATTGGTCTGTGTTGTTGGCAGATTATCTTTAGAAGGTATATAGTAGCCAGATCTGCCTTGGTGAGCGAAAATCTGTTTTGTTGAATAATTTCCAACCTTGTTCTCACAGCTACAGTATTAATGAGCCCTTTTAGCAAGCCCTGTGTGGCTTGATAAAAAGGCTGACTGACATTTACAGATCCGGGTCATCTTGTCCACCTGAATATCGAGACCTGTCAGTGCCCTTTGGTAATTGAGCATTTACCAGTTTGTAGTTTTATTGATTTTTCCTATTGTATCTTTGTTTTCTGATTTTTACTTTTACAATTATTATTTCTTTCCATTTGCTTGGGGGGGGGGGAGTTTGCTGTGACTTCTTTTTGTAACTCAGCTCTTCGCTTTCCTTTCTTCTTTTCTAATGTATTAAGGCTATAAACCCCTCTCTGATGCTGCTTTTGCTGTGTCCCACATATTTTGTGTATTTTCTTTGTTGTTCATTCTAAATATTATCTAATTTCTATTATTTATTATGCTTTGAAATTTGTTCTTAAATTATTAGCCATATGGGATTTTATCTTTTTGTTATTGCTATCTAAATTAATTGCTTATGTTCAGAGAAATGTGGTCTGTGTAACACTGATTCTTTTTAGTTGTTGAGATTTGTTTTGTGGGACAGTGTATGGCCAATTTTGAAATGTGCTGTACACTCTTTTTTTTTAAAGAGAGGGAAGCTTAGGGGGTGGGGCAGAGGAAGATGGAGAGAGAGAGCATATTAAGTAGGCTCCATGGCCAGCGCGGAGACTAACTTGGGGCTCGATTTCATGACCCCGAGATCATGACCTGAGTTGGACATTTACCTGACTGAGCTAGCCAGGCGTCCAAAACGTTCTGTACCTTCTTAAGACAAATGTGTATACCCTAATTGCTGCATAAAGGGTTCTATATATCCATCAGTGCATCCTTGTTAATTGTGTTATTCAAATCTCCTGTCTTTACTAATTTTTGTTTACCAACTTATTTATTTGAGGGTTATGATTTTTTAATTTCCAACTTATAATAATTCATCAATTTCTTCTTATAGCTTTGTTTTATGCATTTGGAGTGATTATATAAAAGTAAGCAATTTCAGGACGCCTGGGTGGCTCAGTCGGTTAAGTGTCTGCCTTCGGCTCAGGTCATGATCCCGGGGTCCTGGGATCGAGTCCCCCGTTGGGCTCCTTGCTCAGCAGGGAGCCTGCTTCTCCCTCTGCCTCTGCCTGCCGCTCCCCCTGCTTGTGCTCGCTCTCTCTGTCAAATAAATGAATAAAATCTTTAAAGAAAAAAGTAAGCAATTGCTATATCTTCCTGGTGAACTGTTACTTTTATGATTATGTAGTAACTACTTTTTTATCTTAAAGTTTATTTTTATATTGTAGTACAATATATATAAACATAAAATTTACCTTTTTAAAAAAGATTTTATTTATTTGACAGAGAGAGACACAGCGAGAGAAGGAACACAAGCAGAGGGAGCGGGAGAGGGGGAAGCAGGCTTCCCTCTGAGCAGGGACCCCGATGCGGGGCTCGATCCCAGGACCCTGGGATCATGACCTGAGCCGAAGGCAGACGCTTAATGACTGAGCCACCCAGGTGCCCCAAGCACATAACTAAATTTTTAAATCCAGTATGACAATCCAGTCTTTTAACTGATGACTTGAGTCCACTTACAATTATTGAGTTTACTGATAATTTTCTTTTTTATGTACTATCTTATTTTGTACCTATATATCTTCCATATGTCTCTCTTCCTGCTTTCTATTAAATTGCTGAAAGTTTTAAATTCCTTTTATCCTTTACTGATTTTGAAAGTTGTATATATTTCTATTCTTTTCATGATTACTCTAATTTTTAAAAAAATAATCTTACTGGCAGGGCACCTAGGTGGCTCAGTCGGCTAAATGTCTGACTTCTCAGATCATGATCCCATGGTCCTGGGTTAAAATCCCACATCAGGCTGCTTGCTCAGCAGGGAACCTGCTTCTCCCTCTCCCTCTGCCTGCCACTCCCCCTTCTTGTGCTCTTTCTCTGTCCAATAAATAAAATCTTTAAAAAAAATAATAATCTTATTGGCTTAGTCAATATCCTTACTATCTTCCCAAATAACGTAAGAGCCTTGGAAAAATTTAACTCTGATCATATCTCTCTCATTTCATTCATTGCTATTATCTGGTATTGTATTACCTTATGTTTATATCCCCAAATTAGTCATTGTTTTGTCTTGTTTTGTTTTTAGACAGAGGGAGAGAGAGAGGCAGGGAGGGGCAGAGGGAGAGAGAGAATCTTAAGCAGGCTCCACACCCAGCATGGAGCCCAATGTGAGGCTCGATCTCACAACCCTAAGATCATGACCTGAGCCGAAAATCAAGAACTGGACGCTTAGCTGAGCCACCCAGGCGCCCCTCAAATTAGTCTCTTTTATTGTTTGCATAGTCAATGCTTGTTTAGATATACCCACATGTTTTCCAAAGTTTCTTTATTCACCGTAACTATTCTCCTAAGTCTTATTTTTAGTTCTTCCTTCTGGATAGACATTTTTTTTCAGGAAATTCTCTGAAGAGAGTGTCTTTAGTGGGAAATATATTTGTGCTAAGAAACCTGTTTTTGTCTGGAAATTAATTTATTTCACCCCTACCCTTGAATGATAGTACAGCTGCATAAAAATATCTTGACATTTTTTAAACTCAGAACTTTGAATACATTATTGTCATCTATTCTCTATTGTTACTTTTGGAAAGTTTGCTGTGAATATCGCTGTTGTTACTTTGAAGGTAATGTGATTTTCTCTGTTTGCTTTTAAGCTTTCCTCATTGAACTTGGAATTGTTCAGTTCATGGCAACATGTGTGGATATGGATTTAGTTTAATTGATCCTGTTGAAGACTTGTGTAATCTGAATCTGAGGATTCATACCCTCTATTATTTCTGGTAAATTCTCAGCCATAATCTCTTTGAATATTGCCTCCTCCAATTCTCTTTATCCTCTCCTTGTGAACCAGTAATGTATGTTGGATCTTCTCATTTTCCAGCACATCTTTTAGTCTCTAATATTTTCTAGCTCATTATCTTCTTGTATTGCCTTCTAGACAATTTCTTCATATCTCTCATCTGGCTCTATAATTCTTTCTTTACTTATGCTTGGGTTTCTTTTAATTCATCCATTTAGTTTCTTTTTAAACTTTAAAAAATTTGAAGTATAACGCACATACATACAAGTGCACAAAAAATAAATGTATTGTTGTATTAATTACTGTAATTACAGCTACAGGCCGAGAAATAGAATGTTGCCAGACCCCAGATGCTCTCTATCTCCCCCTTCCTGATTACAACTGCCTTCTCTTTGTTGTGATCAAGAAGGGAGAGATGGAGAGCATCTGGGGTCTGGCAACATTCTTCTCCATTAGAGGTAACCACATTCCTGACCATTATGGTAATCACTTCCTTGTTTTTTTTAAAAAAAATGTTTTACCACTAAGTATCCATTCATAAACAATACAGGTTAGTTTCATCTGTTTGGGGACTCTATAAAATAAATATTGTATGTAAATTTTTATGATCTTTGGACCAATATTATATATTTAACATTCACCTGTATTATTGTGTTTACCTGTAGCTCATTTGTTTTTGTGTGTGTTTATATAATATTCCACTGTCTAATATACCAAATATTGAGCCATTCTACTGCTGTGAACATTTTGTAGTTTCCAATTTGGTGCTATTATGAACACTGCTGCCATGAACATTATGGTACATTTATCCTGGTATATACAGATGTGAATTTTTGTAGGTTATATACTAAGATATAGAACTGCCAAGTCCAAAGGTATGTCTATGTTCAATCTTATCAGATAATGCCAAACTAATCTTCAAAATGTACTAACTTACACTCTGATCAGCAGAGAATCAGTATGCCCATTGCTTAACCTTGCCAGTACTTGGTGTTGTAAGAACAGTTTTTAATTTGAGCCAATATGGTGGGTATATGGTAGTATTTTATTATGGCTTTAATTTGTCACTAGTAATTTCACTAGTTACTAATTAAATTATACACTTTTATCTGTTAGGTTTTTATAGTTAGGGACCCTCTTAGATATGATCTATTAGCACTGAACATACATTTCTATTCCCTTCTAGTTACCTTTCCATATAAGAGAATCTGGAAAGCAAACCAAATAAACACCTAAGTACATTTCCCAGGTTCTGGTTACAAATTAGGTTCTACCAAAAAGATGGACTCATGAAAGATTTAGAAGGCAGAAACAAGGTAGGGGCCACCTTCCTGATACTTTTAGCTCTGCATTTATTTTTGTCAATGTGAAAAGCAGGTATGATAAAGACAGTGAGGTGACTCTGACTTTCACTCCTTCATTTCATTCAGTGATTTGTAAGCACCTACTTCCCTGATTCCTTCTTGTTTAAAATACCTAGAGAGATTTCTTTTCAATCCTGAACGCTGACTGATACAATGACTATTGCACTTCAAGTAATCTAAGATGATATCAAAGGTAAGAAACACCATTATTTTATTGACACTAAGAAAGCCACTGTGGCAATTAAAGTAAGACAAATGCTTTCCAGACACTAAGCAATTTTCCCTACCTATTTAAAGAGCCATTTTAGACGTTAGACGTGGGTTTTATAATTTATTACTCTTGTGTATTTATAAGAAAAGAAAATATAAGGGAAATAAATGAGTTAGGGCACTTCTAACACTTCTGCACATTCAGAATCCATCTCTTCTTAATGTCTTTTAAATTCCGTGCTTTTCCATACAATGGCATCTTCTGTGACTTCAAGAGCATTAGTAATGTAGCTTTTCACAAGAGTGCTCCATATTGTCTCCAGGATTCGTTCAAAGTCACTATCACCCATTCCGCAAATTTTAATGCATATGAACACGGAATGACAACTACATCAAAAAGGCTGCCTACCCAGCAGTTATTGTGGGCAATATCCTGATTTCAGAGATAGTAAAATGTGAACATCATTAGAATTGATGAAATGGGGTATGCTTTTTATATCTAAAAATTCTCCTATGTTCTTTTTCAAATTTGTTTCTTCTTTTTTAAAATAGTATTTAGTTTTTTCTCATCTTAAAAAATTCTTCCTTTAGGGGCACCTGGGTGGCTCAGTTGGTTAAGCGACTGCCTTCGGCTCAGGTCATGATCCTGGTGTCCCGGGATCAAGTCCCACATTGGGATCCCTACTCAGCGGGGGGTCTGCTTCTCCCTCTGACCCTCTTCCCTCTCGTGCTCTCTGTCTCTCATTCTCTTGCTCTCAAATAAATAAATAAAATCTTAAAAAAAAATTCTTCCTTTGTATCTTTAATCACATAAGTATGTTTTGTTATCTGGATCTGATAATGTAGTATCTTAAGTTCTGGGGCATCCAAATTTACTATTTGATGTGTCTGCTGACATTTGTTCATTTGGACGGTTTCTTTACACCTCTGTAATTTTGATTTATGAGCTTATCTTGAGCAAGACTTTATCTATGGGAATTCTGTGTGGCCTAGCTGAGGTTGTCTCCTTTCCAAGAGGTTTTATATGTTTGCTTCTGCCAGGCAATAAAGCCTGGGATCACTTTTAATATTAATTTCTAAGCTAAAGAACCCTAACACTGTACATATGATATAAATTTGAACCCCAAAGTGGCATAAAGTGAGGCAAAAATATCTTACAGGAGAATGTGTTTTGATATGTTGGAATTCCTTTCCAGAACCATGACCAAGACAAACTTATTTGTCCTCTCCCTTTACCAGTGGACAGATTCTTCCTTTTTATTTGGGCCAAATTTTGATTCCTATTTCTATATGACCATTAAAACCCAATCCCTAAAAAAAAAGTAAGGAGATGTATTGACTGGAGAAATGGAATGGAATACAAATTACCTACTCCAGTTAAATATATCAGATTGGAAGGAATAAAGAAACCAGTCTAAAGATTGTATTCATGGGGCACCTGGCTGGCTCAGTCAGTGGAGCATGTGACTCTTGATCTCAAGGTTGTGGGTTTGAGCCCCACACTGGGTGTAGTGATTATTTAAAAATATAATCTTGAAAAAAAAAAGTTTGTATTCAAGTAATTATAACATTTAAAAATGAAGATTCTGATTAGTGTTTAACCTTAAACCAAAACAAAACAAAACCTTTGGCTAACGAGATCAACAACTACCCTCAAAAACACTGTAGGGAATATCCAGGATCAGCTCTCACAATTAACATTCAGGTTTTTCAGCTTTCTTATTTTTGATCCCTTAAGAGACTTTTCTCTTTCTATCAAGCTTATTTATACATTTAAAAGACTATTTTAAGGGTGCCTGGCTGGCTCACTCTGTAGAGCATGTGATTTGATCTCGGGATTGTGAGTTTGGGTCCCATGTTGGGTGTAGGGATTACTTAAAAATAAAATAAAATCTTTAAAATAAATAGATAAAAATAAATAAAAGAATATTTTATATTTTATCCAATATTTTAGGTGTTTTTTTAAAAATCATTTCTTTTTTTTTAAGGTTTTATTTATTTATTTGAGAGAGAGAAAGCATGCACAAGCAGGGGGAGGGGCAGAAGGAGGGGGGAGGGGCAGAGGGGGAGGGAGTCGCAGACTCCAAGCTAAGTGGCTAAGTGCAAGTGGACCTAGGGATCCATGTAGGGCTCTATCCCAGGACCCTGAGATCATGATCTGAGCCGAAGTCAGACACTTAACAGACAGAGCCACCCATATGCCCCCCTAGGTGCTTTATAGTAAGTCATTCTTAATGCTGGAATCAAAAGTCCATCTCATTAATATGTACTATGAAATTTCCATTTAACAAATGAGAAAATTAAGGCTCAAAGGGGTTAATCATTTTCCCAAGTTTACACCGATGACAAGTGGTAGAACCAAATTTCAATCTGAGGTTTTTTGTCTCCAAACCCCTGCCATTTTCACTGAACCACAGTTAGGCAGCCTTGTTTTTTTCAATCTCCTGATACTACAGTGACTTTTCCATATTTGCAGTTAATTGAATGATTACATTATTATAGCTGGAGATTTGAGTTATTTGTACTTTATAAAAATGCCATAATGAGGGGTGCCTGGGTGGCTCAGTCATTAAGCGTCTGCCTTCGGCTCAGGTCATGATCCCAGGGTCCTGGAATTGAGCCCCGCGTCGGGCTCCCTGCTCAGCGGGAAGCCTGCTTCTCCCTCTCCCACTCCCCCTGCTTGTGTTCCCTCTCTCTGTCAAATAAATAAATAAAATCTTTTTTAAAAAATGCCATAATGAAATTTTGACAAACTTCTGAATATTCTATTTTTTTAAAAAAAAATAGACTTCTGGGCTTGGAACACAATTTAAAAGGGCGACTTGTCCATCCCCTTGCCTCCAGACAGAACCACCCTCCAACCATTATTCACAATCTTTGCTAGATGATAATTTCCCTTGGATTTAAGGTGCTATAGAAGACAAACTATAAATTCTTTTAGTCAAACTCAGGCTTAGCAAGTCTCCTGATAGTGGCTTATTCTTAAGTCTGAATTCATTCTTTCCTCTGTACCTCCGTCATTCCTGTTCACAGGGGAGAAACAAAAGAGCTTTCCTTGTCCTCTATAAATAGCATCTTTGCCCCTCCCCATTCCTGACTAACCACAAGCCCCTATGGAACCACTGATACTTTAAGCGTTGCCTTCTTTCTTCCTTTCTGGTCATGATTTTTTTTCTCGGCTGTAACTCCTAGTGAGTTATCTCCCCTTAATGATGCTGACGTATGGGACCCAGATAAAGTGCTATATAAATGCTAAGCAATCACAGCCAGCTTTGGCTTTGTGACCCAGGTTATCTCAGGCTGTTGTGTCATGGGATCAGCTCCCTGTTGATGTTCAGGATGAAGTTCACCAGCTGTAGACTTTTTTTCTTTTTTTTGCAATGAAACAGTTTTGTAAGTACTGGCGCCTTCAAAAGAGAGCATGCTATTATTTGCCGGTCTGTCTGTTCTTCAACTTGCACACATATGTGGCGCATTAATGTATACTGGTATACTAATAGAAGAACATGGCTGCTCTGGGAGATGGGAGTAAATCCTCTGTGCTGGGTGTTGGAGGTGAAGGTGGAGAGAGAGCCAGAGAGGAGAGGGATTATGGTGCAGATGGACACACATCCGTAACACAAAGACCGGATCTGCGTAAAATGTGAAAAAGAAATATTTTGACTACCCAATACCAGACGACCAATGTGACTGATTTTTTTTCATTGACTTGACTAAATCATCCCATTGTTTTGACGTTGTGTAACTCTGTAATCAAATCAAAGAACCCATTTCCAACATTTGTGTAGAACGAGTGACTGTAGACCTGCTCAGGTTTATTGTCTGTATGATACCAACCATCTCTGGAAAGGTGAAAATTTAGTCAAAGTCAATTTTAGTCATCACAATGTCAGAAGACATTTGGAATTTTGTCATTAGAGGACAGAACTGAAAAGTCATTTGGGCATTTTGTAGTCAGCTGTGGTTATCTTCTGATTTTATTACCCACTCAAAACTTCTAGGCACTTGGATAACATTGTGTGTGTGTGTGTGTGTGTGTGTGTGTGAATATAATATATAATATTCTAAGACTACAGCTAGAAGAAACTTCAGATTTTATAAACATTTTTCACATTTAATAGATGAAGAAAGAGTCAGGGAGAAAATGACTTACCAAAGGATATTCTATTGAGGGACAGGTGTGGACTAATAGTGGTTTTTTTTTTTTAATTTTTAAATTGTTATGTTAATCACCATACATTACATCATTAGTTTTAGTAATAGTGGTATTTTTTGACTCATCCAGGATTCAGCACACTTTCCTCTCCAATACCATGCTAGTGGGGGTCTGAGATTGGACTAATTTCCTGTAGTTCTTTCAGAAAAAGGGCATTAAGTTGCTTGAAGTAATGGTTAGCTGTTCTTGTTTCTTACAGACAAAAATAGGATGATTTAAACACTATTTTAAGTCTACTGTTGTCTTAGTCTGTTTTATAATATACCTGTGAAATGAATAGCGGTAACTCCATAGGACTTGTGTCTTTATCCGTATCTGAAATGGAGTATCTTTTTGTATATGTGCCTTTCTTTTTTTTTTTTAATAGAGATACAGCGAGAGAGGGAACACAAGCAGGGGGAGCAGGAGAGGGAGAAGCAGGCCTCCCTTGGAGCAGGGAGCCCGATGCGGGGCTCGATCCCAGGACCCTGGGATCATGACCTGAGCCGAAGGCAGACGCTTAACGACTGAGCCACCCAGGTGCTCCCTATATGTGCATTTCTAATATATACATGAATGTTATTCAACATCTCTGTGGGTATGTGTATGCATGTATGGGTTAGAGGGGTTAACACTATGCTTGCCTCCATGGGATGTATACTACTCAGAGCCTATCTATCAGTCTACCTACTAACTTGATGTCTAATGTCTATTGTTGGTGGCTCTCTTGCATACTTTTCTAAAGTGTTCAAGAAGAAACACAATCAGAACATATAAAGACATATACATTCAGCCTTAAACACACACATGTATACACATACCACGGAGACATGGACAGGCACATGCCACAGCACAGTCCCTGGCTCTTTCCTGGATCCTCCTGTTAGAGCTGACAGATATCATTGCCACTTCAGACTGGTACCAGTGAGGCCACCTGCTTTTTCTGTGTTTACCCCATACAGCCGACCAGAGAGATGACTGCATCACTCTCACTCGCTTAGATTTTACCTCTTTTCTAAAAGGTAGGCAAAGCAAAAGCATCTTCCCTGTCAGCATGTTTGTCGCAAATACCTTTACCCAGAAATTCATGTTTGCCTCATCTTCTCCTGCCAGCTTTGTAATTCACCTGCTTCCCAGCCTCTTCTCCCATGACTCGCTGATGCACAGTTTCTGCTCAACCGGACTCCTGTACTCTCTCTACCAACACACGCCTTGTCTTCTCCAGGCTCTAACCTGCACAAGCCATTGCTCAACGCGGGATGTAAGTCTCTTCCCGCTTCTGCCCTCAACTGCATTTCAGTCTTCTCCCCAGCTCTGAACCATCTCCCCTCCTTGGGGATCACTCCCTTGTCTGATTCCCCCCAACTCCCCGTGGCCCTGCTCCTCTGCCCCTGCAGGGATGTCCCTCTCCTCTCTTGTCTCTCAGTCTTCTCACCTTTCTTTTTTTTTTATTTTATTTTTTTTACTTTTTATTGTTATGTTAATCACCATACATTACATCATTAGTTTTTGACATCATTCGTTTTTGATGTAGTGTTCCATGATTCATTGTTTGTCTTCTCACCTTTCTTTCTGGGTCCTGAGTCTCTGTCCTATCTCCCCACACAGATGGGGGAAGGCTCCAGCTGGGCAGGGATTGGCCTGATCTCTTGTTCTGTGGTGGTCCCCACCCCCCGCCCCACCCACAGGCAGTGCCTTTTTCCTGAGAGGGTGTTTATTGACAGACCTGCTGGAGTAGAAGCTCAGCCTTGAGCTTCTCTTTTTTTAATTAATTTGATGTGTTTGGCATCAGCTCTGCTGCTAGTGGGGTATTTTCTAGGAGGGAGAGGAGTGTTGGAGGCCTTGCTCCTGTTCTTTCCCTTCCCAAATAGACTAGTATTTCAACCTGACAGCTCCCAGCCGGTCCTCTGGCTATGGAGCATTGAGTGTTTATTCTCCTGATGTTTTTATTCCAAAGTCTTTGCCAGGGTCATGTTGTTGAAGTTTGCCAAATGACAGCAGCCCCTGACCCTGCTACTGAACCTGACACACTTTACAGGTACAGCTGTTGTCAGAAAATTATAGAAGCCAAAGGCAAAAGATAGCTTTGAGAGGTCATCTTGGACACGCCCCTGTCTCTGGCCTAGTACCCATACATTTCTGCTCAGGTAAATTAGAAAGATCTGGTGTTCAGAGGTAATAGATGTCGTACTCTTCAATTCTCATTCCATTATCTAACAGGCCTCACTGTCACTTTCATTATATGGACCCACAGATTTTCCTTTCCAATGTCAGGCCTTTCCTACTTTAACTGCTCCCAGAAAATGGATGACGAAGAACATAACCTGCTGTACACTTGAAAAACCGGGTTAGAAGACGGGACGTAATCCAGAGAAAGTGGGCCAAGGGATTAATTCAATCTTTAACACAGTCTACATTCCTTGCAAAGACCAGAGTAATTTCCAGACTGATTTAGCTGTTAGCTAAATGTAGACATCTGAAATCCTTCCTAGATCACCATGATAAACAGATTTCTAAGTTTAGACTAGTCTCACCCACAGATTTCAATGCTTTTTGTCTACCCACATCCCAGTCTACACCCTTCCCCCAGCTTAGGCTCCCAGAATGCTGGTACCAGCCAGTAACACACACACTTACCACAGGCCTATGTAATGTCAGGCAACTGGTTGTAAGCAGGAGGAAGATGTCATCTAGTTAATCCAGCCACTTGCCTCCATATATCTAGATATTTGGAACTGACCAAATGGAGGAATAACCCATTGAAGTTTTCCTTCATCAACAGGTCGTTAGCCCTAAAATTTTGTAATCAAGCAGTGTCCATGGACAAAGTTGGCTGCACCATTAACACTTCCTTTCTCCACTTGGCATGCTGTGGCTGAACCGGCTTACTCCCCAGCTGGTGACCCCAAGGGCTGGCTTGAGTGGCTTGGCAGTAGTAATAAAGAGAGATGCCAGTATCCCAAAAGTCTGGCAGGCCTCCTGACTATCAGACAGCTGCTGTCATTTTCATAAAAGAAGAAGCAGAAGGCAAAACAGAACTGCAGGAAGGAGACTGCCCCGTTCCTAGTGTTGGAAGGGGCCAAAAAATGGGAACTTGTTTCTTTTTTTTTTTTTAAGATTTTATTTATTTATTTGACAGAGAGACAGCGAGAGAGGGAACACAAGCAGAGGGAGAGGGAGAGGGAGAAGCACGCTTCCCACCAAGCAGGGGGCCCGATGTGGGGCTTGATCCCAGGACCCTAGGAGCATGACCTGAGCCCAAGGCAGACGCTCAATGACTGAGCCACCCAGGTGCCCTGGAACTTATTTCTTGAGGGTAGTCTATTTATCTTGGGAAGATAATGGGGGCTGGGGGGAAATTTGGGTGAACCAATTCAAAGCAATATATCCTCATTACCTTTGGAGAAAATGCTTCATACTAGCCACCCTTGCAAGGGACCAATTGGGACCATTTCTACACAGTCTAGTGAAGCAAACAGTGATTGGGTATTTAGAGATGGAAATATATGAAACCAAATAATTCAGAAAATCTACTTAAAATCCTAAATCATCTAGATCTACACTCTCTTGTCTATATGTCAGATTAACTAATTGCCAAAGTTCTGCTTCATTTGGTGATATGTCGTTTCCACTACAGTAAGCCTGATCTAATTGGTTTATCTCCACAACTCCCAAGTCACAAAAACATTGTTTTAGCCCATCCCCCACTCTCTCCATGTCTCGAACCACTAGTGGGTCTGAAACAGCAGCTGAGGATAGAGGAAGAGAAACTCAAGGTTAAGACATAGAGAATGTTGGGATGCCTGGGTGGCTCAGTCAGTTGGGTGTCTGACTTCAACTCAGGTCATAATCTCGGGGTCCTGGGATCCAAGCTTGAGCTCCACCACTGGGGCTCCACGCTCAGTGGGGAGTCTGCTTCTTCCTCTCCCTCTGCCCCTCCCCCTGCTCTCTCTCTCTCAAATAAATAAGTAAAATTTTATTAAAAAAAAGAAATAGAGAAGGCAAGGGGCACCTCACTGGCTTAATCAGTGGAGCATGTAACTCTTGGCCTTGGGGCTGTATGAGCCCTGTGTTGGGTGTAGAGATTACTTAAAAATAAAAATTTTTGAAAAAAAAAAAAAGAAATAGAGGAGCCCAAATCACCCTCCTTCCCCCTCTACAGATATCTGGGCTGAAGCAAACCTGAGTTAGGGAGGAGAGAAGATTTCACATTAAATCAAACTCAGCGTCTTGAAGATACATTGGACTGGACATTCTAACTACAGATTTGGAATTGTGTATATGACTTGAAGTTGTTATAGGACTGTTACCTGAGAGTGAGCAGAAGAATCTTGGGGCTCCTAGGGTTTTAATCCAAGGGTCAAAAAGGATTACCTAACAACCATTGATATTTATAATGAGTGATGGAAGATAAAAATCAAGTTGCATTTTGTCTGTTAAAGGGTGTGTTAGTTAAGGATGGACTGGGTGGCCATAAAATACTCCAAAATGTACAGTGGCTCAAACACAATAGAAGGTTATTTCTCCTTTAGGTAAAGTCCTAAGCAAATGCTTCATGTCAGTGGAAAGCTCTTCTCTACATGTGATTCAGGGGTCCAGGCTCTTCCTGTATGAATGTCCACTATTCCCTAGGGCCTAAAGGCTGGCGTCCAAACTGAAGAAAGAGACAGGGAGCATGGGAGAGGGGAATAGGGACACATCCACTTGTTAAATCTTTGGCCAGGAAATGGCATATACATTCCATTGACCAGAGCTCAGTCACATGGCCACATCAAACTGCAGAGGAAGCTGGGTAATGTAGTCCAGCTGTGAGTCCAGGAGAAGAACTCCCAGATTTGGAGCAGTTGCTACAGAGACCCACCTGGAAGATCCTCATGGAGAACTAATGGTTCAACCACAATGGAGAGCATAACTGTGAGAATATTTTTTTCTTCAAAAGGAAGATCATCACTCCCCAAAGAGACTTTGTTCCAGATAGTGTGTGTTGATGCATGGGGGAGAGTAAAGATGGAATGGGGGAGAAATTGAGAGGACTTTCCTGAAAGAACAGAAGTAATCCCATGAAGATGGACGAGGATGGTGTAGCTTGACTACTGAGCCTTCCACTTGGAGACTGTTTCTCCCCGCCCCCCGCCCCATGGAACTTCTAGCCTCTTGTGTAATGAAGATGTGCCTTGTGTAATGAAGATGTGCCCTAGATCTTGAGGAGCCTGGAAGTAGACAGTCCTCTTAAAAGAAAACAACAACAACAACACCCTTTTTGCTACTGAAAAGAATCTCCGGTAAAATGTGCCATTGGATACAGAAGCCAGTAAAATCCAGTGAATGCAGAAGAACTGCCTGGCCCTTCAACCCTAAACAAAATCATATTTTACGTTAGATTAATCATAAAACCGAATTTAATTTTTTTTAAGTGCCTCATTTTGGTAGGATCAGAAGACACATCTGGCAGGGATGAGGTCATCACAAGAAGAGTTTGAATATTTGCAATTAAAAAACACCCGCCTCTTTTGGAGTCTCAGTCGAGGTGGGAGCAAACAGCTTCGCAGGACCCATCACCGAAGGCAAAGTTTCCGAAACTCAATCTCCTCTGTTACCTATATTCCGGGCCCCTAGCTCGCTATTAAAAATACAGGGCGTCTCCTTTCTCACGCAGATGCACCGTTCTGCAGCGACGCTCACTACCGTATTCACGTCTGTGTGGAGTTTCACTGGACTTGTACATTAAGCACCCTCCCCTGCCCGGTTTCTTGAGACGAGCTGGGACACACGCTGGAAAAACAAAACGGGGGAGGGGAGGAGGTCTGTCAAATCCCAAAGCAAAGAGCAGCCAAGGCTTCCTAAGTAAAGGAGAAGGACTCGGGGAAGAAATAATCCGTTAGTGCAGGTACCGCGCGGTTGAAATTACTCCCCCTCCCTCCAGTGCCGTCATGAAGAAGGACCCCGTCCTCGCCTTTAGGCGTGAGCAGCTCTGGGGGTTACAAAGCTGCAAAGAGCGGTCTTTGGAGGCTTGGGGAGTCAGCGATCCTTCGGTTTCCCAACCCCACCCGCTCCTCGCCGGTCCACGAGAAAGCCGGGTCCGAAGGCTTGCAGGGTGCGGAGCCCTGCGCCCCGGGCTCGACTGCGGGGCTGCATCCCCGCGCCCCCGCCCGCTCGCCGCCTGCAGCCCGCCACGGCCGCAGCTCGGACTCTGCCTGCAGAGGGGGCCGCCCTTCTCCAGAAGCGGCTTTGGGGAGCTCTGGGTCCCCGCAGGGCCACAGCGGGAAAGTGACTGGGTCCCCCCAACGTGGAGACGTTGCCGCGGGACCCAGCTCCTGGAAAGGGCGAGGGGGCGCTGGGCGGCTGCCGGGCCCCAGTGCGGCGCCAACACATACAAGTTCTGCTAGGAATGTTTGAAAATCAAGTTTCTCCCCGTTCGGGTTTTTCCCCCCCGTTTCAGTCTATTCCCTTCAAAAAACCAAAGACGTGGGCGGGCGGGCGCCACCGGGTCTGGGCACTGAGGTTCTGACTGGGGCAGATTTCGTTTGGTTCAGGTGGAGAAAATAAGGGTCGCCCTGTCCCAGGCTGGGAACGTGGGCCCTCTGTCCCTGAGCCGTGCAGACCTCCGCGGCTCCCTCGAAGAGGGGCGCTCTCCCGGCCGCCCAGAGCCTCGGAAGGTTCCAAGGAGACCGTGCGCACCCCTGGGCCCCAGCTCCCTGCGGGGACCGGCCAGGGGAAAAGCACTGAGCGCCGCTGCCCGCACCCCTCGAAGCGGCGGGCCTGAAAGCGCGGTCCGACGCACGCTGCGGCGAGGCGAGAAGGCGGCGAGTCCTCGGCCAGCGCTCCTCGCTCGGCTTCTGCTAGGCCCTCCGCCTGATTTCGGCTGGAGGAGGTGGTCGGTTTTCGAGGGCAGAATACGAGGCTACGGGGAAATTGGACGGGAAGGCAATACTCCTGAGCTTCTTGAACGGCCCTGGGAGAGAAGAAAAATAAAGAAGCTACTGATTTTGAAAATAAAGATCTGGAGCGAGATTATGATCCCACTGGCTTTTCCACTGAGGCTCGCCCCCCACCCCCTACCGTGCACGTCGGAGCTGGCTCCGTCCGAGAGAGCACGAGCACGGAAAAAATGCCTTTTGGGCCTTGAGAAGGGGGACCACCCCCCAGCTTTGGATACTTAAAGCTGAAGCTGCTAAACAATGAGAAAATGGTGGAGAGGGAGGCGTTAAGGGGGTTTCTTCACTGCCCTAGGGGTTTGTAACAAAGCAGATTTTGAACTTACTACAAATACGTTCCCTGTTCACATAGCGTAGACATCATTCTTCAAGTCCACTGTGTGGGGCGGGTCGCGGCGGCAAGGTTCTCGTGGAAGTGGGCGGACATATTCCAGCATTCTAAAAAATATTATCACGGCGAAATCGTGGGAAAATTCAGGCGACTCTTCCTCTCACTTACCTTTTGATTAGTTGAGTAATTCAGGAAAAGGAGAATTTTGGTTGCTTGTGGAGACCCATCATCGCTGGAGAGGAAAGAGAGAGAGAGAGAGAAGGAAAATCTAATAGAGAACCATGGAGTGTGTGCTGAGATGGTGGAATGGGTCCTCTGCATATTTTTTGGTGTAAAAGGACAGAGTCTGCCTTTCCGGGGCATCAGTTCCAGGAAGGATATTGCTTCCACTGTGGTAAAAGGCATAGTGCTAGATAAAGTTACCAAAAGGTGCAGGTGTGTATGGTGGAAAACAAGGGGTTTCTACTTATATCGCTGGAAAACATCTTTCTTGGTGGGAATAATACTTGGGCTCTAGTCCCCCCTCCCCGCCCCCCCGCGGGTAGGACCAACCTCCTCCACATAATCCTTAGGCTGAATATGCACTTGCAGAGTGAATCTGGGGCATTACTCCCCCTGACTTGAACTGGCAGATTCAGGTCCATATTCTAAGCTGCGCAGAGCATCTGAGAAATCCCTGCTGAGACCAGAGCCTGAGCAGTGAGCCCTGACAGGCCAACGTGAAGACCGAGGGGGTGTCTCTACCTAGCACGGAGCTGGGCTCTAATGGCTGCACCCAGAGAGCCACAGTACCCTGAGACCAAGGGAGCAGTTACTGTGGGGAAAGGGGGGTTGGGATGGGGCTTTCTTCTTCCCTGGATAAACCACATTTGGGAGACTTTCTTCAAGGGTGGGGCAAAGTTTTGACCGTTGTGAGCCCACTTTTCTTACTGGCAATGTTTGAAGAGAGAAATTCACCACTGTTTATGATCCTGTCCCTACTATTTAAAGTACAAAGTATTCTAAAGAAAAGATTTGATATAGGAAATCTGTAGACCCACAGTGCCCCAGATTTAGAAGTACATTTGAAGCATGCCCAACTGGGTTGTCGTCCTGGATTTCGACACAAAACAGGACATGCAACATGCAGCAAGTGACAACAAATACATAGTCACACCGAAATTAATACTGAGATTTCTATCATGCGAACAATTTGCTTTTTCTCCTTTACCCTTATGCCAGCTAAGATTTAGACAGCTTTGCAGAAGTCCCTTGTCATGGCTTCTCTGCCTCTGCCCACCCGTCCTTCCCACCCACTTCCCCCCACTTTTTTTCTTTTTTTGAGCCAAGAATTCTCTCACAAATTTTCTTAGTAGGTGCATGATTTTTTTTAACCACTTCCCTATCCCAAGACTGGAGATCAGGAACAGAAAATAGTTTTGTTTTGTTTTTCCCTTTCCTTTTGCATTTGGGAGGTGCCCTTTTCCCCAGGAACAAACGGACAGGGAGTGAGAAGGAAGGGAAAGCTGGGTGATTCTTGGTCTTGGCAGTGGTGGTTGTCAACAAAAATTTGCAATCGAGATGCGACCCTGTAGCTAAGCAGAGGAGTCCCCGGAAGCACAGGGACCTGACTCCCAAACCCCCGCCGAGGCTCCCAGTAGCACAGCCTAGCATGCCTGGGCAGTCGGGTAAACCCCCCGCCTCTCCCCACCCGCAGAGCTCCCAGGGACCTCGTAGGTCTGCTCTACCCCACAAATGAATGTACCCACCTGTGCGCTCGGCTACCGGTACCCACCGAGCGCACACAAGCGCATCCGTCCGGATCCCGGGGGCGATCGCTCCTGGCTGGCCGGCTCGGGCCCGGCCGCGGCGGGGAGCGGAGCGGGCGCCTCCCGATGCGGGCACTTATCCCGCTGTCCTCCCCTGTCGGCCCTTTATTGTCCGGTGTGGAAGCGGCTTTCGCCCAGCTTAAGCTCGGTCGGAATTAGTGAAATCAAATACTCAATAATTACTACATGTAAAACAACAACAATCCCCACATCAGCCTATTAAAATAAACGAAGGACCTCTCCAAGTCTTGGGCGCAATCCAGACAGAAAAGGGAAAGGAGTCAGAGGCTGGCGCCGAGTTCCCGGCGTAGGCAGGCGGCGGCGACCGCTCCGGCTTTGGGGGGACCCTGCATCCAGGCTCCGGAAATGAGCCGAATCTCCTAAAGTCCGTGCCCGGAAAAAAAAAAAATTGCGCTGAAAGAACAGTGTCAGCTCCAGGATTCCGCCAAGTTTGGCCAGAGGGCAGCTTGGTTTCCCCGCAGGCGCGTGATTCCGCTAAGCGATAGGGGTGGGTGGGTGGGGATCTGAGAATTACCCAGTGCAGAGTTGCTCCTGCATATCCTCAGACCTCTTAAAACTAAAATTGTAACAAGCATTTCTGCCTTACCTATGCTTGAATACCATGACCACGACACAGAGAAAACACCGGTGAGGTGAATTAATGAACACGTGTGTACCAACGTGTATCTTCGTCCACAAAACGGTAGGTCCACCCGTCCCCCCACACACATGCCGGCGTGGGCATAAAGACAATGAAAGGGTTTATATTTTAAAAATTAAACATGACTGTGTTTCATATTCAAGGGAAATATTTTTGAAGTTTTTACGAAGATTACCTCATTATCTGCATACGGGTATCTGAGGGTGCATATCTTGTGTTAATATTTATATAAAGTTCCCCTAACAACCAGCAAAGCATATATTATGTACTTACTTGTCTAGAGATGACAGGTTCTATAACAGATGAAAGAGAAATAAATCTGTATTACTTCTTTAGAGGGAAATTCATTAATAAGCCAAGCACTGAAAAGAGAGTTACAAGTATTTTGAATCACAATGCAGATTCTGGTGGAAAAGGATTTTCTTAAGGCTTCAGAGTAGGCAAGGAATTGCACAAGGTTCCTCCTCCCCATGCCGTAAGAGTAGCATGTCTGCAAAACTTGAGGATGGTCTTTTCTCACATCCGTTTGTTTATAGTGGCTTAGTGGAAGGAGAGAAGGTCACCTCTGGAGACAGCTGGAATTGGTGGGTTCGCAGAATCTCCCCAAGCTCCCATCCTAAAAGTATTTCCTTTCCTTTCACCCCTACCCATTCCATCAGCCTGCCCCAACCAGCACCCCTGCATGACCAACCGGTAAATGTCTCCAAGCTGTACGAGCACAATGCACACCCATCGCAACACGTGTTCCTCAGCATGGGCACTAACTCTCCAGGAGTGTCCCGGAGCCAGGACTCAGCAATTATGCTCCTTAGAAATGCAGAAGTCCATCAAGTGTGAGGAGCCTGGCTGTGGGTGAGAGCCCTCTGTTCCCCTCCTCTCCCCCCCAAAAAACCTCCCCCTTTTAGGAAGCCCTTCAGAAACAGACAAATAAAATCTTGTTATTTTATTCAAGGCATAGAGACCGTTTATGCCTTGAAAGATATTTCTTCTTATCTGAGGTCAATTTTCTCTGGCTGTGCAAGTGAGTGCGGTAATCTTTGGGAAGAGAAAAAAATGGATGTCCCCTCCCCCTTTCTAGTTATTCAGATTTCATCCACTTTGCTGCATGTACAAGGCAACACCACAACTGAGAGAAAAAAGTGCTCCTAAACACTCCCTAGAGAATGGGAATTTGGGTGAGAGGGAGGAGGCAGTGAGGGAAGAAAAGTCTCATACCGTCTCCCCAAGGGTATCATAGGGATAGTTTCCCACCAGTCACTAAAACTGCACCAAATTATATCTTTTAAGGAAGACTGAGTTAATTACCACCTGTTGGAATCTTGTTCCAAAGTACCGCAACAAACTCCCTCCTGCCTTTCTGCTCCACAGATCCCAAGCCTGGTTGGCTATTTTAACAGAGGTGTTTATTTGCATCCCCCCCAAATTTAGTTGAGTCTTGGGTCTTCACTTCCCTTTTTGGAGATGGGGAAATTAAATTTTCTTTCTTTTGATAAAGCATCTTCTGGAGGTCCTTCAGTTGCTTGTGTCCTGCTTGATTATTTTCAAATTAGAATGATTAGACTGTATCTTCTTCTGTGACTTCTGAGGGTATCTGGTCATGTGGAGAACTAAGCTGTGTGATTTCCCCCCCTTCCTCATGATGAAATGTACATATATACTCCACCATCTGCCTCTTAGGGGTTCCACCAAATTCCAGTTCCCAGCATCACGGTGGCATTAAGGAGGTCTCTCACCTAGTTAGAAATGAAACCTCTAGCCCTTCAACTCTTTTATATTTAGTCATTCTTTGGGACGGTTAAACAGTCCTCTTTGATACAGAAGAATGATGTATTTGGGGTCCACAACCCCTCCTTTTCCTAAGAAAAACGTTATTCTCCATATCTTCTTTTAAAGTAACTAGAAATCTGAAAGAGAGAGAGATTGGTCAGCCTCCTTCCTAGGAGCCCCAAATCTAAACTTTAAAAGATGGAGGAAAAGATCAAAAGTGATAAATGCCTTTTCCAAGCATTCAGTTTGTTGGCTTTCTGACCAAAAGGGGCCTTTGTTAGATCTCTGCAAGAAAGCCAAACCCAGCTCCCAGCAAACACTCCTCCACCTCTTCCCCACCCCCCTCACTCCCTTGTCTAACTTGAAAATGAACTTGGACTTCCCTCTCAGACAGGCCCTAAAGCCAGGAGAGATTTTATTTGTCTGTTTCTGAAGGGCTTCCTAAAAGGGGGAGGGTTTTTTTGGGGGGGAGGAGGGGAACAGAGGGCTCTCACCCACAGCAGAAGATGGGGTAGGGGTAGGGGGGCTCAGGGAGGCAAGAAAGGGGAGGAGGTACTTGTTAATTTCTAAACTCCATGTTAATTCTCCGAATTTTCTTTTGTCACTGGAGGGTGAGGAAAGAGCAAGTAACAGGCTGAGATGTTGCCAAGAGAGACAAGAGAGTAAGAGGGATGAGATTAGAAAAAGGATGGCGCTGGGGAAGGAGAAGCTGAAGAGGCCGGGAAGGGGTTCTGTCAGGAGGTTGACCAGGCTGGGAGGGTGGGGCCAGAAAGCAGTGGAAGAAAGAGGGCTGGGGTAAGGACCCCAGAAACCACTGGAGGAGACTTCCTGAGAATTCTCCATGGCAGGGGCTGATTTCCCCGCCAACCCAGTGCACCACCAGGCAGGGTCTGAGATTGTGGGCAGGCTGGTGGAGAATCCAGGAAAAGATTGGTGCTAACAGCCTGAACCTGAACCCCTGTGTGGATCCCTGCAGAACTAGAGAGGAAAGTTTGATGTGGTGCCCCAGGCTCTGGGCCAGCACCACAAGTCCTAGTTGGCAGCAGAAGGGAATGGATTTCTCTGATGTCTAAAAGAGGGAAGTGAATGGGGTCTGGAGGAAGACGAGTTTGGGTTTGAGAGTGGAAAACTCTGAAACTAGGAACAAAGTGATGCCTCAGCCATCCTGGTCCCATCTTCCCTCAAGCTGGGAGCCCAGGGAGGGAGAACAATAAAGGTAGAAGATGCCAGGATGGCAGCCACTGCCCAGGAGGTGAGTTCCCAAGCTGGCAGGAGAGGTCTGGGTGGCCCTTTTCTGATGCCAGGCAGTGGGGGTGGAGAAAATTAAGTAGAGCATGTTCCAGAAGGATCCAGGTGCCTGGGAGGTGGCATCTGTGTCTCCATACTCCTTGGGTCATCCCCAACCTTCCAGAGCCCAGAGACGGGGAGGGAAAGAGGAGAGGAGGAGACTGGGCTAGGCCAGGGAGCCCCAGGGTCAGTCACTTTTCTTTCCTTCTTCACCTATGTCACCTTGGCAACCCACCAAGAATTTGCCCTGAGTGTGTGGGAGGCTCTCTCACTCAGACACACTCTCAGGGGTGCCCTCCCTTAGGCCTTCCCTGAGCCCCCAAACCCTTCCTGTATGTGGCCTCTTAATCCAAAACATCCCTTTCTTTCCTGGATAGCTCAAGCCCTATGTCCTCCGTAATCCACAAATCTCCTTTTCCACTCTGCAGCCCGTGCCCTGGACAGGAAAGGGCCCCCCAAACTATGCCTGCCCACCAAGGCCCCAAGTCTGGGCCAGAATCCAGACCCCATGGTGGCGAGGCTCTTTGTTCTCCAACAGCCTCAACCCACCCCCTCCTTTTTTTTTAAACTGGAATTTCTCCCATAAAAAAGGGGGGGCCGGAGCTTGAGAGCTTCAAGCTTTTTTTTTTTTTTTTTTTTTTTTAAATCCTGGGGAATTTGAAGGAAACAGAAGAGATTGTGGGGAAAAGAAAGGGAAATCAACTGATGCTTAATTTCCAGAGAGAAGAATCTGGGACATACCAACTTCACTCCTCTCATCCTTCTCTCTAACCTGATGTTTAAGGTACCCCAGGCCCTCAAACGGGCTCATCAAGCTTGCACCCTTCTGCTGCAGACACTGCTAACTTACACCTCTGACTTTGTCTTTAATACAGTGGGTCAGGAATTCCACCCCTCCTGTTCAGAAAGGCTCAGACAGCTGCCTCTTCATTTTCTTAGTATTTTCCTGGGGCATGTGTAGGTAGATAGGATGGGTATGTAAATCAAGTGTGTATACAGAGAGATAAACGGACCAGCAGAGATCTTTACTTGCATATAGAGGATGTCAGCAGAGAGCTGGGTATCTTCATGAACACACTGGGTTGTGTCCACAGGGGCATGTGCTGGAATAGTGCATGCAGCCTGCACACGGTCCCAAGTCCACAGGCCAGGAGCGAACACACACACACACACACACACACACAGTGAGAACCCACGCTGAATATCTCCTTTGTATGTTGGACACTTAGAAAAGAAGAATTTCAGAGTTGAACTTAGCCTGGAACTCAGTCCCCAGAGGAAACTAAGGACAGAGCCCAGCCGTTCCAAGTGTCCCTTTGAGAAAGGAGCCCAGAGCAGAGCCCGGTCTTCCCCGATGGGGCTGAGGGGCTATTTTCCATTTTCCTTTGATATAATGAAATGCTGCGTCTTCACTCCCACACCAGCAGCTCAGCTAGAGACCGAGGAGTCACATTCCCTTTCCTTTCTCTTGACTTCCTCTAAACTTCCTCCGCAGTCAAGCTCCAGCGCCCCATCGGCGAAGCCGGCAGGCGAGGTGTGGCGTGCGGTGGGGGGCGAGCGCGGGCCACGGGTTTCAGCGGCTTTCTAGGGCGGGATGGTCTCGGAGATGTAATTACTACGTTTCCAGGGGTGCATATTCTCCTGGAGTGTTTAATTTGGTTTTATCTGTGTCTCAGCCAGATCCACATTTTTTCGGGGGAGGAGAGAGAAGCGACCCCAGGCTTAAAGTTAATTAACCAAGCAGGCTTTACTTTCCGCCGCCCGTGCGCCCGAAGGCTCTTGCACTGCCGCCTCCCTCCCCGCTCCCGGAGCGCCCCCGTCGCGGAGCCGATTTCAGGCGCGGAATGTCTTGGGGAGCCCAGCGAAAGAACCGGGAATCATTCAGAGTATGCGGTCACGTCTCCAGATGCTTTGAACTCCCTTAGCCCTGAACTTTCCCCTTCTCCAGCCTTCCCACACCCCCAAGTCTCTTGGAGGGCCTACATCTTCGCTGGCTGGTCTTCTTGATGGAGACTTTGGTTCTCTCTCTTCTCGTTGCTAAATTTTGGCCCCATCGTGCCCCTAATAAATGGAATTGTAAAATTGCCGGGTTAATTAAATCTATATCTCATTGCAATAGGAATAATGTCCTTACATAAACCTGGAAAAGAACATACTATTAATTTTATTTATTGCTGGGCCGCCCTGCACCCGGATCCTCCCCGCCGTTCTGCCCCCTACTCCCAAAGGCTGGGGGAAGCGTGTCTTTGGGTTCGGGTTCGCGGAAGACGCGTCTGGCGTTGGGCTAGAGCATTCCTGGATGGGGGAGGGAACCCCAGGAATGGGGTGGGCGGTTCAGGCCCTTTGTTTCCCGGCGGCCCCACAGAGCCCGGTCCACGTAGCCCTGGGTTCTCCACGCAGACCCAGCACTTCACAGTGGGAGAAGCCAGGGCTTCGGCACCCCCTCTACACCTGCGGCTGGAAAACCTCAGCCCTCCTCACTACCTACCCCACCAGCCAGGCAGCAGGCAGACGGGGGCCAAGGTCAACACGACCCAGTCTAGACTGGCCAGCCCCTGTTTGCTCCCCTTGTTCTACCTTGACCTTGGACTCTGAGGCAGGGAAGCCAGTTTCCTAGCCAAAAGCCAGCTCCCAGCAAGCCCCCACCTTCCCCGGGCTCATCTCTTCTCCCTCCACCACCATCATCGCCCTCAACACACTTTGAAGCTAAGCCAGCTTATGTTTTGTATTTTCTTCCTACTGCCAGCCCAGCCCAAAGCCTGCTTTCAGACTCTGAGGTGACCCTTCTGGATGAACATCACACTGATAAAGATTGCTCATTTTTTATCCTAACTCACTGACACCAGGGCGCTCTCCATCATCAAATACTACCTTCCCCATACAGAGAGAAGGGACGTGGCCATGGGGCCGCATCTCAGTACAGACTTGGCATTTGCTCTCAGGTTTGAGGGATCCAGTGGGTCTGGACTAGCCTGGGGCTACTGCATGGCCACCCCCTGTGAGCCGTCTGGACAGGAGCACCCAGCATTTAAAATCTGTGGCAGTGACAGGAAAGAGGGAGATGCTGCAGCCCCTCTCCCCCCCCCCTTTTTTTCTCTCTCTCTCTCTCTTTATTACCTCACTGGGCATAGGAAACCCAAGTCTGGAGACTGGTAAGGAAGAGGGGGACTTTTTCAAAAATCAGTAAATTGGTGTTAATTTTCTCTTTGACATATGGGGCAATTTTAAAGCATGCAGACACTCCACACTAAAAGGGAGTGACCCCAAGAAAGCCGTGGAAGCCTAAGTTAGAGAACTGTGTTGATCCTGGCTCTGCCCCTGGGCCCTCTTAGGCCGGCTCAGCCCAGGCTGCAGAGGGCCGAGGCGGCCCACCAGGCTTAGGTCGGTCCTTCTGGGGTCTTACAGAGTTGTGCCTGGGAAAGGTCCCTCCAAAGGGGCAGATCGGCCGACTCTCGTTCCACGTTTCCTTTTGTACACCGATCTGAGAGCGCTTGCTCTTGTTCACATCAAGGGCTCTTTAGCTTTCCTAGACCGAATTCTTCCCCCACCTCCTGCCCTTTTCTTTGCAAATCTCACTCTGAGGCTTTTCATTTCTATTGCACATTGAAAGATCAGTCTATCCTATTGCCCTCATTTCCCTCCTTTTACTCTTTCTCCATTTTCATCACTCCACCCCTTCCGTGTAGTGATGTGTGTGTGTGTGTGTGTGTGTGTGTCTTTTGGGGCTATCACATCCTCTCAGCCCTCTCTGCTCTGCGGTGGAGGTGGAGGAGCCGAAAGGGTCCCTCTCAGACAACTGGGGCTTTGGAGAAAGTGGCTGAAAGTCGGAAATGGAAATGCAATCCCGGCATCAAAGTCTCTCGGTGCGCGGCTTCGGGTTCTTTCCATCCGCGAGTTCTAGGGGATTAGGCCAGGGCCAGAACCAGGGCTCCCCACGCCTTGCCCGCACGCTTCCGCCTGCTTTCTAGTTTATTTATTTTAAAAAATCCAGTTTCTCCCCCACCCTTGGCCCCAACCCCAATCCAGTCACAGCGATCGTTTTTTGGCTAAGGATCAGTCTCCCCCTTAGCCAATCTAAACCTAAACCTAGAGGGAGGCGCCCAGGAACAGTCCTAGTCTCTCCAGACCCCTTTGCGTCGGCCAAATTCAGCCTCCCCCTCCTCCCTCTCCCTCCCTCGGGGCTGCCAGGGGGGCGTTGCCCTGTTCCTTTAAATCTCCCAGCTCCCTCCTCTTCGCCCCTCCTGAGAGCCAATCATCAGAGACCTGTTTCCTTTTGCCCCACCCCACCGCAAGGGGTGGGAACCCCAGGAGACCGGGCCCCAGAATCACGTGCGTTGGCAGCGTCACGTGGGCGCGGGAGGGGTGCCGAGGGGAGCCGGGCGGGAGACGCCGGATTTCTTAATGAAGTGTCCCCGCATGCGTAGAGGGTATGTAGGGAGGGCGGTGGAAGCACCAGGAGGAGGAGGGGAGGAGAGAAGAGGGAAGGGAGGAGGGATGGGGGAGGGGAAAAGGGAGCGAGGTGTCTCCCTAGCTCGCTGCCTCTGGCAAGTGGAGTTTTTAAAAAGCTCGAGCAGATCATGTCATGACGACTTCGCTGCTCTTGCATCCGCGCTGGCCGGAGAGCCTTATGTACGTCTATGAGGACAGCGCGGCGGAGAGCGGCAGCGGAGGCGGCGGCGGGGGAGGCGGCGGCGCGGGCGGCGCGGGGGGCGGCTGCAGCGGAGCGAGCCCCGGCAAAGCCCCCAGCATGGACGGGCTGGGCAGCAGCTGCCCGGCCAGCCACTGCCGCGACCTGCTTCCACACCCCGTGCTGGGCCGCCCGCCGGCTCCCCTGGGCGCCCCACAGGGCGCCGTCTACACGGACATCCCGGCCCCGGAGGCGGCGCGGCAGTGCGCCCCGCCGCCGGCGCCCCCCACCTCGTCCAGCGCCACCCTGGGCTACGGCTACCCGTTCGGTGGCAGCTACTACGGCTGCCGCCTGTCGCACAACGTGAACCTGCAGCAAAAGCCTTGCGCCTACCACCCGGGCGATAAATACCCGGAGCCGTCGGGCGCCCTGCCCGGTGACGACCTGTCCTCCAGGGCCAAGGAGTTCGCCTTCTACCCCAGCTTCGCCAGCTCGTACCAGGCGATGCCCGGCTACCTGGACGTGTCGGTGGTGCCTGGGATCAGCGGGCACCCGGAGCCGCGTCACGACGCGCTCATCCCCGTCGAAGGCTACCAGCATTGGGCTCTCTCCAACGGCTGGGACAGTCAGGTGTATTGCTCCAAGGAGCAGTCGCAGTCCGCCCACCTCTGGAAGTCTCCCTTTCCAGGTAAGGAAGGGGCCCGAGTGCCGCCGCCGCCGCCGCCGCCGCCGCCGCAGCCAGGGACCCCTCCCCGCCCTGCCTGCCCCGGGGCTCCGCGCCTCAGCCACCCCCGCCGTCTGGCCCCGGCGCGCCGGCTCTGCTGGGCTGCCGATGGAGCCTGCCGGGCGAGCTGCGCTGAGGAATGCGCTGGGGAAGAAATCTGCTCCGACACGTTCCCCGGAGCTGCCCGGCCGAGAGTGAAGCAATCACAGGCGCCCGAGCGCCGGGCCGCCCGCTCGGCTCGAGTCGGGAGCTCGCCTCCTCCTCCCCCAGCCCGCTCCAGTCTCACGCGCGGCTCTTGGCCCCCCGAAGCCCGCTTCCAGCCAGGAATGGGGGTGGGGTGGGCCTTGGGTGCCTTGGAATCCGAAACCACCAGGACAAAACCCTCAACCCCCCCGGATAACTGAGGAAAAAAATAAGAACTATCTTGCCTGAATTTTCAAGACCGTTCAAGCACTAGATAGGTTTTTATGTTTGTTTTTGTTTTTTGAATAGGGGTCTAATTTGCCGGGTCCAAAGAAATGCAGAATATTTTCTTTTCTTGATTTATTTTAAGAATTCGGCCATGAATTTCCCGATCGTTAAAGGAGCAGAACTAAAAATCTCTGGAGAGGATGTGGCGAGAAGGGAGTTTGCATCCCTCTCCTGGGATATAAAATTTTCTTTCCCTCTCTGGTATCCTGAGCTCAAATCCTGTGGGTGTTCCCACTGCCAACTCCCCCAGATGTCGGGGAGAAAGAGAGTTTTCTATGCCTCAAACACAGAAAAAGGGGAATGAGGATGGGAAGTGAGGGACTGAAGACCTGTTTTGGATACATCTGGGATCCAGGCCCAGGCTAGGGACCCCTAAGTCTTTGCCTGTGTATGGGGGGGGGCAGAATTCACCGATGTCCTTTTCCAATTGAGGCTATTTCTGAACCAGAGGGGATCCTGAAATCCCCATCATTCCCCATGGGAGAAAGATCAGTCCTAGGTTTGTCAAAATCACATCAGGAGCTTTGGATTCAGCACAGCGCTGAGAAATTATGAATCCAAAGCCTGAGTCTGCTCTGGCTGTAAGCAGACCTCGGTGGGAGAGGGCTGACTGGCTCCATTCTAATGCCTACAGGAATGGGGGGGGGCATGGAAGCCACAGATGTCTCCCCATACTATCCAGAGGGCCCCCCCGCTCTACATGTGAGCCCAGGGACATTTTCACTGGGAATTAGAGATCTGAAGACCTCCTAAGGGTGGGCCTGAAATTCCTCTGCATCCGGGATTGGGGCAAGGGCAGATGGTGAAAAAAAAATCACTGAATGATGTTAGAAAGTGTAGAAGATAACATTCTTGCAAATATGAGATTACTTAGTATAACACAACTAAATCTCCGGGTGGGACCCACACTAGACACCCCATTTCTGGCTGCCAGAAGATTCCAGGATGATAGAATTATAGTACATGGTATCATGTATTACCTGTTCTGAATTGGCAATAATATTTTTATGTAATATAATTTATGTTATCAACTACCTAATATGAAACAGGTGATAATACATTTCTAGCAGATATGTAAGTATACAGTAATGTTCTATAGACAGATGGCTCTTTAATTCACCATCTCATCCAAACGGAAAACTCCTTAGGAGACAGGGGTCCAGCAGGAATTCCTGGAACAGGGGGAGCTGGTAGGCCATGCTAAGGGGCCGAAAGGAAGGGGAGCAGATGCCCACCTCACCCACTGTGGGCAGAGACATGGGTCTAGAGCAATGGGCAATGGGTTTAGTGTGGAGAGGTGAAGAGAAGGAGCTGCTTTGGCATCCCTGTGAATGCATGTAGAGTGAGGTGGCAGTGAAGGATTGGAGAGAAGCTCAGAAATATCTGAGCAAAATGAACATCTTAAAGATTCCCAGAAAAAAAAAAAACCTGGTAAAAATAAACACTTTTTGATCATAGCCTCCTAGAGAAAAATATCTTTGAAATAAAAAAAAATACAGCCCAATTGAGGTTTAATACACTTGCAAATTATGGCATGGAAATGGATATAAAACCCACTATGTCTCAGCAGCGATATGCTCACACACTCCCCGTGTGGAAACAGAATCAGGCTGGTATATCTCAGTGAGTGCAGATGTCCAGGCAAAAAGCAGATGAAAAAGAAATTATCTTCAGACACCCTGCATCTTTCTACCCACACAGAGATCTTTTAGAAGTAGTGAGATTTCCAGATAACTCTGTCTATGCACTTGTGGTTTGTTCGGCAGCATCTGGGCATAAACACTACTGTCTCTCTTTAGCGCCTCTGGCTCTGAGAAACCTCGCTATGGCGGTCTGGGCTGGTGTGGGCTATGGAGGCAATTGTTCAGAAAGATCCAGATAATTAGGGCCAAGATGTGTTGTGGCTTCTTCCCCCAATTATACAGACCCTTGTTTCATTGCTCCTTTTTTTTTTCCTTCCTATGATGAGTGTAGGCACTTTTTTTTTTTATATACAGAGAGACAAAAATTCTAAGAGAGAATCAGTAGAAATTCTAAGAATCAGAGCATGGGGGTGGGGGGGTGGGCAGGGAGAGACAGAGTCAGGATTGGGGGAGAGCAATAGAATGAAATAGTGGGTTCTTTGGGCCATACTGGAAGTCCCTACTGACAAGCCTTTGGATTATGGTTGAGAAGAGCAGCTAGGATTTCTAGCTGGACAAAGTCCTCTTCAGAATGCAGAGCCCTGTTGTAGGAGTGGGTGGTCAAGAGCAAGTGGGCAGTGGGAACCTGTGCACAGGACCCCAAGAGAAGGCTACAGCTGATCATTGATCTGTTTTTTCTTCACTTCTCAAAGGTGTCTATTAGGTCCCCAGGTATGAAGTGGTTTGTGTGTGTATGTGCTCTGGAGGGATGTTGGGGAAGGCTTGATTGTAAAATTAATAACTAAGTCCCCTACTTACTTTAGGCAGTATAGACACAACTCGAGGTCTGAGCTTCCAGATGTTTCTGTATCTGTAGATCCCAATTCCTTTTCAGGCAAGACAGCAGACAGTGAGAGGGGGCTTTTTTGAGAAGGCAAGACTAAAGGTATTTTCCCAAGGGGCCAAAACAACCAACATTTTGGTCAGATCCATTAAAAACTTTGGCAAATCAATCCTTGGCATCCTATAGAGAAAAATAGCCAGTTTAGACCAGGTATCTGCTTTTTAAAACCAATTTTTAAAAATATTTTTATTTATTTATTTGAGAGAGAGAATGAGAGAGAGAGAGCATGAGAGGGGGGAGGGTCAGAGGGAGAAGCAGACTCCCTGCCGAGCAGGGAGCCCAATGTGGGACTCGATCCCGGGACTCCAGGATCATGACCTGAGTCGAAGGCAGTCGCTTAACCAACTGAGCCACCCAGGCGTCCCTTAAAACCAATTTTTAAGGATTGTGTTGATTAAACCTCATCGGAAATTTAGAGTTGGTGTTTAGAGGATCCAAAATTGGGTAGGTAACTGTGAGCATTTCCAGAAAGTGAAATAAAAAGTCGGACAATTAGCTGGTTAATTCAGGAACCAAAACCCACTTTATCTCATTTTGCTCTCCAAGGAAAAGGAGGGATTTTGTACCAGATAGCCTATTTCCATTTTAGAACTTACTGTCTCATTATGTTGAGTCAGAAAAATCTTGGTTTAAAATCTGGCTCTGCCACTTAAGTTATTTTACCCACTCTGAGCTTCAGATTCCTCATCTTGTAAATTGGGTTTAATAAAATAAGCCTGAAAAAATGTTCTGAGGATTTAAATTAAAAACAAAACAAAACAAAACAACAAAACACCAAAAACCTCATGGTATCACTACTTACCCTCTTTGTTTTACTCTTGTCCCGGAATCATCAATCTCCTGAATCAGAGCTATGTCTGTAAGAGTAAAACAAAGTTGAGAACTGAGAGATTTTTTAAAAATTATCTTGTACAAAAAATTCTTTTTACCCTAAAGGATCTTCTCTGTTAAAGTGAAGCTGTTTTGTTTTTCAGATTAAAAAAAAAAAAAAAAACCTTGACCTATTCCTACACAGGCAGAGAAAAGTGACAAGTCCAACAATTTTCCTAAGAAATTGTCATCATGAAGACAGCCAAACCAGGCCATTGGGACCCCCTCTTTCACATATTCTTCCTGAGCACTTTATTTCCTACTGGCATTTGATTGTGACCTCTTCTCTTTCCGGCCTGTATAGACAAGTATTCCTGGGTGAGAGCAGACCCAGTGGGAATGGTGTAGGGAAGGTGTTTTATGAGGGTGGGGTGAGAACAAGCATTTCAGGAAGAGCTTTATGTCTGTGTTCTGGACTGCCTCTCTACTTCCAAAGGGCAGTAAGAATGAAGGGGGAACCCCAGATATTCAGTCCTCATCATTAGCTTCTGCCTGAAGAAGTCTAACAATTACATTTTTAAAAATTGAGGGGTGAATTATTCAGATGATCTCCCTAATACCCCACTTTCCCCCTTGAAAGTGTTGCAATGATCTTTTTATTAACAGAGGTGAGGGTGGAATGGAAGGGGGGATATAAGTGACATATATTGTTCTTAGTTCCTGTGAAATTTACAGACTTAAAGAAATTTACCTAGTAGTGGTTGGAATAACAAGGTATTTAGGGTGGCTAGGGTTCCTGTATGTGATGGAGACAGTTTCTCTCAGCTTTGGAGGAATGGAGAGGAGAGGGGGTTGGAGCAGAATTTGCTCTCTTTTGGTGAGAGGACACTTGGGGTGGGGGGCAAGGAGAGGCACTGAATTCTTTTTGTAGAAGACTTATGTCAACAGCTGGTTTTAACCCAAGAAGGGCTCTCCTAGTGCCTCCTTTGGTGGGCAGACCCTGGGGCATGGACTCCACCTCCAGGGGCCTGATTCCCTACATCTCCCATCCAGGACCTCTTAACTTGGATGCTGTTAAGTGGCTCACAACATTGGACATCTAGAGCGATTGGCTCCCCAGCAGGCTGGCTTCACCTGGACGCTTTTCTTCTCTATCTGTTGGTACAGGTCTCAGATTCCTAGGGCAGAGACAGTGACCAAAGGCATGAGGCCCCACTCAGTGGTTGGTTCCCACTGAAGCTCTCTCCTTCCTGCCATTCCCTCCCTCAAACTGACAACAGAATGCCTTCCCCTGATAATGGGGCACAGTTTATGCTAATGGATGCCCAAGTGATCTAACTGCAGGAAGGAAGAATTTTCCTGAATACTTGCAATCCTCTAGGCCCTCAGACCAGGGTGAAATTTGCAGGGACCCTTTTAAGGGTATGGGATTTTAATAACAAATGCTGTGCAGAGCTGTATTGGAGCCTGAGGCAAAAGGAAAAATCAGTACTATTGGTCCCATGTTTATTTTTAAATTTGTTATTCTGTTTATCATGGGGGTTTTTTGCATTCATTTCGATTTTTTAAACATTGCATTAAAATATTACTTACCTCGATTCCCTAGTTTTTGGCTCCCCCCTCTTTAAAAGTTTTCACCAGGGGCGCCTGGGTGGCTCAGTCTTTAAGCGTCTGCCTTCGGCTCAGGTCGTGATCTCAGGGTCCTGGGATCGAGCCCCGCATCGGGCTCCCTGCTCAGCGGGGAGTCTGCTTCTCCCTCTCCCACTCCCCCTGCTTGTGTTCCCTCTCTCGCTGTGTCTCTCTCTGTTAAATAAATAAATAAAATCTTAAAAAAAAAAAAAGTTTTCACCAGAGGCAACACATCAGTGGCCTCATCTTAGTCGTGGCCTTGCTAATAACAGGCGCAAAGAATTAGGGGGCAATTCGTCTGTCCCCTTCGAGTCCCTGCCGGCACCTTGAGCCTACTTAGTGGTGCAGCCTGGGGCGCACAGCCCGGTTGGCCCAGGGTCCAGGCACACGACTCACTTCCTGCCGCCCGGCTTCTTTCTGCCCCCAGACGTGGTTCCCCTGCAGCCCGAGGTGAGCAGCTACCGGCGCGGGCGCAAGAAACGCGTGCCCTACACCAAGGTGCAGCTGAAGGAGCTAGAGAAGGAGTACGCTGCCAGCAAGTTCATCACCAAAGAGAAGCGCCGGCGCATCTCTGCCACCACGAACCTCTCCGAGCGCCAGGTCACCATCTGGTTCCAGAACCGACGGGTCAAAGAGAAGAAGGTGGTCAGCAAATCAAAAGCGCCTCATCTCCACTCCACCTGACCGCCCATCCGGCCACCCGCCCCGTCTATTTATGTCGCCGCTTTGTACCATTACCGAACCCAACGAAGGACGCTTCGCCTGGTGCAGACGAATATTTAATGTTAACAAGCAAGAGTGACTGCGCCGCTGGAGGCAGAGAGGATCAGAGGGCGCGCTCTGCGGCCCCCTACTCCCCACCCCATCCTCAACTCCCACCCCTGTGCAGATGGGACCTACCAGGCCTCAGCAGCTTTGGAGGTGGGTCTGGGTGGGCTGTGGGAGGAAGGCCGACGGCCTCCACTCCCTTTTGCCTTCATTCTTCACCTTGCTAGAAAGCTGAGAGGCAGGGGGCGAAGAGCCCCATCATTCCAACCAAAGCAGGGTTGGGGAGCCCCACATGACCCCATTCTTGCCTCATCCTTTGCCCAGGCAGGTTGATGACCCTCCTGAGGGTGGGGCCTCGGTGCAGGACCTGGTGAGCTCACACTATCCTTCCAGTTCCTCCTCCTGTTCCCTGTCCCTCCCGCACTCCTTAGTTAGGCAAGATTTCCCAGGTAAGGTTTTCTGTGCATATTTTAAAAGTCGCGTTAATATTAATGATAATTGTTAGGGATCTGGCATCGTGATTGGAGTACAGACAGCGCATAGGTTTTCTTTCTTTCCTGTTTCAACAAAAGCTGGAATTGGTGGAGGAGCTGCCTACCCCCACCTCAACCAGGAAACTGAATTTCTCCGGAGCCGACTTTGCCCCCACTGCCTCCTCTGTTCTGCTCTCTCAGTCAACATGCAGAAATCCAAGGAGGATGGAAACTCCAACCACACTGCCAAATATGTCTCTCTCTCTCTCTCTCTCTCTCTCTCCCCCCTCTCTCTCTCTTTCTCTCCCTCCCTCCCTCTCTCTACTGGGGATCAGGCCAGGCACAGAAGCAGAACATTTTTCTAAGAAAAGGACAAACTTCTCTTCCAAGGGGATGGAGAGTGGGTCCCCCAGCAGAGCCCCTCTCCAGTTGCTTCTCCATGGAGGCAGTCACTGAGGAGAGCGCCTCACACTTTCACTTTTACTGATTGTCCAGAGGGAAGCAGTTTTCTTCCAGGAGGCCGAAATAACCAGCCCCCAATTAACCAGCTAATGTAGACGCTGCCTAACTATCCCTCCTCAAAGGCCAACTTGCTGCTGAGGGGGGAGGTCCCTCACCTTCTCCCTTCCCACTGGTGCATTACAAAACAGTGTTCTTTTGAAATGTTCATCAGAAATAGGCTTTTTTAAAATGTTGTGTATCTGTATATAGTGTTGTGACGTCTGAATGACAATGTACTGAATGCAAAAAGAAAAAACACCCACAAATCTGTTTTTAAAATAAAATCTTTTTTTTTTTTTTGCCTTGATTTTATTACTCAGATTCCTTCTGCAGACCCTTCTGTCCACTGGCTCATCAGGGCCATCTTTGCTGCCCTGACAGCCAGAATGGGCAAGGGGAAGAGTGTAGACATCACCCGCCGCTGGGTAAATTTCCAACTCATATTCTGTTCCACTCAAGTTTTTAAAGTGAGTTATTTGGGTTGTTGATGTGATCTAGATAGGAGAAAACTCCTTCAGAAAAGAGGAGTGTACGTTGGGGAGAGAAGGATGAAATCAGCGACTGGGAAGGCCTGGAAGCAGGTGAGTGAGAAAAGTACATTGCCTGTCAATTTCAGTTATAATGGTTGGGCTCAGATCCGGATTTAGGAGCTGAGAAGGCGGCATGCGGCCCAAGCCAGAGCTGGATGCTGTGGTGGTAGTGGACGTGGTAGAAGCGGTGGGGGCCGTGGTGGGGAGCTAATCTTGGGCTCCTGGGGCCCTACTGCCCCCAGAGGGTCTGCAATCCCTCCAGCCAGTGCAGGGCTGGGGCTGGGAAGGGGTCTGCACAGCCTGTCCTGCTGGGGGGCAGCCGCAAGCTCAGCGCTCCTAGGCTGCTCTCTTTTCTTCCCCATCAATTTATGCAGGGATATCAGGCCGCTAGGACCCCTTCCCTTCCCCCGCCCCGTTCATAAGCCAACCCCACTTTTATTTTCCAGCATTCCTGGGGACCACAGACTTCTAGGCTGTCAGGAGCCGTGTAGACTCTGCTATTAATTTGTTTTCCCTGTCGCGTCCGTGGAGCCTATCTCCCTATCTGGTGGAGTTAATGAGATCGTTAAGTTGTCAGGTTAAGAGACTTTTAAAAAGCAATATAGCCTAAAACAATGTTATCTCAGATTAAATCTTTACTGCAGCAATTTTTATTTATATATAATATTTTTCCTCTTGTGAGACACAATGACTGGAGGCATTGGGTTGGAAATCAGAGCTCTCCGACCTCCCTTTGCCCGACGGTTGAATTTCTTACAATTTTATTTAAATAAACGTTTCTGGGGGTGAAACACACACACACACATGCGCACGTGCGCACACACACATGCACACACACACCATGGAGTCTGAGAGAGAGACAAAGAGCCTGAAGAATTCATCCTCCATAGACGCTCTGCTAGTGATGTGCCTGCCAGCTCCGGTCTACTCCATTTCAACTCTGGGTTAACTATCAAAGAATCACATGCTGGGAAGTGGGGTTCAGGGGGGCATAGGTGAACCTCCCAGGAATAAGGTTCATTCATAATTCCATCTTCCCTTGTCTTATCACCTGCCACTTTAACCTCTTCCCAAAACCCTGAGTCTCTCCTAGGATGGAAAGAGTTGAAAGTTAAATGTGTGTGTCCGAAAAAGGAACTGAGCAGACAAGAAGCCTGGGGCTCTCTTGATATGGGCCCCCATCCCTCTTGACTTGCGGGTACATTGGCTTTGTCCCATGACAGCTGTCGATACAGTGGAAGTTGGAGACTGTAGGGAAAGAGAAGTCTAGAGTTCTCCCAGGGATCTCTCTACTTCTGCACACAAACTCACAGAGAGTCTAATGAGGGAGTCTTCCCACACAGAGGGACCCTCCCTAAGGCCCCAGAAGGGGGCGATGGAAAAAAGGAGAAAGCTCATGCAGGCTCATTGGGGTTGCATTGGGACACCGAAAACCCAGGCAAAGACAGCAGTCCCTCTGAGTCCCTGGGAGCCCCGGTGTGCCAGGGGTGTTTGGGACCGTCTCTGACACTGGATTAAATATACCTGAACGGGTTTTGGAGGATTATCATGTCTGGATCAATTTTGGAGATGCCTCTCCCATAAGAGTAAGCAAGCGTGAGAATGGAAACTCCTATGTGAGACAGGTATTGTGTGAGTGTGTATTCTGGGGAGGCAAAGATGGGAATGATGCATTATTCTCTTCCTGACTGTGTGGGTCCTTTACCTTTCCTTCCTCCAAGAGCTGGCATTCTCTTTGGGGACTCTGTGGGACATTCCTGTGAAGGTGTGTGTGTGTGTGTGTGTGTGTGTAGAGAGAGAGAGAGAGAGAGAGCTTTTGACCAGTGGAGATGTTCCCATGTGTGTGCAAACATATAAGTAGGAATGTTGTCATCACGGAGTGTAGAGCATGTTTACTTTTCTTCACTCAAATCTGTAAGGAGCCTTTCTTTCCAAGGCCAATCTCCTAGTGCTGATGCGAGAGTGAGGTTCCACTCTATATGAGGGTGCAGGGGGATACGAGATGTGTGAAGGGCTGAGAGCACAGAGGCTGCCCCTGGAAACAGACAGTCTTTCTCCTCTGGGACTGGGGCTCCTATGATCTTTCTCATAATCCAGTGTCACTCCCCACTCCCCATGCCTCCCCCACCCCACTCCCCAGGCCAGGACTGAGGGGCCTGCCTGGGCTGGAGCCTCACAGGACTCTCCATCTAGAGGTCACTCTACCAAGCTGCCAGGGAAGGCTCAGATCCTTTCCTGGGCTTGGGGGGAAAAACCTTCCTCACCCACATTTTAGTCCCCAGACCCAGGGCCAGCAGAATGGACCTTTCAGCCTGTAGTCCCACAGCTAAGAACCCACCTAAGGGAGCAAGGCCAGCAGTTCTTGGGGAGATCCCTCCACGACTGTGTCCAAACCATCTGTTCCTGAGGCTGGTCCACAGGCAGCTGGATCAGCAGGCCAGTGTGGGTGTGAGGCAGGGGCCATCCCTGGGACATTCTCCATCTCTGGGAGGATTGGAGCTCAGAACCCTGCGGCAGGTCCCCCAAATCAAAAAGGAGCTCCCCACCCTAGGATCCACCTATGCCCCGACTTGGATGATGTCAGAAGCCCACCCCTCAAAAAACTCCAAGTGCTGGTTCAGACAGATGTGTATCCACACCTGCGCTGGTGGAAGATTGAGGGGCCCTGGGGAGCGAGGGGCTTCTGGGAGGAGGAGGGGGCCAGAGCCTTTTTGCAACCAACCAGGCTCTTCCTCTTTTAGCCTTGACCGTGAGTAGGTCTTTCTGACCTTGACATCACAGGGAGCACAGGAAAGGGGGCAGGGTGGAAAAGGCCTTGATCTTCCGGTGGCCAGAGAAGGGGAGGGCCGCTCGCCCCCTTGACGCGCCATCCCCCTTCCCGCCAGAGCCCGCCGCCTCTGTTTACACACAGAGGAGGTGTCGTCTCCAGTCTAGACAGGGGCGCTAATAACGCCCATAAAAGGCGGCCTCTCCAGAGATGTTCTGCAACTCGGCTCCCGCGCGCCTACCGCTGGCCGCTTCCTCCTCCTCCTCCGCCCCGCCCTCCTCGGATACCAAGGCTGGGCCTGCGGCGGCCCTGGGGAAGGGGCACCCACAAGGTTTCTAGAGGCTGAGAAACCCCGCCCCGCACCCTTCTGAACCTCTTCTGTCTCCAAAGGTAAGTAGACCCCCGCTCTTCCAGCCCAGCCTCGAGGTTAGCAGCACATCCTCCCACCCCCACCCGCCAGGCCGATGGCCCCCACCTCAGTCCACCCGCGCCCCCTCCCCGCCCCGGGACTGGGGGCTTGGATTTGGGAAGCTGTGGAGGCTGAGCCGAGTAGACCCCAAACAGATCTCAGCCTCTCCCCAGTGCTAGGCCTGGCCACAGGCCATGGTCACAGCGAGGCGCTGGCTGCGGGGCAGAGGGCACTCGGGTAGTCCTCACCCCATACCGAGCTTCGAAGTCTCGGAGACCAGGCCCCGGGCTCCCGGATCCAGGGCAGGCGGCTGTGGGTGTGGCGTTTGATGAGAGTGGGGTTTGTTGTTGTAGTTGTTGTTGTTTTACTCGGTCCCCACACCTTTCCTGACACTCAGTAATTCACTAGGCGGAGGAGATCCTCTGCTGGCGGAGGGGGAAAATGTCAGAGCCGGGAAACTTTAACTATTAGTGCGCTGAAAGGACAGAGAATATGGGGAAGAGGGCTCATTTAGGGATGCTCAGGTGAAAGGTGGAGAGATGGTCTCCCGGATGTTCCCGCCTGGGACCCCCCCTCCACCCCTTCCCATTTTCGGAGTGGCAATCAGGCTGGGGTCTTGTGGAGGGAGGGGGCCCAGGGATGCCGTAGAAGGGTTGGAGGAGGTAAGGACGCTGCTGACCCCAGGCCGCTGGTGTGAGCCTGAAAGCCTGACTGGGCCCCTCACCCCAGGTTCCTCTAACGCACCCCCCCCACTCCAGGCTGCAGATGCCTAGAAAGCAGCACCTGGAGAAGGGGTCTCCCACCCTTCCTCTTAAATCCTGGACACGCGGAGGGGGGGCTGGGAGCCAGGTGGACTCCAACCCCTGGAGGAGTTAGTGAAGGAAAGAAAAAGGAGACGGAGCCCCCCTACCTCCACCCCTCAGCCTTGTCTGAACCCAACAAAGAGGCTGTACCAAACCTGAGCTGCCTCAAAAGAACGAAATGGAGAGGTCTGAACGGTCGGGCGGGGACGCAGACCTTCCTCATCGGCCGCCCTTTATCTCCCCTCTCCACGCCCGCTCAGTTCCTACTCACATCCCATCCGCAGCCCAGGCCCTGCCTCATTTGCATACGCGGCAGAACCGCTTTCTGCAAACTAGGCAGTGACCTTGAACTGGGCCGCTGAGGCCTCGCGACTGACCGTGGAGAAGGCAGCACCGCGCGGAACAATTCTGACCTCGGGTCCGCGGGGGAACTGCTTCCCGCGGCTCGCAGCCCCTCCGCGGTGGCCCGAGCCCCCCGCAGCCGCCTTGCCCCTGCCACCGGAGCGGGCACGGCTGTTATAATTAACTCCTGCCGCCGGGCTCGGCGCGGCGGGGACTCGAGGCCCCGCGCAGAGCCCGCGAACTTGCGGGAGGGATGGAGGCACCGACAGAAGGCGCGGGAGAGGCGGCGGGGCAGCCAGCTGGTGGGTGCGCGGGAGCGAGGGCTGCCTCGGGTCTTCAAGGAAAGTCTTGGGCCGCATCCTAGCCTTCAGTTTTAATTAACCCCTGAGTTAATGAGCGCGGCATGGTTGAGCCAGGCCAGCTGCAGCAGGAGCCGGCGGCTCAGGGGCCAGCAGGCAGGCCGCCCCTTCCAACCGTGGGATTTGATGAATGTGCGGGAGAGTGGACGCACAGAGCCCTCAGCAGTTCCAGAGCCTGGGTCTGGCCAATTACAGTTCTGCGGATGGGCTGCGAAGTGCGGGTGGATAAAACTCGGCTAGCCGCGGCCGCCCAGCGCTTTGGGTTGCGAGTCCCCCCCCCCCCGTCCCCTCCCCGTAGCCCTAGCTGGTTCTTCGCAGGCGGCTCCCGCCGTGGCTGGATTTAAATTTGAAGCTTCGCACCCGAGCCTCCCGCCGGCCCCGGGGACCCAGGCTGGGCGCGGCGCTCTGGGGCGCGTTTGTGGGAGCCCGGGTTAAGGAAGGGGCTGAGCGGCGAGAGCGGTAAGGTGTGCCTTAAAGGTGGGCAGATCCGCGGGGGTGCACTTAGATTGCCTGGGTCCTCTCCGGGGTCCTGAAAATCCCTAGGCTCACAATGGGCCTCGAGGAGCAGGACACTGGGGATGAGAACGTAGCTGATGGTTCCCGGCAGCGCTCCCTGAGGGGAAATCAGGGTCAGCCGCACGCAACCAAGAGGGGTTCGTGCGTGTGCCATTGTCCACAGAGTGGAAACCTGGGGAAAATGCCCTTTTCGGGTGGGGCCAAATCGGAGGGGGAGAAACTGCGTGCCCGGAGGAAGGAAGCCCTCACTTCGTTCTCAGTTCCCCCAGCGTTGCATCTGCCGCCCTGTGGCCGCCGCTCCGTGTGCTCGGCGGCCTGGCCGGAGGGCAGCGTACAGGGCTCTCTGGGCCGCAGGTTTTCGGGCTGGAGAGGGACAGGGAGAGGCTGGGACCTTCCTCCTGGGGTCCCCTTTCTGGGAGACTGGAGTCATCTGGAAGGGTAAAAGAGGACGGGAAGAAGCCTCTGCCCCACGAAGACTAGGGATGACTCTGTGCAGCTCAGCTCGGCATCCCTCATACCAACAATAGCCGCCGAGCACCGAGGCCTGGAGGCCTGGAGACCTTGCTGCCCGCGCAGTGTCTGATTGAAAAGAGCAACAGTATTCAAGTCACACCCTGTTTATCTTTAGGACCAAAATAACCCCCAAATAAATTTTTTAAAAAATTTTAAATTTTCAGTGGCGCTCATTAATGCATCTCGAAAAGGGGGGCACACATAGGATGCTGGAGATGCTGTGACGTGGAATCTGCAGCTCAGGGATGCTCCTTTCTGCAGCCGCGCAGCCCCTTAATCAATTAAGCACAAAAAGGCCAATCCAGGCGGTCTCCTGCCCGCTGCTCGCGCCGTTCTGACTGGAGGTGACTGCGCGGGGCTAGCATCTCACGCCTCCGCCTCGGTTCCGGCAAGTGGGCCCGGCGGGTGCCGGGCGCGGGGCGGGCTCCTGGGGGCGGGAGGGCCCTGGCCGGGCGTCCCGGCAGCTGGGGCGAGGAAGGGGAAGCGGGCGAGGGGCAGGCGCCGCGCTGCGAGCCCTGAGCTGCGCCAGGCAGGGCGACGCTCGCTCGTGCGGACACATTTCTGTCCGAGGGAGCAGTTCTGGTTTGGGATATGAAATCGCCCGGCGAGCTGTGGAATTCCAAGAATCTGCGTTTCTCTCTGCCGCGTCCTGCAGAGGAGAGGGACAAAAAGGGAGATGAGAATCTTCGGCTTCGGTCTGCTTTTGTAGCTTCGGCTCATTCTCAGATACTTAACTTTCACCTACATGGGTTTCTTTCTGCCATATTCTCGCGGAGACTCTCGGTTTCTCCAAATTTCTCTAGATCGCCTGGTGGTTTCCGCATTTAGATGTTTGCTGAACTATCTATTTTACCTTATATTACTCAAAGCCGTGCATTGCACAGGAGCCTGAGACAATCAAATAGAAATCCGAGTATTTTGTCTACTAGACACCAATAGAATACACCCAGTTTTGAGGGCTTTGTTTTGGTTTTCACTTTAATCCATTTATCTGTGTTCTGTGGACTTGGTTGAGATGGGATTGTGGTTTCCAGATGTCGATTAATCTCATCAATGGCCAGTGTTAGGTTCTCAGCCTTCTACGGAAGGAGCTGCTGAGGTTAGCACCATAAATATAATTTTAAACCCCAACAAGGTGATTCTCCGGAGTCCTCTCCCTCACCCCCGGCACATCTACTGGCATTGGCACTGCTCTCTGATGGTCCCAGCAGCAGGCTGGGCTGGTTCTTGGGTGTGGGGGGGTCTCTTCTGCAGCGGAGTCACGAGGCTCTCAGGCCAGCCAAGCCCTGCTGGGGTCCCAGAGCCTCTTGCTGTCAAGACTCTGGAAGACCCCCAGAAGCCCATCTGACCCACAGAAGTCACAGGCAAGAGCAGTTCAGGCCCCCAGATTTTCAAGAGCAGGTAGTCAGGTCCACATAGAACTGGGCACCTCCTTTTTTCGGCTTCTTCTGCCTCCTTTCTGCATCTCTCCTCTAACAATGAGTGGAAGTGTGAGGCTGGGGTGGATCCCAGCTCCGGGGGAGGGGGGGTGGATGCCCAACACTAACAATTCTCCCATAGTCCTTCCTAGAGGAGAGGACCCCAAGTGTCTCCCAAAATTCCTGAGGAGAAAGAGCTGAGGAAGAGGAGCACAGCAGTGGCAGGGCTGGGAAAGACAGTGGCAGGGAAACCTGTCCTTACCCCCACTTCGCCTCTACTGTAAATAAACCCCAAGCCAAAGGGCTCATCAGTCTCCTTAAACAGCCAGTAAACTTTATATGACACAATATCTAATAGTAATTTATTGGGGAGATACTGTAAATTCCAACGGTTTTAGTTAATAAAGGAGCTAATTAAAGAAGGACAGGCTGTGCTTGGCCAGCTGTTGGCGAGAAGATAATACATCTGGGGGGGTGCATGGTGCAGAAATGCGTATGTGTGGGTATTTTTGGTGTGGCTTTTTCCTTCTTGCCCCGTGTCGGGCGATTGCCTCACTCTCTGCATTAGGTTTTATATGATATTTTTAAAAACCAGAATCCAGCGAATAAACCTGCCCCCGCGTTTTGTCCCCCCACCACCCCGACTGGGGAAGGGGGAAGTTGGAGTTGGTGCGGGATGGGGGGGGGGGGGATTCGCTGTCCCCACCCATCCCCCTGGCGGCGGCGCCCACGTGAGCTGGATGGCCAATGGGTGGCCGGCGCAGGTTTAACTATGTTTAATGTCAGATAGCAATAAAGTAGAAGCCGCCGGTCCGGCCCCGCGGAAATGGGCGAGCATAATCTCCTGAATCCCGGGTTTGTGGGGCCGCTGGTGAACATCCACACGGGAGACACGTTCTACTTCCCCAACTTCCGTGCGTCGGGGGCGCAGCTGCCGGGGCTGCCTTCGCTGTCCTACCCGCGCCGCGACAACGTGTGCTCGCTGCCCTGGCCGTCGGCGGAGCCCTGCAATGGCTACCCGCAGCCCTATCTCGGCAGCCCGGTGTCGCTCAACCCGCCCTTCGGCCGCACGTGCGAGCTGGCGCGAGTGGAGGACAGCAAGGGTTACTACCGCGAGCCGTGCGCCGAGGGCGGCGCGGGCCTGAAGCGGGAGGAGCGCGGGCGCGAGCCGGGCCCGGGAGTCGGGCCGGGGGCAGCGCTGCTGCCGCTGGAGCCGTCGGGGCCGCCCGCGCTCGGTTTCAAGTACGACTACGCGGCGGGCGGCGGCGGCGGCGACGGGGGCGCGGGGCCCCCGCACGACCCGCCCTCGTGCCAGTCACTGGAATCCGACTCCAGTTCGTCCCTGCTCAACGAGGGCAACAAGGGCGCCGGCGCGGGCGACCCGGGCAGCTTGGTATCGCCCTTAAACCCCGGCGGCGGGCTCTCGGCCAGCGGTAAGGACCCCGGCCCGCTCGTGCGGCGTGCGCAGGACCCGACAGCTCACCCGGGCGGGCGGGGTAGGACTGAGCTAGGGCCGCCTGCGGTGACCGAATGTGTGGTGAGGAAGCGCTTCTTTTAAAAAGAAGTACGGGGGGGGGGGGGCGCCTATAAACATGTAAATATCCCCATAAAAGAACTGCAGAGAGTCCCCTTTTAGCCGACCTGCGGCTGGAGGGGGCAGGGAGCTCCGGAGAAGGGGATTCTGACAGACATTTCCCCAGGCCTGGGGGTGGGCGGTGGGGACCCAGAGCTTGGTCCCCGCTCTCTACGGCCTCACCCTCCGCCTTCGCACAGGCTCCTACCTACATTTTTCCTCTTAAGAAACGCCACTGGACCCGGTTTACTCTGGCCACTCGCTCCTGTCTGTTTTAGCTGATCAGGGACCCCATCCCGGAGGATGTGAAGGGAAGGGGCCAGGATAGCCGGGAGAAGAAGAGGTTTGGGGAGAAATGAGGGGATCGGAACACAGAAGGGTCAGAGATAGTGCAGTGGGAGGTAGGGTTGAGGAGGCAAGGAGGAGTGAAAGGGGAAAAAGAGAATGATGAAGCTGGGGGAGTTGGTGGGGATGAGGGTCTGTGTAGAAGAGAGGAGATGAGACAGGAGGGCAAGGGCCTGGGATTGGGCAGTAGGCCAAGGTGAAAAGGGCTGGGGAAGGACCAAGGGCACTGGGCTTGTCACCTCTTGGTCCTCTGGCCAACACTGCCGGTTCGTCTCCACCCAGGCGCGCCCTGGTACCCGATCCACAGCCGCTCCCGGAAGAAGCGCAAGCCCTATTCGAAGTTGCAGCTGGCGGAGCTGGAGGGGGAGTTTCTGGTGAACGAGTTCATCACGCGGCAGCGCCGGAGGGAACTCTCAGACCGCTTGAATCTTAGTGACCAGCAGGTCAAGATCTGGTTTCAGAACCGGAGAATGAAAAAGAAAAGACTTCTGTTGAGAGAGCAAGCTCTCTCCTTCTTTTAGGGGAGAAGACTCGGGCACTGGCCCCAGACTGAGCCTGTCTCTGGCAGAGAGCAAGAGGGGGCGCTGCCTGGGACGCATTCCCCGCTTAGAACACCAGGCATCTCTGGCAGGTGCTCCCTGGACATCCTCTTGTCTGTTTTGTTTGTGGTTCCCTCCCACACCCGCCGCCCCCCCCCCCCAGCAGGCTCTGCCAGGTCCCAGAGAGAAGGGAAGAACCCAGCCAGGGAGGGAGGTGCTGCAGGCAGGGGATAGGGACAGGAAAGGCTGAGGTGCTGGGGAGGGGCTGGTTTGCAGTGGGACTGGGGCTTTTGGCCTCTGGCTGAGGATCTGGAGGAAAGGTAACCAGGTGCTCCCCCCCACCACCACTTTCCTTCCATGATCTTAAGTCAATCAGCCTGCTGTAGGCAAAAGTGGGGACAATGGAACCAAGGCTCCCCAAACTCCCAGTATTTGGGGTTAGGAGAGGAGGGAGCAAGAGTGGAGGGTCCGTGGAAAGATTGGAAGGGGTTAGGGTAGCTCTGGGAGGGCAGGAGGAAGTGTGGGAACCTAAGAGGAAGTGCAGTTTGGGAGAACACAGTGATCAGTAATGCTCAAGTCCACTGGGGTCTGGTCCTCTAGGCCTGGAATGAACAGACGGAGGTACAGGCGTTTGGCAGACCTGGCTGCGGACAGGGCGATCATCAGCCCTATGTCCCCTCTAGGGCAGCCTGCCCGAAAAGTCTCCTGGTCCCCTTTCTCGAAGGCCCTGCCCGCCCATTCGCTCACAGGTGTGTTGCCATCCACTCTTCCCGCCGCCTAGGCGGCTGCAGACCGGAAGCCGCAAGCGCGGGATTGCGAGCTGAGCGGATGCAGCTTCAGGTTTAGTAGCCACCCCAGGGACCCCCACCTGGCCCTCCAGGAAGCCCAAGAGGCTGTGAAAGAGGCCGTGAAGCCCAGCATTGATTGACCGGGAGAGTTTCTGGCAGCCGCGGCTACCGCCACTGATTCTCCCTTCCCCGCTGGCGTTCACGGTCACGGCCGGCCACAGGCTGGACCGGCATAATTTACGAGGCAGGAGGAGAATCTGCCCCTAAAGGGGCTACCGGCCACGGAGGCCCCTGCTCAGCCCGGGTTTCCCAGGCTGGTGACAATGAAGGAGGGGGGCGCTGCTGCTCCCCACACAACTCCTTTCTCTCTTTTACCCATCCTCACTCACCCGCCCCCCAAAGTGGCCCTTTGTCTCAGGATCCGCTGCCTCCGCCTCCCCCTGGCTGGCGAGCCGCCGAGTACAAGGACCAGAGCAGAAGCAGGGGCACATCCCCAGAACTGCTTGGAAGCCAGAGTGGCTTCTTCAGCCCAGGGCCTTTTATTCATAGCGCCCTTCAGGCCCCAGCCCCAGCCCAATAGATCTAGGCTGGCTTAGGAGAGAGAGGCAGTGAAGAAGCCCCACCGCACTTTCCTGCACTCCGTTTTTATCCCTCTTGGTGAGAGTCCCTCAACCTCCCCGTCTGCTGACCCACCCTTGCCAGGAGTAAGAAGGTGAGAAGAGGGGACTGATGGGAGTTAAGCCCAGCACGCACAGTGTGAACTGGCCTGCTAGCTTGGTGTTCTTCTTGCCTGGGAAGAGTCGCCCCTAACCCACCCTCGAATGGCAATCCACAGAGCCTCCCACTCTCCCACCAGCACACAGCTTCAAGTCCCTGTACAGGATTGTGCAGAGGCGTGGGCAAACAGAGGCACAGCGGAGCCCAGCACCCCCATTGGGCCCATGCCACATTCCTGACTGTACTTGTAAGCGGTCAGCCTCATGTCCCCAAATACAGCCCTGCAGAGTGGCCGTACAATCACTTGCCCTCATCCCCCACTGGGCACCTGACACACTTCCCCGCTGATAGAAACTTGTTTCGCCTACATACAAGTTCGCAGAAATCAGCACCATTCCAGCTGTGGGCACAATCCCTTCTGGGCTGGCCCTGGGTACCAGGCGCTCTCCCCTTTGCCTGGTCACTCATGTACCCCTTCATGCAGCCCCTCCTGTGACCTTGTGGGCTCTGGGGTGCTGGATTCAAGCTTCACCACTCCAGCCTGGCTCCCACAGCCTAGTAGAGAAAAGAGACCAGAACACTCCAAAAGGGGTGGGGGTACAAAGATATGCAATATTCTTTTCCTGTCGCTTTAAACTTGACTTTCGTGAGCTTCTCTGTCAATCTGCGTCCTGTTCTCTTGTGCCCGTTGCTAGTACCTGGTGTAGTCTCTGTGGGTAGATGCCCTTCCCAGCTCTCTGTAGTGTGCCCTCCTATTCAGCCGTCTGTCTTTAGCACGTTTTCCCTTTATATAGTCCTTGTACAGAGTTGCTTCATCATATTAATAATAACAATTTAAAAAATGACTGAACGATGATGTGATTTTTTTGAGAAAGAATTTTAAACTGACTCCCCACACATGGTCTCCACTGCCCAGAAAGAATGGGATCCCCATTCCTAGCAGCTCCCCCACTTGATTGTCTCCAGCTCAGATGAATAATAAAAATAATAAATGTATAATGATAAAGGAAGAACGGTGCAGGGGCAACAAAAATATACGAGCAACCACGATCTGTTGATGAGCTGCCGGCTCTAGTCCCAAGCAATTACTAGCAGAGAGAAAACTGGGGGGATAGAAGATTGGGGGGGGAGAGGGATATCTGAGGAGTCATGGGGTCATAAAAATAATGTAGACAGCCCAGAGGAGGCTGAAGCCACCTTCAGGGCCAGAAAGAAGAAGTCTGAGCTGCAGGATCTCCAAGAAGTGAAACCACAGTAGGGGTTCAAGTAGGTTGGAGCACGGATAGCAAGAGTGCCCTGGGATATGGGGTAGGGGCTGGTGGAACCACACTTTAACCCCAGGGTCTAACCCCATGGCTTCACTCTGAGAGCACATTTTGTGCCCTGCAAAATGACTAGGTAGGGGACTAAAGACCCCTTGGAGCTGGCGAAATAGGCTTCATCTCTCTCAGCCAACAACCCTCTCTGAGCCTTGCCAGAGAGAGGCCCAGGTGGAAGCCAGAGTCTGGGTTCCGGTAGAGCCCATGAGCCCCCTGCACTTCCACTTCAGCCCTTCCTTCTGGGTGGGACATCCTCCCTCTGCCTCCATCCTTGTGCCTCTGGTCCCTGAGTTTCCCTTTCTCACAGCCTGGCTCCAATCAGGGAGTCTCCTCCAGAGTCCCCCTCCACCCTCCTGGGACTGCTTTGAAATAGCAGGGGCCCCCACCAAGCCTAGCGTCCAAGCCACACCTCCTGCCTTGAAATCTTTCTCTCTCTCTCTCTCTCCCTTTCTTTCCTTACTCCTAGAAAAACTAACAAATTTAAATTGAATCTCATTCTCCTTTTGCTCCTAACACACAGCTTGTCTTGTGCAGCTGAGGGATTTGGGCAGGAAGGAAGATCCCAAGCTTTGGGGGGTCACTCATACAAAGGCCTCCACAGAGTACAGGCAAAGCTGGGGACAGGATAGCTTCTGGTAGCCATGAGCTGGGAGAGGGACTGGGTGGCTGGCTGTGTCTGTGTCCGAATTAAGGGGGGGGGGGCAGGAGTTGAATCCCAGTGAACCCAGGCCAGAGACTATGATCTTCTTAGGACACATCTATACAGGAAGAATTAACAGTGAAGGTATTTCTGGCTAAAAAAGAAGGGAGGGAATTTAAGGAGGTCAGGAATAACTGGCCTTTAATTTATTCCCTTGATTTATTCCCAGAGACACTGAGGATCTGAGAGAGGAGGTACCTTGTTGGGTGGTGTCTACATAGGTCCCAAAACTCAATAATTGGGGAGACTGTCAGAGTAGAAAAGACACTATAACCTCCTCCTAATGGTTAAAAAACTTATCCTTGGGTCTCTGGGCCAAAGAGAATGTCATGGTTGGAGCCTCAACCCAAATACTCAGGGTAAGGCTGAACTCTGCATCTGGGCAAGGATTGCATCTATTTTGCAACTATTTGTCTGGTTTAAACCCTCAAACTACAATTTACTCCATGGACTTTAAGACAAAGAATCCCGCGTCTCTAACTGGGTCTTGAGGAGCAAGAAATGGAGAGAATTATCTGGATACTTCAGGTAGAAAATATTTCTGCTGTCGTGTATTTGTAAGTTTATACCATCCCTGGCCCCGGTTATCCACCCAGTTCCACTCCACTCTGACCTGCATAGACACAGCTCCGGTATTTAAAGCCGCTATCGAGCGGGCGGGAGATGAGCCCGGCCGCCCGGGTCCTGTGGATGCTAATGCAGCCGGAAACCCGGCGCGCGATCGATGGCTCAGACCCAGAGCAGAGCAGGGACCGCCAGCCCCATCTACGAACAAAGCAACCCCCGGGACCTTGGGTTCCGGACAGGCCGGAGCCCCAGCCCATCCTCCCCGCCATTACCAGGATAATAGGAGCGGCTTTTAGGCCCCGGGCCCGCGCGGGAAACGCACCCCGGAGCCCCCAACCCTCTCTGCGCGGCGGGCACAGGGAGGCGCCGGAGGGTCCGGTGTAATTCAGCGCGCGGTGGGCTGCAGGCGCCGGGTCCCGCAGCCGCGCGTCTGCCGAGCCTCAGGCCCGCGCGGCCGCCTTCCGGCGTCTGCCTCCGGCGAGACAGAGCTGCGGGTTTTCCGTGGAGAAGCGTGCGGCCCGCGCCCGCCGCCCTGAACGCCCCGCACCGCTGCGGCCCGGCGCCGTGCTCGCGGTCGCCGCTCAAAGGGAGGCCCCGAGACAAAGGCGCGGCGGCCGCTGGTGGCCGACGCGGGCGCCTGGAGCGCTCCGTGGCCTGGCCCGGCGGAGAGGGCTCTGGGAGGTCGGTCCACGGCCCCGGCCGGCTCGGCCCCGGCCCCCGCCCCGGCCCCGGCCCGCTGCAGGGCCCCGGGGAGGGGAGACCCGGCGCGCCTCTCAGCCCCTGCTCCCCGCGCAGCTCCCCGCCCAACAGCCGCCAGCAGCGCCGGTCGCCGCCCGAGGGCCGCCGGGCCCCCGCCACCGACGGGATGACCCCTGCTGGCCGGAGCAGAGGAGGCTGTCGAGCCCCGCCCCGCCCAGCCACTCGGCCCTGAGCACCCTGGGCCTGGGCGCGCCCCGCGAGTTTGTGGGAGACCTGGAAGAACAGCCCGAGTCTCAGGCGCTGCCACGCTGCGGGGACCAGGCCTCTCTGCTAAGTGCCCTCCCTCTGCTGGGCCCGTGGCGTCCCCACAGCGGCCGTCCGCCCTCCCGCTGGGCTTCTCACCGCCGGCGGCGCTGGCCCCTAAAGCCTGTGCCGCCTCCAGGAGCCCGGCACCCGAGGCGAGGAACTGGGCTCACGGGAGACCAAACACAGCCGGACCTTGAGCCAGTGTGGCCCAGCCGGCTGCCGGTGGGTGATCCCTCCTCTCTGAGCCAGAGCCACTTCCCGGAGACCCGGAGACAAGGCTTCACTTTGTCAGTTTCCACGTCCCAGCGTGGAGAACTTCCTTCGAGGACAGGTCTGAGCGGATGGAACTCGCGGGCGGTTCTTGCTAGGAAAGTTCCCTGTGAAAGATGCATGGTCCGTATGCGGGGCATGGGAAAGATGTTTCAGAAAACACACACTTGGTACAGCCAACATAAGGGATACATTGAAACAGTCTAAAAGGCACAGATATCTATATTACATGTACATACTGGGCATGGAAAATATATTTCTCTAAGAAACATACATACAGAGGCACTTTTATTTGTATGGGAAAGCAACCTTCCGGGAAAAGGTTACACAGAGCATGGATAAACACCACTTGTAAAGATTCATTTACATAAACGGTACACTTGCATATATATCCTACACAGGGAATATACAGTCCTCATCGATTTAGCTACATAGATGTATCCATTCCATAAGCTGTATAAAATCATGCATGGAAATGCATCCAGATATTAATGCATCCACATAAAAAGCGCATGGAAAATACATCATATTATTATATATACACAAATTGAGTATCTACCCAATGTATGAAAAAATATGTTCTGTAAATTAGTTTGTTTACATGGTGTGTGCGTACCAAATACATTGCAGTACATTCTTTGAGCTCACATATTATTGTATTTATAATACACATCTATTTGGCTATCTTACAAACAGTAGCAGGAGGAAGCTCAGGCATTGGCAATAACCATCTCCACCAGCTGAGCCTCTTTTCTGTCTTTCTGTTTTTCTATTATTTCCATCTTTAAAAAACCCCTTCTATGTCTATATGGATTATTTATATAAGTGGTCTCCTATCTCAGTTTCCCTAGTACATCTCTTGCCAAAGTCAGGGTCTATATTTAGAATCCCAAGTCCTGTTTGCAGCAGGGTCTGACTGCATAATCACAGCCTGTATGGAATGAGCATTATATAATTAGGTTACCCCTGTGTCTCAGGACTTGTTCTTCTAGACCTAAGATAAATATATTAGAGACTTACTCTAGGCTGCCAGTTAAGAAAGGGGGCTGGGGAGGGAAGAGGGAAGTGCAGTGACCTGGCAAGTTGTGTAACAGGCAGGTTGGGGGAAAGGCAAGTTCTAGGTGTATGCTGGGCACTCAGGGTTCCTGAAAGCCAAAGTTTGTTTAAATTTTTTTAAATTTATTTTTAAAATCTCCAGTGGAGAAAGACGCATGAAAGAAAGGCCCGACCTGGTCTCCTACGTCCCTCTCAAACCCCAGAGCAGCCCCACTCCCTCTCAGCTAACCAGGAAGAGGATTCTAGCCCACCTAGCTCCTCAGCAGCGGTTAGCATCCTTAATGCTGGCCGGGTCTACACCGGCAGCAGGGAAAGTTTACCCTGGAACCCAAGTTTTTCCCAACAAAATCCACTAACCCTTTTGGAGAGGCAATAATAGCCGAAAGCATTTTCTGACCCTGAGCGAACTCTGTTTTGGCCCCGGAAAAATGAGTCCCACTTGGGTCTTTCTTTAGTAGCTAAAAATCCGAGACTACCTGACACACGCCTATGGAAAAATTCTTTGAAAGACAATGCACTCACACCCCGCAGAGATATTGTTTATGGGTTCCGTGTAGACACTGCCATATTTTACTGTCCAAAGGAATCAATTAATTAGTGCCTCGCCAGTCCCCGCGCCGGCCGCTGCTTGGCTGAGCGTGAGCGGCTGAGATAGATGTGCGTGGCCAGCTCGCTGGTCTTGTTAACAAGCCTCGTCATAAAGATGGAGATGATAAGGAGAGCGCGGAAGCCCTGGCGGCCGCGAGGGGGGGCTCCGAGGACCAGCCCACAGCGTGTGGGGCAGCGGCGGCCGGCCGAGTCGGAGCCAGAGCCCTGGCCCGGTGCTGCTCGGGCTCCCGCTGCTCGCTCGCCGTATCCAGTCTTGTCCCCTTCTGGGGCGTTCACGCTGGGACTCGGATAATTCCCTCTCTTCTCCGCTCTTCTGAATTTTCCCTTTTCTTCATCAAGCCCCAAATTAAAAAAAAATTTTAATAAAAATATGTAAACCTCTGTCTGTGAGTGCCTGTCTTGCTCTCTGCCACACTTGTTCCGAGACCGGCTGCCTCCTCCTTTCCCTGCATTACTCCGCGTGGTTTCATCTCTGTCTGGAGCTCTCTTCCCTCTCTGGCTTCATGGTTGCTTTTTCTACCAGGTTGGTACTGGCTCAGGCCCCAGTGAGCTTGTAAAAAAAATAATAATACAAATAACCCCTGGTTATCTTGCGGCAGAGTTAACACCCCCTGATAAGCCAGACCCCATAATAAAAAAACCCAACCTTGGATGTAATTGCTGGTTTGGGTTGCAACACTTAATTCTGTTTATTCTCACCAATGTGCATACTTAACGAAGAGATATTGATATTAAAGGGCAGGGGGGAATTAATTTTACTTTTATGGTCATCTATTAAGAGCATAAGATGGTCTGAGTCTCCTTTAAAGGGACCAAAAAAGGGGGGAGGGAGAGAGAAGGAAAGGGAGGGGGAAGGGAGAAATATGACTGAAGGCGAACAAAGATCTTTGCCTGAAGAAACAATGTAACACTAGACAGAACTATAAAGTCTGGGAATGTAACAACGCAGGACCCTCTCAACTTCCCCCATTTGGAATCCTGTCCCTTGCACTTCCTGCTGAAATCCCAGTCCTGACTACACAGCAATATTCAAGGAAGAATTCATGCAATTATCTGGATAATTGTAGGGAGAGAGAGAGAGAAAGCATTTCCCTTTTATTGTCTGATCCTCTCTGGTGTCAGTGCAGAGGAGGGGGGGTGTTATATGGGATATGGAGGAAAAGGAGGTAGTAGGGTCTCCCAATGTCACCCTAAGACCTACAAGATGGCTACTCCTGAACCAAGGAGGTCCAAGGCAGGAAATCACAGATTCTTTAAGAGATTTTGAAGGCTTCAGTGATCCAGTTTCATTTTCCAAAATATTTGTTTGGTTTTACTTTGTCTGTATAGACCTGCCTCATCTAGTATTGTAATTATCAAATAATAGATAATTATAGGGGTGTCGATAATATCATTTATTTTATAGCCGCACAAGATAGGATTAGAGTTAATGTCAGAGGCTCTGTTGGAGCCTGGAAGGCAGCAAGAGGTAAGGTAGAGAGAGAGGTAGATTGCCTTTCTCTTTCCTATTTTTATGTGTGTGTGAATCTCCAGAAATCCCCAGTTCTCTAAATCCCCTTCCCAGATGTGTTAAGGGAAATCTCTACAATTTTAGGGGTTGGGAGCTCAGAGAAGGGCAAACAATTTGGTACTTAAATCTCCCCCTTAGTCTCAGGGCCAGTAGTCTCTGCTCTCCCATGTTCCCCCACAATGAAGGGCTTCACCCTCAGTTCAAAACTACTAAGGTCACAGAGACTTGGCAATTTAGGCCAGTGAGAGGAAGACAGGGTCTTACCAAAACCAAGTTCATTGTCATCCTCAAGTGGGCACTGGGTCCAGAGTGAAGCCCCCTTTGATCCCAATTTGGCCTTCTTTCCTGGACCTCTTCCCCAGAGACACCTGGATGGGAGCAGAAATCAGGTTAGGGCCCTGGAGGTTGGTTGGGTTGGGGATGGGGAAAAAACTGAAAATCTGCTTTCTTGTTTCTGGGATTCAGAACACCAGAAACCAGAAGCCTGGGCGGGGGCGGGGAAGGGAGAGAGAGAGAGAGAGTTTGTGGTAGAGAGCCAGGCAAGAGAGAGTCAAGGGAAACCATGAAACAGGAAGACAAGAATAAAAGGAATGAGTGAAAGAAAAGGGGCAGGAGGAGAAACCACAGGGAATAAAGGAAGGAAATAAAAAGGAAAAGCTAGAAAAGGAAATAAGAGAAGAAAAATGGAGGAACATTTAAAAAAGGAAAGAAAGATTTGAAAGCGAAGGAGAGGAAGGAGGGAGAACAGAGGCCAGGGTCTGCCGGCTGTGCGCTCTGCCAGGCTGCCTGCAGCAGTCTGGGTGGGCGGGGGGCGCCATGACAAAGTGAAGGTCAAGTTAGCATCGTACCTTATAAGGAAGGCGTCAGTCCTCCATTTCAGCCTTTCTTTCTGCCTGGACATGGCCGTAGCATTTCTAGGCTTGTAAACACTGGACTCTTTGGGGCCTTAGAAAAAAATAAAGACCCCCTTCCTTCCTTTATTGGGGGTGAGCTCCACCGGCTCGGGGAAGCAGCGGACAGAGAAGTCAACTAATGAAGACTCTGGGAAACTTTTCTCTCCTTTTCTCTCTCTCTCTGGCTCCACTCCCGCCCGCTGGGACTCCCTCCCTCCCTCCCTTTCTCCCTCCCTCCCTCCCTCCCTCTCTCCCTCCTCTTCCCAGCCTAACGCCTCTTTTGCTCTCTGTATCTCTGGGTCTTCCGTGTCTCTCGCCACTGTCTGTAACTCTGGGCTCCGTCTTTCCACACTCCCCTCCCCTACTGCAGACTTCTAAATCCGTTCCATTCCACCAGGAAAAGGAGCAGGACATAAGAATTGGAAAGAAAATTAGCCGTCACAAAGAAAAGTTCATTTACAGCCTAAATGTCTATTAAGATTTCCTTCTGAAAATAAGGCGGTACACTCGGTAAGGAGGAGAAGTGAGGCAGCGCCAGTGGGAGGGCTGATGAGGTAGGAGACTTGGATTTATTTATTTTTCAGATCAAGAGGCGGAGAGAAAGGGGGAGAAGCAGACAAGCGAGAGAGAAGCGTTTCAACCCGGCAACTAGCAAAGGAGGCTGCAGCGGGCGGGACTGGGAGCAAAGCGCGCAGGCCGAGGACCCGGACCTGCCGCCGCGATCCTCGAGCACTGAGCGGGCTCAGCCTAGGCCTGGGGTGCGGAGAAAGGAGCATATTCGAAATCTGTTGGCCTGAGAAGTGGGGGAGAGGCAAGGACGGAGGGAGGCAGGGAGAGACAGAGGAAGACGGCGCCGCAGCGGGCCAGCCGGAGGGAAAGTGAGTTCCGGAGCTGCGGGGGCGGTGGCGACCCCGGCGGGCTGCGGGCTGGGGGCAGCGGGCGGCTCAGCCGAAAGCCAAGTCGCCAGAGAAAGGAACCTGAAGTGGAATCCTTGATCTTTTCCCTGCAGGGTGGCACTGGGGGAGAGAGGGAGGGAGAGAGAGAGAATATAGCGTAGGGGTGTCTGTGAAGGGCTCACCTCCTTTTTCCTGGCCCTGACAGCCTGTTTTCTCCTGCTCTGTGCCCACGGAGCCCTTTTTAGGCCTAATCGTTGCTTTTCTAATGGCGAGGGAAGGGAGAGATGCTCAGGACAATTCTGGGGACTTCTGGTTCAATCTGATACTCCACAAAGCCCTAATTTTGTCACCTCCGCCCTTCTCAACTGGAAACCAGCCTCTAGGGTCAGTCCCCTCCCACTTTACCTACCAGGCTAAGGTGCCTAAGGGCTACTAGGGACCCGAAGGAAGACCTGACACCCAGGTGGGAGCAGCCGGGAGCACTGGGGGTGGTCAGTGGAGCTCCCAGGCCTCAGGGCCTAAGAGCCCTCCCACCCTGCATCCTGATAATGAAAAACAAAGGGGGAGGACTTGATTATTTCTGATGGTGTTAAAGGATCCAGGCTTAGAAAAACAGCATCTGACCCTGAGCTCTAAGGTGATAGGCGTCTCTCCCACAGACATTTAATCTGGGCAAATGTCCCACTGCCTGAGCTCCAGGGGCTGAGGAGGTGGCCAGGGTGAGGACATTTGCTGCCAGAAAGCCCCAGGGAGGGAGCGGCAGGCCCCTTTGGTATTATCTAGAGTTGTGTGGAGAGTATTTTAAAAGGTCAGAATGAAGTGGGGAGGCCCTTTCTGATGTCCCCCTCAGCTCTGAGAAGGGAAGCCCCAGGAAGTGAGGGAGTTTATGAGCTGGGACATTTCCCCCTAATGTGGGAAAGACAGAGATAGCCAGACCTCATCCTGAAAAAATGTGTTTTGTGCCTGTGACAGAAAATTGGTAGCTGCTTGGGAGATTTCCGGACTTTTAGGGAGTAGAGCAGGGCCAGACTCTGGGGCAAGGCAGAGGCTGAGGTGTGATTTAGGGTAAGTGGAGGAATCTAAGGGAGTAAGACTAAAAAGGTATCACCCAAATCCATTTCCTCGGAGAACACACACACACACACACACAATGGGCTCCAATATTGAAAAACACCAGATGATCTCCTTCAAAGGGACATAAATAGGCCAAGCGGATGCAGGTTAATAAAACCTGCAAAAACCAGACAGGAATACTTAAAATGCCCCAGAAACAAAGCACACTGTGACAAATTCTCACCCAACACACAAGTCCATGCACCAAAATGTTCCCAGGCACAGAGAGACCCTCCCCACCCTGTGCCTCCCCACTTGGACACTCAGGTGTACCTGCCCAGCTCCAGGGGCACACACAAATCTGTGCACTTTCCTAAACTTACACACCGAAACCCTGGGGGGCAAGGGGCAAGCGCTTGGCGTCACACACACCCCACCGAGCCAGACCCGTGTCTCCTGAGCCTCAATAATGCACGATCCATACCCGGAGATAAAAGTCTAGACAATAGACGGCTGTTTATGACAACGGGGCTCTCCAAGTTTGGAGCCAGGCGATAAATCTCTGGTGAATCTTCCTGTAACTCAACTTCTGGCTGTAGTGACGAGAGAACCACGGAGACCACAGAGAGAAAAGCAGCAAAATGCGAGAGACTTTTAAATCGCGAGCAGAAGGCGACTTCCCCGCTGGGGCAGGAGAGGGCAGGCGGCCACACTCGCCCCACATGGCACGTCCACACTGTGGAAGCTTTCGGATCAAGCTTCAGCACGCAGGCGAGTCAGGTTTCCTGGCCCCCCAGAAATCGGGGCGAAGTGTACAGGCAGATGGTGGGGCGTGGAGGCTGGAACAGACCCACAAACCGTTCTTGCTGCAGGCAAAGGGTCTTTTTTTTGTTGGTGGTGACCAGAATCTTCCTGCTATGCGTCACCTGAATTTTTTCATCCCAGTCCCCCTCTTCTCCCTAGTGTTCTCTCTCTTTCTCTCTCTCTCTCCACACCCCCCTTTTCCTTTTTGGATTGATGGGCTGTTCCCTTTTGCATTTTCGACCCAGGCGTCTGATTACAAGTAAAGAGCCACTGAAGTTCATCTCATAAAAATGCCGCGAGCTCACTTTGATCTGCGCGGACTGGGTCCGAGCCTAAGTAGGCGCTAAAGCCAGGGAATGGCGGCTCGGGCCAACGGGCCTCCGCTTGGCGGCGGGGCGGCCAGAGATCCGGGTGGCCCAACAGGGCAGTCTGGCCCAGAAAAGACATTTCTGTGCTGCTGTAACTGGGTTTGGACACCAAGGTCCAATAGTAGCAGCTCAATTCAGACTGCTTTTAAGGCATTCCCTTCATTTTAGAGCATTTGGTGAGGGGCCCAGTGAAACTGGCTCGTAAAATGGGACTTTTATGGGGAGAAATGGGGTCGCGTTGCTAGCCTCCTGGGACAATCCCTCCGCGGAGGAAGGTGGGTGGGGCTGCGGGGGGCGGAGAAGCTGCCCTTCTCCCTCCCCCTGTCACTTCCAGGAGCCGAGGAACCTCAGAGCAGCATCCACTGGCTTGGGTGACCTGACTTGGGCCCTTGGGCTTGGGGCAATGGCCAGGGCTGAGGAGAGGTGGGGGCCAAGACCAGCAGTCCCACCACCCCCCCTCTAGTTCTTTGGCTGAAAGTGAGATGTGTCCTGGGATGCAAGGTAAACCGCTGGCCTAAAAATCCCCAAGCACACTATAGAGGGATTACTAAACACCCCCGATTGCTCTAAGGGGAGAGAAAGACGTGCAACAAGGTGCGAGCTGATTTCTAATGAGGGTTCATCCTTGTGGGCCAAGCCTCCGAGCGCTGAGGTTGTCCACGCGCCTGATGCTTATCTCTTACTGACTCCACATGGGACTGAACTTAGAGTCCAAGCCCACCGGAGCTCTAATGGTCCCTCTTTCTCCTCTCTGGCTTTCCCTCTTGGTGCCTGGTCTGTGGGATGGGCCCCTTTCCCTGGTTCCCCCAATCTGCTCTCTAGAATTGGGAGGTGGACAAGCTGCAAGGCCAGCCAGCGCTGTGTGTGGGGTCTCCCATGCGGGGATTCAGAATTCAGAAGATACTACCCCCTTCTGAAGCTGCCTCTGGTGTCCGCGTGTGGAAGGGAGCATCACTAGATCTGTTTTGGTCCTGGCCAGAGTACAGCATCAGCTGCCTGGACCAAAACGCAGCTGCCTGGAAGCGGCCAGGCAGGCAGGCGGGCTGGAGGTGCCGACTGAGGCCACCAAGAACCAGTGAGCTAGGCCCTGGAGGATTTCAGGTGAAAGATGGGACTCCAGGATTGTGGAAGGGCCACAGGCACCCATGAGATGGGGGAGGGGAAGCCACCTCCCGCCAGGGAGTGGGGCTTGCCACGGTTCTTAGGAACTGATTTGGGACCACAGTTGAGTCTCATGTTGGGGGGATGCACTGATGCTCTGGGGTGCAGCCTGGGGCAAGCGCCACAATCTATGCTTTGGAGTGGTCCTGGACTGAGGGTTGGGCAGGGAAGTGGCCAGCCCACACTGTGGGCATTTTTGCCCATCAATACCTTGCTGACCTCATTGTCCAGGGCCTTCTTTCCTTGACTCTGGCAGCGACCTCCAGTTGCTGGGATTTTTAAAAAGTTGTTGAAAAATTAAAAGTCGGACCAAAACTAGGAAAAAAAATTGAACTTCATGCCTTACTTTTAGGGGGAAGAATATTAATTCTCAGAAGCCTCTGTTGGGAGACCTAGAGTTTCCTGGACATCAACTTCTTTGACATTCTTTCTTGCCTTCTTTTTTGTTTCAAGGAAATAAAGCCACCACTGGCTCCTTGCAGCCGCCTGGCTCACTTTTATGGTGGCCCTGGAACAAACTTTGGTGGTCAAATTCAAGTGCTCAGGCCCACAGCTGGCTCCTCACAGGAAGCGTACCCCTCCCCACTGTCGGCCTCTGCAGTACAGAATTTGCCTTGGGGGCTTAGGCCCCACATCGCCCTGGAGACCAGGATGGAGAAGGAAGCAGGGCCCTGGGGGAACTGGGAAAAGCCGAAGCCGAGACTCTGAGCTCTTATCCCCACCTCTGCAAGGGATAGGGGTACCTCTCTCTTCCCTCTTGCTGGTTCCTATCACTGTTTGGAGAACATTTTGCCTCCAATAAACTTGAGTTTAATGAGGTCAGCATGAACCCCATAAAAGCCATAGTCCATAGTTCCCCATCATTATAATTAAAAACGCTAGCCCCAGGTCACCCTATAAAAAGAGGTAGAGGAAGGAGGAAAGCAACAAATTTTTCTTCTTGCAGTTCCTCACTGACGGAGAAGTCCCACACTTGAGCAAAGCCGCAATCTAGTTCCTCTTTGCCATCCTTTAAGATCTGGCCAGGACTAAAGAAGGGCTCAGGAAGTATGGCCCACCAAATAATGGGTAGAGGGGTATCCTTGGGTATTCCAGAGCCACCCCAAGAATGAGACCCGTGGCCAACGTGGCTCCACTCCAGGTGATGCTCTAAAGGCTGAGCAAATTTGGGAAGGCAGGAGGATTGAGAAGGAATGGATTTGGGGAGTTATATCTGGGGACATGAAAAAATTTTTTGTGTCTTCTCCATCTGGTTTTGGGGCCTCAGTATGTGTCACCAAGCTCAGCAAGGAAAATCAAATCCAAATAGTACTTGTAAAGTAGAAATCAATTTTAACCAGGAGTTAGGGGTTAAAAGAGGGTTTGGGCTATTTCTGGCTTTCCCTGAGTCCTTGCAGGGCTTCAGTCCTCCCCTCCTGCCTGAACAAATCATGCCCTGGTAGCTCCTCTTTGGATCCAAGGTTGCTTTCTGCCTATGGCGATTGCTCTGGCCCCTTGGATCCAGTCCAGAACCTTTCAATAAAGTGATTCTCAGCTGCCTAGATGTGTCCCATGGTGCCCAGAGGGATGAGAGGCGAAGGAGGGCAGAACTACTGAGTCCACCTCTTGGGCCACAGATGTCTAGGAGGCTGGTGGACATGGAAGAGGGCAGGGAAGGGCTGAGAAATGGGAAAGAGGCACCAAGGCCTGCCTACAGCCCCCTGGGAGCAGGGCTGGGGGCCTCCATTAGGGAGTGGTCCTTGGCCCTGCCCTGCCCACCCAGGTTCCTCAGCTCCCTTCCACTCCCCTGCTAGTCTGTCCAGCAGACCCACACCTGGCCCCACTGCCCACCTCCCAGCCCCCAAATCATTCAAGGATAGGAGCCCCAAACCCAGCCCCCCCCCATATCCTTCCTGGACCCTGACTCCAGGCTTCTTTTTGGCCCCCAAGCTGAGGCTGAGCCCCCAACCCAAAGGACCCCAGACAGAGAAAATACATGGCTCTCATTCCGATCTTTATCTTTGGGGTTTGAGATTTCAAAATCCACAGTGGATGTAGCTTTCTGCACATTGATTGACAATAAAGGCAGGCATGAAATATTCACCCAGGGCCACTCTCTCATACTAAATATTTAACACAACATTAGAGAAGGTTTTTCCCCAGACTTGGCCAGGCACCGGCTGGGCGGCTGGCGCACTGCTTACCACTCGTTTATGACTAATCTGAGTCCCTAGCCGCAGGCAGCACAGCAGAGCCAGACAAAGTTGGGACCCTGGCTTGGTGCTGGGCTGCCTCACCTTTGGAAAACTTCCCATACTCTTCTGAGGAGTCTCTCCAAAGGGGAAGGGGAGTCCTGACACACAGCCCTGGCCAAGAAAAGAATGGACTTCTTCAAACTCTTGTAAAGAGGCGCTGGCCCTCTGCGGGTTGGCGGGGTAAGAGTCCCTGAGAGTTGGGAAGGATTCACATCTCCCGCGGAACCAGGCGGTGGGGAAAGAGGTCTTCATCCCCACCTCAGTCTTGGGCTCATCATCCGGAGGAGGCAAGACCCCCCAGAGGTGGGAGCCCTCCTCCTTCCCTCAATTCTGGGGTGGGGGGAGAAGCAGCTAGAAAAAAATACAATTACCCCCTCCCCGCCACCCCCCCCACCGCCCATCCCACCGCCCACCCCACCCCAACCCTCTCTCTCCTCCTTTGCTCGCTCTGTGGAATGGAGAGGAGGGGAGTGACGAGAGAAAAACGAATACAAATCTGCAATTGATTTTCATAATGTTTCTGCGGTGTTTGCAAACCAATCGCCTGAACGTCCCCATCTTACCTAAGAGAGAACCCCTCCTACGTCTGCGAAGTGCTCCGAACTGATATATGACAATATCTACTTTGGATCACGTGCTCAGGGAGAGAGACTAAGACGGATAACGCGTCATCTCGCCTTCCCAAATTTTCCCCCCTCGCTAGATCGGGTCCAAAACCTCCATCTGGAGCCGGCAGGAGAAGAGAACGATGTTTAACTCGGTCAACCTGGGCAACTTCTGCTCGCCGTCGCGCAAGGAGAGGGGCGCTGATTTCGGCGAGCGAGGGAGCTGCGCCTCCAACCTCTATCTGCCCAGTTGCACTTACTACGTGCCCGAGTTCTCCACGGTCTCCTCCTTCCTGCCCCAGGCCCCCTCTCGCCAGATCTCCTATCCCTACTCAGCCCAAGTGCCCCCGGTCCGGGAGGTCTCCTACGGCCTGGAGCCATCCGGCAAGTGGCACCACCGGAACAGCTACTCCTCCTGCTATGCGGCGGCCGACGAGCTTATGCACCGGGAGTGCCTGCCTCCTTCCACGGTCACCGAGATCCTCATGAAAAACGAAGGCTCCTACGGCGGCCACCACCACCCCAGCGCCCCGCACGCAGCCCCCGCCGGCTTCTACTCCTCAGTCAACAAGAACAGCGTTCTGCCTCAAGCCTTCGACCGTTTCTTCGACAACGCCTACTGCGGGGGCGGCGACGCGCCCGCCGAGCCCCCCTGCCCAGGCAAGGGCGAGGCCAAGGGGGAGCCGGAGGCGACCCCGGCCTCGGCACTGGCGTCGCGGGCTGAGGCGGGGGCCGAGGCCGAGGCCGAGGAGGAAAACACGAATCCCAGCTCGTCCGGCTCAGCCCACTCGGCGGCCAAGGAGCCGGCCAAGGGAGCCGCCCCCAGTAGGTAGCAGCGGCCGGGACACAGGCGGGCAGCGAGGGAGGGAGCGCGAGAGGGAGGGCGAGAGCAGGGGGGAGGCGAGGGGAGCGGGGACGGCCTCGTGTTTTGGGTCAGTCCGATTTTATGTGGAGTTTTATAAGCATTCAAAGGATTTTATTATAACCTACAAAGCCCTCTCTCCCAACGACTCGACTTTTTACGATGGAGAAGGGGTGGGGAGGGAGGGAAAAGGGCTCTTTGGAAAAGCCGGGTGAACCCCCCTCCCCGTTATCTCCCTCGGTCTGTGAAATTTTTAAAAGCGCCACCATCGCGAGCGATATTAACTTTGATCGTGAACTTAGAAGAGCATTTAAGGAAGGATGGGGAGCCGGGCTGCCGGGGGGTGGGACGGAGGGGAGGGGTGGAGGGGGAGAAAGGGGAGGGCGATGGAAAGACAGGGAGAAACTCAGAGAGGGGGAGTGGTAGGGGAGAGGCAATGGAGCAGAACCTGAGACCGGAGAGGCAAGCCAGGACTGCTCTGCTTCTTTTAAAAACTATTTTTGAAATGTTCAAACTATGTGTTCACGGGTCCTTGAGCAGAACCCCAGCAAGCCGGAAGTCATGGCGACAGGGGGTGGGGAGAGGCGGCTCAGGGCTCCGCGCGGCTCCAGGCCCGGGTCTCAGTGTTTCCCTGCGGTCCGCGGCCTCAGCGCCGGCCTAGCCCGGTAGCGTGGAAGGCGCGGCCCTCCGGGCGTCCCGGGGCGCCAGGGCCCCCGGAAGCGGCTCTCGGGTGTCCTTGGTGCCTGCTCGCTCGCTTCCTCCCCGTCTCCACACTGCTCTCGCCAGCTCTCACTTCTTCGCGCCTGTTCTCCGCGGTCCCCCCAGATTTCTGCGGGAGGGGTGGGTGGGTGCTCAGAGCCACTTGGAGGGCAGCGCAGGAAGGGGCCGAGGACAGCGGTTGAGCCGGCGGGCCCCCCGGACGCACTTGGCCCGGCTGGTCTCCTTCTTCCCCGGACTCCACCAGCCGGGGCTCTCGCCCGAGGGGAGGGGCGGTGACCCCGCGGCGGCCGCGGATCGGTCGAGCCAGACCTGGCAGGGGGTCCCGGGCTTGCCCCAGCCCTGCGGCCCGAGCGGGGAAGGCAGGCCGGCCTGGCGGGAGGGCTGCCTGGCGGTGGGGCTGGGAGAAGGGTCGCCGAGCGCTCAGCGGGCTGGGGTCGCCCGGGTCTCACGTGTCTCTCTCCCCTCTCCTCGCACTTGTCCCCTCCCTCCCCTCCAGACGCCCCCCGCACCCGCAAGAAGCGCTGCCCTTATTCGAAATTCCAGATCCGGGAACTGGAGCGAGAGTTTTTCTTCAACGTGTATATCAACAAAGAGAAGCGGCTGCAGCTGTCCCGGATGCTGAACCTGACGGACCGACAAGTGAAAATTTGGTTTCAGAACAGAAGGATGAAAGAAAAAAAACTAAGCAGAGACCGGCTGCAGTATTTCTCGGGAAATCCTCTGCTGTAACCGCAGACCGGGCCCTTTACGGGGAAGGGGGAAAGGGGGAAAATTATTTTATTTTATTTTTATTTTTTATTTTCTAACTCGCCTTCTTTCCGCGGGTGGAAAACTGGACTGTGGCCAGGGCTGGCCCCCACTGCCGTCGCCCGCACCTCTTTCTGGAACCTCCTTCACCTTCCGTCTGACTCGCTGTGGGACAGGGACCGGGCCTGGAAAGAGGGTGAAGGGAAGTGTCTAACCCACGGCGAGTGGACATCGTTGGCGCCGAGGCCAAGACTCTATTTAAAAGAAAACACACCTCGCGACAACGTCTTGCTGCTCGGATTGGGTGGGGGAGGGGCGACAGTAGTAGGCGCCTGAGCGAACAAATCCTTGAACTAAAAGCCTTCCCTTGCCCAAGTGATAAGATCTGCTAAGACACCGTGTCTGCGAGGGGAGACTTCTTGGGCTCCCCACCCCTACCCCACCTCGCCCCACTGCTAGGGGGCAGCTAAATGTGATCCTGCCTTGCTGTGAAATTTCTGTACCTTCGACCTGGTGTTAGGTGTGCAAAGTCCGTGTCCTACCTCCGTCTGCGCCCAGGCCCCGCCTGAGCCTAGTTGTTCTCCCCGTGAACGTGTAGAGCCCTCCTTTGAAATTTCTTAACTGGTGCATTGAGGTTTCCTAACCTATTTCCAAGCCGTGCCCCACTCCATGGATTTATAGCTATAGTCTATGCAGTTGTTACCTCCTTTTTTTTTTTTTTTAAGGAAGAAAAAAAAGATTAGGTTGGAGGAGGCAGGAGGGAGGTGGGATTGGGGGCCTCCCCCATGCTGGGGCCTGAATTTTTGTAAATAAATTTCACAAGCATTTCTTTCTACCCAGAGGGGATGGGGTGGGGGGGAGGACTCACCTGGAATGAGATTCAAATCACCCATCTCTCTCCATGAGCGTGAGTGTGCGTGTACGTGTGCAATCCCCACCCTGCTCCCGTCCCAGAGGGATTGCTGTGAATTTTTTTTTTTTTGGTGGCAAATAAAGATATTTCATTCTGTTCAATATTATGATTTTATTTGACCCTTTTATTAGCCCCTCTCCTCTTAAAATCCTCAATGCTCCCAAGGCGGAGGAGGAGAATGGTGGGTAGAGGCCAGCTGGGGAGGACAGGCGTGTGAAGGTGAGGTAGGCCCGAGCTGGTGGGCCTGCACCCTCTCCTCGCTGGCAGGGGCAAGAGCGTGGCGGTAGCGTCGTCCTGCTCTCAAGCTGAGGACATTCCACGGCTACTCTGAACGCTCTCTCCTCTCACGTGCAGCTCGAGCTGCGTCCAAACGCCCAGCAACGCTTTCTGTTTAAGTACACGTTTGTTGTGGAGTTAATTGTAACCATCATCGAATTTAAATTTATAGGAATTTTCTTGGCTCCACCACCCTCCCGCCAGATGTCTCCGTCTGTCGCAGTTAAATGTGCAGGGTTGAGGGTAGGGCTTTCTTTTTTCTCTCTCTCTCTCTCTATGAGAAGACTGCATTGGAATTTTTATATACAGTTTTGAAGGAGGGAGGGGAGAGGAGGGGAAACCAGCCCCCTCCCTTTCCTCACCGAGGCTGGCCCCTGAGGGTGGGAAGGTGGGGCTGGGCCCCTTCCCCTCAAGCACAAATGGCCAGGTTCCTCCAGACACAACAAGACGCTAGACTGGGGCCACCCTGATGTTTGTACATTGGGTCTCCCAGAGTAGAAAGCCCCAGAGATTTGTTTTGTAAGGGGTTGGCATGCGGTGGGGCACTGGGTAACTGGGTGACCCTTGGGGACATTCGCCATACCCATCTATATTTGCTACATGAGTCCTTTGTTTTTTGTGGGGGTTTTTTTTTTTCTGTAAAAAGATAACCATAGTCCTTTCAAGTGCTTTCAGCGAGGGCCCTCTGGCAGTCTCTGTTCCAAATTCATTATTTAGGGGCAAAGATTTGGAACCGGTTTCTCTCATCTTTTCCCTCTCTTTGGAACTGTTCTTATATAATTCAAAGAAAATGTTTTTGTCAATACGATTCTGTGGAATGACAGACAAAAGCACCCCGATAATGGGCAATCACATCCAGGCTCCGGCGTTGTTTTTGATGACAGGGATCCATGCAGCTCAGCTATCTGAATCTGTAATTCGTAAATGTGAGTCTTGAGACAAAATCTGAAAGCTAAGGTGTATATAGAGCCCCACAATTCCCTTATGTGCTCCCACACAAGTATTTTAAGTTGGTGTGCCTCTGTGCACACGGGAAGGAATCTTATATGTATGTTTTCGGCCTGTGCTATGGAGTAAACCTGACCCCATGCACATCTAGGGCTTGTGGCCTCTGGGGTGTGTAAGCACTGGCGGTGTTTATCAGTGTCAGCAAGAACGCAGCTGAGGGCGCTGTGTGTGTGTGTGCATGTGTGTGTGCACGCGCAAGACCTCTCTCGGTATGATATTTATCCCCTAGTCATATCAAGGAATATTGGCATGCTGGCCATGTTTCCTATAAAATAAGATGGGGATAACTCTATGAAGCAAACCTGTTTTTAGAGCAAAATGATAATCTCCAAATGGATTCGGATTTTGGAGAAAAATATCTAAAACCCACAGCTATCACTTGCCCTGCAATATGCAGCCCAGAAAAGATCCCTGGCCCCAGAAGGGATTTCGGAAGGCAGGGGGTCATAGTGAAAGAAAAACAAAGGCTTCTATGACCCAGGCCCAGGAACCTGCCCGTCCTTGGCGACCATCTAAAAAGAGAAAAAAGGGGTCTCTGTCCCCCCCAAACAAACCCATCTTCTGGCCCCTGGGATGTCCAACCCCCCTTGCACTCTGGGCTCAGCCTCTCTGGGTAATCCCCTCCAGCCAAGGCGCTGCCCTGGAACAAAAGAGCTTCGTCTAGACGCCGCCATAAAGCACCCCCCATGCCTCTAAACCCAGTTTCATTTCACCCTTAACGACCCAGTCTGGCCTGTGTTAGAAAATGCTTCCGCTCTAAACAGTAAACAAACCCACAGTGGATAGTCTTGGCTCCCCCAACACACCCCAGACCCCCACGCCATTACCCTCTTGCCCCGCATTTTCCCCCTCTTCTCCTCCAGCTTTTCTCAGCTCCCAGCTCCCCAACCCCCTCCCCCCCCCCCCCAGTAAATAAACCCGAGGCCGAGTTCAAAGTTTCTCGGAGCTAAGGAGGAATGTTGGTTGTAAAAATCCAAGTTTATAGCGCACGTGGGAGTTTACAAGGGTATTAAGTGGTGTGGGCTGAGAGAGAGCACTCTGGGCCCCTCCCCCTCTCACTATGGGCTTTAGGGGTACAGGGAGAACCTTGAGGACTTGAAAAGAGAAACGGCTTGGGGCCAGCCTTGTGTTTGGGGTTTCTTTGTCCCTTAGACCCCTGGGTTGCTGAGGAATGGGGATACAAGGGCCCCTTAGAAGTAAGCACACACAGGCGCTTCTGAGAGGAAGCCCACAGGTTTTAGATGTCCCAGATGGAGAGGGTGGGCAGCTCTGCTTTGGGAAAGCAAGAAAGTTACAGACCAGGTGTCTGAAAGGTGCACAGACATGGGGATACCTAGAGCCTGTTCTCAACCAGAGGGAGGAAAACTACCTGGGGCTAATTTCTTGAGTGGGCTGAAGGCAGAGGGGGTTTTCTCACCCGAGCAAAGAAGAACTTTGAACTTCAAGAAGTCAAGGGCGCCACCTCTTCCCTTTCCCCGCCCCCTCTCAGGAATCTGTACGGCAATTCGTTTCTGGGCCAATATTCCCTCAAGGGGGCAGTCCCTGGGGTTTCCTGGTGCCCCAGGGCTGGATAATACTGTTTGCTGAACCCTTCCTGCTCAGAGCCCGCCAGAACCCTGTGCACGCGACTACACTCTTTATTATTCATATAAACCTTTGGAAAGGCAATGCCCGGGAAGTTTTTATAACTTTGTTTGGCATAAAAGTTTTACAAGATTCCTCCTCCTTTTTAAAAAAAACTTAAAGTTTTGGTCTTGCCATGGAATGAAAGCTCAGGATCTTTAGGAGGTTGTGGGGAGAGAGGTTCTGGGGCCCTGGTGGGGGAGGTGGTGGCATCTGAAGCTGCCTCTCTCTGCCTAAGGCAAAACAGGCTGAAGGCTGTAGTCAGTCTTTTCCTGAGGCCCACCTTGGAGCGAGCTTTGGGGTCTACCAGCTCACAGAGGCTACAGGCCTGCAAGAGAGTCCTGGCCACTCTGTTCTTGAGACATACCCTTGCAGACCCCCAAAGTTGGGCAATGTCAGCAGGACCAGACCTTCCCCATCACTCCCTCTTGTTCTCCTGCAGGCATCATTCTCTCTCTCTCTTTCTACACACACACACACACACACACACACACACACACACACACACACCCCAAACACTCCCTCAACCCACCACACAAAGTAGAGACCCATAACCTTGACTCAGACCGCCAATTTGAGAGAGTCTACACACACAGCCTTGCATCCCTATTTCTTGCAAAGTCCACAGTGGGTTTGAAGAAAGACAGAATTCAAAACGCCAAGAAATTCCTGCCCGGAGGTTCCAGAGGACTGCAAGACTGTAGTCCGGAAGCACAGAGAACAAAGGTGCCCATGTGGGGACATGGCTTTGCGTTGCTAAGCCCACGGGTGACCCCCTCAGATCTTGACGCTCATCTGGGACTGACAGAGCCCCCACTCCATCATTCCCCCTGACTCCAGCCTTGGGGATGCCACTTCGGCTCAAATTGAGCCTATTTTAATGTTCAGCTCTGGAGGCCAGGACAAAGATGGAGCAACTTCTCCAAAGACAGGCCTGGGGGACAAGCCTCCTTGGAGGTAATGGGACCGAAGGTACCTGAGCCCTGGGACCGGATGCCTCAGGGAGCCATTGGGGCCGGTAGGAATGTGCCCCCGCGCCAGGTTTTCCTTCCCTCTGATGGCAACTGCTGAGGCCTGGCCGTCGGCCACTGCAGGCCTACACTTCGCCTTGTGAGGAGCCGAGTTATTAAGGCTGAAGGCCGGAGAAGGTCAACTCCAAGCCTGAGCAGTGAGGCTGCAGAGAGATGCACCCGAGCCTGGGGCTTTCTCCTCCCTGAGCTCTGCACAACAGAGAAAAACAAGAAAGGCTAGGGGGGACCAAAAGTCAAGGGGGAAGGAAAGCAGTGAGGAGGAAAGAAAAGAGCCAAGAATAAATTGTGTCCTAAAGAAAAAAGGAAGAAGGAAATGAAGAAAACAATGAATTAAAAAAGAGAAAAGATCAGGGGAAAAAATGAAGGGAAAAATGAACTGCAGGAAAAGAGAGAAGGAAAGAGAAAGAGAAAGAAGCAAATACAGAGAAAGAAGGATGAAGAAAAAAAGGAAGGAAGGAAGAGAGAGAGAAAAAAGAAAGAGAGAAAGAGGGAAAAAAGATGCAAAATGGATCTTCGAAAAGGCATTTAGCCGGTAAGGGAGGAGCGGGGGTTTTCTCCGAAGCCAGCCAGCCCAACCACAGCCCTGACTCCCCACTGGAAACCCAATCTACTGGGGCAACTTGGGAGCAAATCACTAAAGTGGGGGGCCAGGCTTCCCCCCACCAAGACATCCTCCCATCTGTTTCCTTCTCTCAGAGCTTCTTTCCGAAGTGTTTGCTGTCTGGTTTCAATTCAGGAGGCAAAGTTAAATAACTGGCCGCCCTTCGGCGGGACAAGAATGGAGTTGGGCTGGCGCAGGTTTATCAGACTTCAGGATGCGGGGATCGTGGGGAGCACGTCTCTTAGGTAAAGGTGAATATTTGTGGCTGTGTGCCCACAATGAAGCGCAAGTTAGACAAGTACGGAAACAGTAAATTCCGTAGCATCTAGGGGCAAATGTGTACAGCGTCCAGATGTGAGAGGGACTCTGATGGCGGGGCTTCCAGGGAGGCTGCGAGATCCGGAGTAGACCAGAGGCCCTCCAAGGGTCCTGGGTCTCCCATGTCTCTCTTGTACCTGTTTGAAAATCTCTCTGTTGGGCTTCTGAGCATTCTGCAGTTTGCCTGGTATTTCCCTGCTCCCAACTCAGTCCGGGCAGAGCCCGGTGTTAGTGAAGGAGAAAAGCAAAATTTTCCTTCAAGTTTTGGGTTGAGAATAATTTTTCTGGGCCTCCAAAACAAGAGGAAAAACGCCTGCAACTTTCCCCGCTGGTGTGATTTTATTTTCCATTTCACTTGAAGAGATAGATTTCAATACACCAACTTTACTATTATTTTATTTTATTATTTTACCCCAAAGGGAAAGACGCTCTTCCTTTTTTTCACTCCACCTTTGGAATTTCCCAGACGATTTCTTTAACCTGTTGGGGAAACTCTCACTTTCCTTGGAAAACTCGGGGTGTTTCTGGGGGCACGTTGAGGGTTGGCACCAGGGTAACAGCCGTGGTTCCTTTCTGTTCGTTGAGCACTATATTTTCCTTCTTCTGTTTTCACATGGGGACCCCTAGTGCCCCAGCCCTCGGCCTGCCCTCTGGAACCACCGATCTTCCTGGAATATGCAAGAGATCTTCCTGGAATATGCAAGAAGCGAGCAAGGGGCACCCACCTCCGCTCTCTGGCTCACAGTTCTACAGGCAGCAGGAGGCCCAGTCCCCCGTCTCTGCTGTTCTTCCAGGTTCGGGGTAGCAGGAAGAGTGCCAGGACACTTGGGGTGGGTGGGATTGGTCAAGATGTAGGTGCAGCCCTGGTCTGGCCTGCCGCCCCTGGATTTTCACAGCCCCAAGTTGAGGCAAGAAGGGGACCCCCGGAGCCAGGCATAAGCACAGGTCTCTCAGCACTCCCAGAAAGTTGGGAAAATGGTTTAACAGGCTGAGAGTAGCCATACAGACTTCTCTTGACCCCAACCCAGTTCCTCAGGGGCGCGGGCCTGAGGGTCTTGGCTCTGTGGGGTAGGACCGGTGGGTGCCTGGCAGCGGCAGCAGGCGGGATGGCCGTGGCAGCCCGAGTGCCTTTGAACGCCAGGCCGGGACAATAGGATGGAAACGGCCTTTGCTCGTGGCCTCGGGAAAGACCGAGCCCAAGGGGGCAGGGCTGGGACCCACATCCGACTGTACTTTCCTGGACCCACTCAAATGCTCCCCTCGCCCCCTGTCCTCACCCTCACGTCTTCCTCTCTTTCGCCTCCACTGCGGCGGAATCCCAAAGTCTGCAAAACCCCAAGTTATTCAAGTCTGCGTCCGCTCTCCGCTCGGGGTCTTGTTTAACAGCTCCGGGTTTGCGTTTATCCTGCGTAATTAGAAGCAAACATTTGTCCCACCGGGGGTCCCACTTAGGCTGATGAATTTGATTTCTTTTTTCATTAATGGGCCGTGTTTATCATACTTCTAATTATTTCAACTTTAAACACTATTCGTTCTTGTGAGGAGGTGAGAGCCCAGGCGGGAGGCTCCTTCTCCCGGGGGGATTATTTCCATTAATAAGAAGAATTCTGAAGCCGCTCCAACCCCTCCCAGAACTGAGGTAAGGAGTGAGTTTGGGATGGGGGTCGGGCTGGTAAGGAGAGACAAGCCCTGAGGCGGAGGGACTCTGCTCCTCTCCTGTTGGTTCTCCAGCTTAAGTCTTGGGGCTTGCTGTTTTTTGAGAGGTAATCTGGAGTTTGTCTTTTTCACCCTCCGCCACCGCCCTCGCCCCCTCCCAGTCTAGGCTCAGATCCTTCCCCTGTGAGGAGACTCTTGGCAATCTTCCACCCCCCCAGCCAGATCCCAGCCTGGCCCGGCAGAGGCTCCAGGAGCCCTGGCCCGGCCGCCAGCTGCTAACACCGAGAGAAGTCAGGAAAAGCTAGGGTTGACCAAGCGGTACCTGGGTGTGGAAGGGAGGGCCCAGCAGACCCCCGAACAGGGGGCAAGGGCAGGGGACTGGGATGCCAAACTCCACGGACAGGAACACCAGGCGGGAAAATAAAGGAGATGTGAAAGAGGGGGGAGGGAACCCCCCAAAGCCATATAATTCTCAATTGCTTTGGTCTTTAATTTCATCGCCCCATAAATGAGGAAATATCAGTTCCCATACTAAATTTTTATCCCCGGCTGATAAATATGATGGGGAATTTTCGTTGGGTCCTCGTAAAAGCGAACAGTTTCGATCAAACTGGTGGGGAAAGACTTATGCAGATAATACAAACAGAGTGGCCATAAAGTCTCTGCCGTTTCCCGCGGGGTGGGAGGTGGGACAAATGGCTCCCTGGATTGACGGCTGCCCGGGTTGTCCCAAGTCTTGTCTGGGGCCTAAACAGCCTAACCTTGCTCCGGCCAACCCCTGTGCCGAGCCCACGGTGACCCCTGCAAATGAAAACACAAAACCATTTCTAATTTCCCCTGGCTGGCCCTGCAAGCGAGTCACACATTACACATTTTCTGCCAGTGTTCCCAGGGCCCACGGATCCCCGTGCCTCATCTCTTGCCCCCTGGATGAGGGAGTTCTGTGGATTTCCTTCCGAAATCCTTTTCTAGCGGCCGCGGGCTTGGGCCTCTCTAGAAGCAATCCAGCCTCCGCACTCCTCCACGCCAGGGTGCCCGGAGCACCGGTCCTTTTCTGGCCAGGCTCCAGCCCTTTGGAAAATCGAAACCCGAGGCTTCCTCCATGGGAAAATGCGGGGCGACCGGAAAGACAAGTTATTTTCCAGATTCCGTTTCCTGAGGAAGGGGTGGAGAGTTTAGTTCGCTTTGGGAGAAAGGAGATGGAGAAACGGAAAGAACTATTTAAAACATACCTTGTCCCTTATTTCTCGTTTTTCTTTTTAAAAAAATAATAAAAACCACACAAACACGCTTGTTCCTCTTCTCCATTCACAAATGCTCCCCAGCTCGTTCGCTCTGTAAAGGACACTGCTCCGGGTCGGATTTTGTCACATCTGGTGTCCTAGTTTCCCGTGTGATACGTGACTCCCACAAACCAGCCGAGGCCCTGCAGGTTCCCTCTTCCTCTCTGGGAATATTCCCTGTTTTAGTGGGGGCAAGGTCAATTGGAAAGCAAGGGCCGCCAAGGCCTGGAGCAAAAAAGCCGAACCGACTCCAAGGCCAAAGCCTTCCAAGCCCCTGAGATGGTGACCCAGGAGCCGCCCACTGCCAGGCCCAGACTGCATTCCCGGGTCGGGGAGCCGGCGCCTCTGGTCTCTGGCTTCCTCCTTCCTCGACCCCTAGATCCACTGGAAACCTCCTTTAACCTCCTGGAGCAGCCCTGAAGTGATGGTGACCCCCTCCCTCGTCCATTCCAGACCCTGGAGATTCCCCCCTCAACCCTCACAGGGAACTTGTAACTCAACTAGCTTCCATGAAGGGAGGTCCCCGAACTGAGCTCCCAGGGCAAGCCCGGCGAACCCGGACGCAGGAGAGCAGAAAGTTTAGTTCTGTTTGGGATTCCTTAACTTTTTCCTCCCTTTCTCTGCCCACTGGAGCCCTCCCCACCCTCCGAACCTCACCCCACACCCATCCCAAGGGAAGAAGCGGGGGCGAGGGCCAAGGAGAGGAAAAGAAGAGGTAAAAGAGAAGGGAAGAAGTACCTGAATCGTGTCTTGACCTTTTAATTTGAATTTGACTGTTTTGAGTCCCGAGTTGCCTTGCTCTCTCCCTCTCTCCGGCATGTCCCCCTCTCCGCCCCACTCTCCCCAACAGTTACAGGCTGGTTCCCGGATAAACAAACCCCATTCTCCCTAGAACCCCCCCCACCCACCTCCACCCCTCTCCTGCCCCTGCCGCCCCGGGGGCGCTTCCTTTGTTCGCGGGGAAGGGTTCCGGCGCCCCTACCCCGAGGCGGCTGCTAGGTGGCGCTGTTACTCCACGCTGCGCGCTCCGCCTGCCGACAACTTGACCCCGCTGACGTCACGGCCGTCTGAATCATCAAGGCCATTTTCAAATCCCATTGGTCTAGCCGTCACATGGTGAGGACCGAATGCGCGGATAATTATGGAGCTGATATTCCCCCCCCCTTCTTTTCCCTCCCGCCCCTCCAACCGCCCCCCCTCCCGGATGGGGAAAAAAAAAGATGTCAGCTCCTCCGCTGTAGTATTGCTCCTTAAAAACCCCTCTCTCTGAAAATGACATGCCCTCGCAATGTAACTCCGAACTCGTACGCTGAGCCCTTGGCTGCGCCGGGCGGAGGAGAGCGCTATAGCCGGAGCGCAGGCATGTATATGCAATCTGGGAGTGACTTCAACTGCGGGGTGATGAGGGGCTGCGGGCTCGCGCCCTCGCTCTCCAAGAGGGACGAGGGCAGCAGTCCCAACCTCGCCCTCAACACCTACCCGTCCTACCTCTCGCAGCTGGACTCCTGGGGCGACCCCAAAGCCACCTACCGCCTGGAACAACCTGTTGGCAGGCCGCTGTCCTCCTGCTCCTACCCACCTAGTGTCAAGGAGGAGAATGTCTGCTGCATGTACAGCGCAGAGAAGCGGGCGAAAAGTGGCCCCGAGGCAGCTCTCTACTCCCACCCCCTGCAGGAGTCCTGCCTCGGGGAGCACGAGGTGCCCGTGCCCAGCTACTACCGCGCCAGCCCGAGCTACTCCGCGCTGGACAAGCCGCCCCACTGTGCCGGGGCCAACGACTTCGAAGCCCCTTTTGAGCAGCGGGCCGGTCTCAACCCGCGCGCCGAACATCTGGAGTCGCCCCAGCTCGGGGGCAAAGTGAGTTTCCCTGAGACCCCCAAGTCCGACAGCCAGACCCCTAGCCCCAGTGAGATCAAGACCGAGCAGAGCCTGGCGGGCCCAAAAGGCAGCCCCTTGGAGAGAGAAAAGGAGCGGGCCAAAACCGCGGACTCCAGCCCAGACACCTCGGATAACGAAGCGAAAGGTAAGGCTGCCTGGGCCGCGGCGGCCCGGCTGGGACGCTCGGACACTTGGTCTGCGTGGCCGGGGCTGGGGCAGCGGGGAGGGTTGGGCCGAGGAGGCCCTGGACAGTCCAGGGAATGCGATCCCTGCTTGCGACTCGTGTCTGCTGAGCGCCAGGCTGGTGGCGCGTCATTTGGCTAAGGAAGGTAAGCGGCAGAGTGGAGGGGCCGGGCCGGCAGCGGCCGGGGGGCGCCGAGACCCGGGAGGGGTGCGCACCGCGGGCAGCCTGCGGGCGCCTGCTGCTGCCCAGGGCTGATGACGGCTCCCGGGCGCTTGCTGGCTTTGGTTTGCTTGCTCTATGGTGGTGACTTGGGGAGCTGATGTCCCTCGTTCGGGTCAGAAGCTTGCAAAAAGCTTAAAATGGCGATCTTGGGCCAGGGACTAGGGAAGGCTTGGGAGAAGGGGGATTTCTCTTTACTGCGTTTTCCCAGTAGAAAATTGTTTCCTTCGAAGCGCGATTTGTTGTTTGTGGGTCTGATTTGCGTGTGTGGTGTGGGCTCCTGCGGTTTGGGCTCGGCCGGGGGGCCTCGGGCAGCGGGGGCTGGGGTGGAAAGAGGTGGAGGTGATGGGCTGCCTGCCACGGCCCTCCCTCCCCCAGACGCCTGGCTTGGGATCGGCGTTGGAACAGGGCATTTGGAATGTTGTAAGTTTCTTGTCTCCCCTGTTAAATTTCTTCTTCTTTTTCTTTTTCTAGTTAAATTAAAAAAATATTTTTTCGTTCTTTGCCCAAAGCAGCTTACAAATGAGTGGTTGGGAAATTTCTGTGTGCGTGGCAAGCGGTTTTCTCCTGAAAGGGAGTGTTGCTTTAGTTGGATTTCATTGTGATTTTGCCTGGAAAGAGAAAGCCTAGCCAGAGTTCAAGCTCAGGGTTCAAGATTCATTTCTGTGGCAGGAACTGGGGGCCTCCAGGACCTTTCTCTGACGCCTGGAGAAAGAATGTGGAGGAAACGGGAGCAGTGGAGGGAGCCTGAGGGGACCGACTTTCCCTGAAAAGTTGGAGCAAAAAGCATCCAGAAAGGCCCAACTGGGAGGAGAGGAATAAACCTGTTTCCCATGGCACTGACTACTGGAGGCTGTATATAAGTGGGGCTCGTTGGATGTAGAGGCAGATGAGATCCTGAGAGCTGAGCAGACTGGGGGTGGCCTGGATCTTGTGGCGCTTTGTATATGGATGCGGCGCACACGCGTGCCTGGCGGCGACCTGTGTCACACACACACACGCCTCTCGCATGCTTCGCGCACACTCACGCATGCCCGCTCACACACACACACACACACACACACACACACACGCACTGTTTTGGCGGGCAAGGGCAGAGCCTTGCTCTCTTGGGTCTCCTTTGCAAAGGTGGCCTTGGCAAATCAGCCCATAGAGAGCCCAGCCAGAAGATGAGCACGGGTGTGTTCACAAGGCTGAAGGAGGGAGTGAGCTACCCACACCCACGAAGCTTCCCTGTGACACATGTGCAGCAGGAAAGCTTAGTTTTGTGCCCTCTCCCCAGACCCTGAGCTTTGTTGGGAAAGAATTCTAGGGTAGGAAAAGCTGTGTCCTAGCCCCACCAAAAGCAAAGTCAAGGTTAACAAGCCTACCTCCCAACACGAACTGCCCCCATTCCGGTAGACTCCCCTTTCTCCCCTGCCCTCCTCACAACAACCTAAGCCCTTCCACCCCAACTAATCCCTCTCGGTCTGCACTTTGCCTGTGCCCTTCTTGCCTCCACTCCCCCCCCCCATATGGTGTCTCCACCAGGCCAGAGGCAAGAGGGTTTTTGGCCAGACTTCCCAATTTGTAATTTCTCCCTTCCCCCAAAACCCAACAACCCCAATGAGAAAATGAGAACCTTTAAACAATTTGGCAAGAGGCTGCAGGTGCAGAGGCGGGAGCAGAAGTAAGAAGATTCAGATGTCTTAAACTACAGCCTCAACTTTGCCTTTTTTTTTCCCTGGTGCCTCTCGGTTCCCCTAGGGCCCCTGCCTCACTCCCCATCAAGATGAGATCCAGGAGTCTGGCAGTTCCTTTTGGCAAAGGCGGGAGATAGAGTATAGAGCCACCAGCAGCCACCTTTGCAGGGTGCCCTTCTTGGGTCTCTGGACTCTGGGGTTTTTTTCGTAGAAAGGATGGCCAAGGGTTCTCCTGCTGCTTGAGGAGCAAGGCTGGTCCATTTCAGCAAGAATGTGTACCAGGGAGAGAAGCTGTCAATAAGATAATGGGAAATACACACTAAATCTATAGCATCTCCTTCTATCAATAGACACATGTGTACAGATGTGTGTGTGTACATTTGTGTAGGAGTGTGTATCTCTACAGGAATATACATGTACATACAGGCATTCATATCTATAGAGACTAGATGGAGATTTCCAGGAGGCTGCATTTCCTCAGGATATCTCTCTCCCTTGACCTTAGGTCCTATGGCTAGGGCAGTTGTCTGAGGACCCCTCAGCATGCCCCAGAGCTGTTGCCCCTGACCTCCGCTGCCTTCACAAGCAACCCGGCTTCAGCCACTCACACCTGGGGGAAATGGCCAGGAGAGGAAGAACTGGCAACGGGAGATTGAAAGGGGCAGAGTTGCTCTGTGGCACTTCAGGTGGGAACAAGGGCTGGGGGTCTGGTACAGGGACAACTGCAATGGCCTCTGGCCATAGGGACTAAGGCCACGTCCCTCTGTCCCTCCACTGAGTTGAAAGGGGTCAAAACTCTCTGGGAATTGCTCTAGGCAGCAGGGTGCACTCTGCAACCCCGCCTGGGGCCTGGGAAGCGCTTTTCCTTCTAGTTGGATTTTTCCAGAACTGGAATGGAACAGAGAGGAGGGAGGGCCTGGTGAGGTTGAGAGCGCCCGCCAGGGTCAGGAAGCTGAGGGAGAGTGGGAGTACTCAGAATCTGCTAGGTCAAGGTGGATTTGGGTCATTTAATTAATAAATGCTTTGGAGGCAAGAGCTTTCTGTCTTTCCCCATGTAAGTCTAGACCCCAAAGAAATTCTAAGAGCCCTGAGCCCAAGAGGACTCCACCAGCCAGGCCTGTGGGGTGAGAACAGCTCCCCTGTGCTCCCTGAGCCGCCCCCACAGCAGGCCGGCCAAGGCTGCAGCATGCTGTGAGGGTTTGCCTCTTCGAGGGATACTTATGTAAATAATGTTATTTTTAACAGAGGAGATAAAGGCAGAAAACACCACAGGAAATTGGCTGACAGCAAAGAGCGGAAGGAAGAAGAGGTGCCCCTATACTAAACACCAGACGCTGGAATTGGAGAAAGAATTTCTGTTCAATATGTATTTGACGCGAGAGCGCCGCCTGGAGATTAGCAAGACCATTAACCTTACAGACAGACAAGTCAAAATCTGGTTTCAAAATCGCAGAATGAAACTCAAGAAAATGAACCGAGAGAATCGGATCCGGGAACTGACCTCCAATTTTAATTTCACCTGAGCGCGCGGCCTCCCCTCCCCCTCCCCTCTCTCCCTACTCCTTCCTCTCCCCGCCCCTCCTCCCTTTGTGCCTGGTGGTATATTTTTTTTTCCTCCCTGAGTATAAATGCAACGCGCCTGCAAAAAAAGGCAAAGACCTCAGACTCTCCTTCCAAGGGACCTATGGTTCGTGCTGCGAAGATGCATCCACCTCAAGCATGAGAAATGGGGTGCCGGGGTGTGGGGTGTGGTGTGCCCGCATAGATGAGGGTGGGAGTGTGGCTGGTGTGTGTGTCAACCCCTCACTCACCCACGCACTCACACACACCATCCTGTCCTCCATGCAAAGTTAAGGTCGAATCCACCCGATCATAGGGGGAAAAAGAGGAAAAAAAATCAACCGGAGAAGGTCTGTAATCTCGCAGAGCACAGTCAGAATCGCTCCTTCCTTGCTGCATTTCCTCCTTAGGATAATAGACGTTTTGGAAAGTTCAGCTAGTGTTTGTGTGTTTGTCCTAGCGCCCAGCGCCTCCACCAAACCCTCTCCGTGTCTTTACCTCCCAGTTGCTCTGAGAATCTGCTTGAAGTCTCGTATTTGTACTGCTTTCTGCTTTTCTCCCATCCTCCCAAGACCCCACACATTCCCCCCGCCACTGACACCTCAGAAATTCCATCCAGAGGAATACAAAAAATTTTAAAAATTAAAAATAGAACATAGTGAAGCAAAGACAGACTGCCCCTCCCCCTTTAAATATCGCCCTGTCCCTGTCTGGGAGTTGTGTTATTTAAAGATATTCTGTATGTTGTATCTTTTGCATGTAGCTTCCTTAATGGAAAAGAAAATCCTAATAAATTTCCAGAATCGTAATGTTCAAATGGGTGGTTTTTTGTTTTTAAGTGTTTTTTAGCAACACCCCCACCCCAAAAGAGACTGAGTGTGTGGATGTGTGTGTTTTGTGTTCGACTCATCTCCTAGAGCCTTTCTAGAATGTCTCTTGGCGGGTTTAATGTAAGTGAGAGACCATAACGTTGATTTAAATATTATCCAGGTGACCACAATAAGTCAAGGTCATAAAACAGTAATGTCAGGACGGTCTTGGTGCGCGCGAGAGGTGGATTTTATGATCTGCAAATATAATGTGGTGCTGCAGTAAAAGATGCATTTAAAGGTGACTGGAGGAGGGAAAGAGGCAGAGAGCAAACTGCAATCTTGAGGAGCAGACGGATCTGATTGCCTGGGGTGCTGGGCCAGGCGCACCCCACCGCGGCTGGGGGAACCCCAAGAGCCCCCCACCTATCCAAAGAGAGGAATAAACTTAACCGCCGGAGGGGGACGAGGAGCTCAGCCACCCCCCCCACCTCGACAGCAGCAGCAGAAGCCCGGGCGGAGGCAGGAGGAGGAGGCGGCGACAAGGTAAGAGAAGCGGTTTCTTGTTCTTCTCTTGGCGGCGGAGTGGGGACCAGCGGCATCCCCAGGTGCCCGGCGGGCAGCGGGCACAACAGGGAGGAAGGTGTTTCGGGTGTCCGAGCCTGCTGAGAGCCCAGGCTTGCCTTGTGGCCGCTCGCAGCGGAGGGCAGTGGCCGGGAGCTCCTTCTCCTCCCCTCCCCGACCCGCTGCCGTGGGGTTCGGCGGTTAAAGGGGTAAATCGGTGGTTTTTGGCTTCTTTCTCTGCGCGGGCACTTAGGGTTGCCTCGAGGTCGACGCATGGATCTAGATGTCGCTCGGTCTGGTCGTCTGTTGGGGGAAGAAGAGGGAGGGTGGGCTTGAGAGGGCTAGAGCTTGAAGCTTAGGTTTCCTGCTTTCTGCTGGTTTGGATCTGAGCCTTATTCAGGCTCTCAGTCCCCACGCTCCCTGGCCGCGGGGCTTTGCCAGGCAAGTGGCCTGATGGGAAGAGGGTCTGAAGCACAGACTCCTTGGTTTGGCCACCCGGCCACCCATAGAGGCAGGGAAGCAAAGCAGAGCTGAGAGAGGGAGAGGATCAGAGGGAATCCAGGAGGAGAGCGCAGGAGAGCCAGATGGACAAGACAGGGGACCCAGCTCAAGAGTGGAAGGACACTCCAGCTTCCCCCAGGGCCAGGGCCAGAGGCAGGGGAATAACTCCACTGTGGTGCTGGGGGCGGGGCGGGGGTTTGGCAGCTGGAGGTCCCATTTCACCAGAGCTTCCCTGAGCAATTTGCTTAGACCAGACGCTGTTGAGGCAGTCAGACCCCCTACCCACCCAGCCACCCAAAGTCTACTCTCTAGTCCTTAGGGAGGTTGTGGGGGCGGAAAGGGGGACGGGGCTGAATTTCTTCCTTCCCCAACCCCCTTCCCTTCTCCTCCCGATAGATGCAAAGCCGAATCTCCCGCCCTGCTCGCTCAGCTGATCTGTGGCTTAGGTAGTTTCATGTTGTTGGGATTGAGTTTTGAACTCGGCAACAAGAAACTGCCTGAGTTACATCAGTCGGTTTTCGTCGAGGGCCCCAACCCACCTACCCCGCTCCTTCCCTCCCTAGTGGGACTGCCCCACAGCCCCCTCCCAGATAGGGCAAAATGGGTACAGACTGAGGAGGGCAAGCTGTGACTGGGGCCGCAGGACAAGTCTGGGGAGCCCCGCTTTATACTGTCCACTCCTCAGCCTGTCCCAATCCCTGTGACTGAGGGAGAGGAGTTTTTCCTGCAGCTATTGTTTCCTGGGCCCAGCTGATGGAGACAGACAAAGAAAGTCTAGCCAATTCCAAGGAAATTGAGGAATTTGAGTAAGAGGTGGCCTAGTGGGCCAGCTCAGTTGGGCAGCAGGGTGGGGCAGGATCAGGAGAGAGAAGAACACAGAAAGAGAAGGGAGTCTCTGGAAGGGCTAGCTTTTCTCACCTGCCAACCTCCAAAGACAAAAACCTGCCTCCAGTTGGCTGGGGCTGGAGCTTCCCCTTAGACAAGTGGAGTGCCTTGTGGGGGGGAGGGGGTTCCAAGAGTTGGGGAACTCTGAGCACCAGCTCAGCCACCTCCCCTTCCCTTTCTATAGCTCCATCCCCATGAGAAGGGCATATTTAGGGTATTAGTAGGTTAGAGGAAAGCCATCAAGTCCAAGTAGAACCCCCACCCCCACCCCCCCACACACACACCCTACTGGGAAACATCAGGGCAGGAACCTGGCTCTAGTCTCTGTGTAGCTGTCTGTGGCCCATACGCTTTGGCCTGTTGTGTCTCTGGCTATCAGGCAGCTGCTTGTCTTTGCGCTGTGTGGAGATGTCTGGGTGAACGGAGGCTGCCAGCGCTCACCATTACCATATTTTGTTGGGAAGGTTGTTGGCTGATGCCAGGGGGAGGAGGGGAGGATAATGGAGTAAAGGAGAATCTGAGCAATGTGAAACTTTGCAAAGCTTCTTCCCCCCTCCTTTCCCCACCTGGTTCCTCAATTCTGACCCTGGTTGCTAGAGAGAAGAGGCTTCTCTGCCTGCGGAGAAAAATGGGAGGGGGTCAGGGAGAATGGGGAGATACACCCCTGTTCTCAGAGAGACTGGGAAAGAGAAAGCCAAAAGGAGAAGGACAGGCTCCTGGTTCTCTTACTTTGGAATTATTATGATTATTAAAGCGTTATAAACTTTGAGACAGGGGAACAAAATTATGTCCCTGTTACAAAATATATACACAGAGTTATATATTTTCACAGTGGTCTGCTGGGGGGATATATCTAACCTTGTATATGAGTGTGGGTCTCTGTTACTCTCTGTCTTCTCCAGACTCTCTCAAATTCCCAGTATATTTTTACAAGCATACTTTGTGTATTTTTTTCTCTCTCTCTTATACAAAGAGATTTCTTTTGACCCCAAGGAGGCTAGAGGAGAAAATGGGAATAGAGCCTTTCTTCTCCCTAGCTGAGTTTGTTAGTCTGTCTTTCTGTCTCTCCCCCAGCCCTTTGTGGGAGAAAATAATCTCTTCCCTTGAAGGGAAATGCTCAAATCTCTCTATGGCTCCCGGGGAAATAGGGAGGTTTTCAGAGAGGAAGGCCAGCTGGTGCGAGGCAGGCAGGGGCTCCCCTGGTTTGGGAGCCCCTAGCAGTCTCTGAGCGTTCAAGCTGTCAGAATCACAGGGCCAGTTGGAGTGAAGGGAGTCCCAGGCAGGGGCGGGGTGTTCAGGAGTGCCTGGCTTGGAGAGAGTGTCCCTGATGGGCCGAAATTCACCAATGAACGACTTTTGCGCTTTGGGTCTCTCTCTGCCCCCATTTCCGTTTCAGTGTCGGTGGGCTTCTGGGGGGGTGGCCACAGAGCCATGAGTCTGGGGTGTCCCCCTTCCCAGATCCTGGGGAATGGGGTGAGTTCTCATCGGGCCAAGGTGAGGGGCAGTCTGGTGGCCAGAGTCCACCCCGGGGCCCTGGGACCATAGATTATGGCTAAAGCGATGGTGATTATTTATTCGCTTCGCTGGAAGGGAGTCTTTAGAAGAAACAGCGTGAAGAGGAGGGAAAAAATTATCTCTCTCGTCTGCGGATATTAAGATGGATTTTTATTTCTTAAAGGACCCTCCCCGCCGAGAGCGCATAAGCGTAAACTTAATATATGCTCCGCAGCCCAACTCCAGAAATCGCAATAAAAGTTAAAACCTCCCCTACTGGTTTTTTTTAATTATGATATGGGAAAGAGGAGCAGGATTTATAGAGCTGAACTCCTGGCGTGTGAGTGTTTAAGACTTGCGGGAGACGGAGGAAAAGGCAAGAGCTCGCCAAGGAGAGCCTTGGTCTCTGAGATAACTCGCGGGCTGCTGGGGCTCCGGCTTAGCCCGGCCGATCCTCTGTGGCCTCCCCGGGACCTCGGCTCCCCGGCTCCCCGGCACCCTCCGCCCGGGCCCACGGCCTTGCCTCGGCTCGGAGATACAGCCTTTCTCGGGAACAGGTGAAGGGCAGCGGCGGCGGGGGGCTGCGGGCTGCGGGCTGCGGGTGGGCACTGGGCTTTGTGTGGGTCCCGTGCAGGGGAGGGGGTTTGCAGTCCGGGGCAGGGTCGCGGCCCGAGGGTGGCCCGGCGGGCGCCTTGGCTACGAGGGGTGTCCGACCCGGCGCGAGGGCTCGGACAAGGTGGATTGTGTGTGGACTTTGGCCGCAGACGGAGCAGAGCGGGCTCCGGGGCGGAGGCCAGCCGCGAGGCGGGCAACCGGATGTGGAGTCTGTAGGAAGGACCTTGAGGTCTGTGTGGTGTTTGGGCTGCCGGGGGGCGGCGGCCCGGAGTGTGGAGCGCGCAGGGCGCGGGGCGCGGCGGTCCGCGTGGGCGAGGCAGCAGGCCCCGCACACCTCTGCCGCTGCAGGGCCGGGTCCTGGGCGTCTGCACGGAGGCCGGCCAGTGGTCAGAGCATGGAAAATAAACGCGGTTAAGGGTCTTTCTTTCTTTTCCACATAAGAGGTCCTTTCTTTCTCTCTCTCTCTCTTTCGGAGATACCTGGATTTGGTCCAGAACAGGTTGCCCGCGGGAGGGCCCCGCGAGCGGCAGCGCGCGAGGGAGGGAGAGAGGGAGGGAGGGCGAGAAAGAGGGAGGGAGGGAGGGAAGGAGGGCGGGCAGCGGCGGCTGCGGTGGCCGGGGCTTCCCTCCCCCGGCGGGAGGCGGCTGCCCTGCATCTGTGGCCGTGGGGAGCCGAGGAGCAGGTAACGAAGGCGCTTCCCGAGGCGGGATTGGACCAAGCCAGAGGGACCGAGTCTTCCGGGTCTCTGCCCAGCGCCCTGGAGGGGAGAGAAGGTAGGGAGATCGGCGCCCGGCCGGCCTGGCAGAGAGGCCTCGGGAATGTTGAACCTGTATTTGATTTTAGGCTCACACTCATGTTGTGAGTCTGTCTGCCTCCGGAGACGCGGTTTGCCTGCCTGTCTGTCTGTCTGAGACGTCCCAAACCCTAGGCTCTCCTTCCAAAGGCTGAAAAAATCGGGAAATTTCGTCGGAATGTGCACTTTCATTCATTGGATTCTCGGCAACTCAGCGGGGCTGGCTGCTGCGCCCCCAAGTTGGAAGGGAGCTTTCCTCCAGCTTTCTGGTTGCCGGATCCTCTGGTTCCCTCCGCCATGGGCTGAGTTTCCGGCTCCAGGTTCGCGGGTTGCCCTGAGGTTTGAGGCCAGACAGCTCCTAGTCTGGCAGGGAGGGCGGGGGAGAGACTAGCGGCTCTGGCCCCTTAATTGTACTTCGGGCCCGTATTGTCTCTCCTTTCGCCACCTCGGCTTCCTCAGTCTGGGCTCCAAAGTCACCGCAAATTTCCTTGCGACACACACACATCACACAAAGATCAGGTAACAAGGCGCCCCGAGCCATGGGGGCTTCAGGCAGAGAGCACCCCCAGTTCTGGGGCCGCTCCTCCCTCAGCCACTCCCCAGGCTGGGAGACCAGACCGGGTTGGGGGAGCCGGAAATAGCCCCGTTTGCTGCGGGGCGGGAGGGCGGGGGGCCGGCGGGAATGCAGGCCGTGGCGTTGAGAGGGCCACGTTCACAGGCCCTAGGGGTTTCACTCCTGCTGGGCTTAGGGCCCTGGCTCCTGGCGTGTAGGGATCCCGGATACCCACCTGGGGTGGGGGCAGGACGCGGTCTCCTCGCGGCGGGCCAGGAGAATTCAGTTTCTGCTTCCAGCGCAGGCCTTAGCTCGGAGGAGTTGTGTGTGGGTGTGTTTTTCCCAACAAAGAGGGATCAGGAGCGAGAAGGGGGGAAAGTAGAGGGGAACCGAGGAGGGGGCGGGGAGGGGGAGAGGGCAGCCGAGAGGTGAAATGAGCCCATTTCAGGGGGAGAAGGAAAATGAAAGCAAATGGAGCACGGCCTCCTCCGCGCGGGCGGGTGCTGACGAGCCCGGGGAGTGGGGCTCCCTGCCTGCGGGCGGCTGGGGACCGGGAAAAGCCTGTTTTAAATTTAATCCGAACTTGACGGTGTGGATTGAACCGGAGGGAATTTAAATCACTAAGAGGGAGGCGCAGGGCAAGGGGAGGGGATGACTCTAACCTGTCTGTCTCTCTGTCTGTCTGTCCTTCGCATGATGGTGCTAGCTTGGTTGTGGTCGCAGCTGTGCAGGTCTGAGGTGATGGAGTAAGGGTGCCCCTCCCCCTTAGGGGGATCTCCTGTGCCTAGTGAATTCTTCTGGGGTCGGAGGCAAGCTCTAAGAACCAGAGTGAATGCAGAGCTGCAAGCTAAAGCTGGGGTATCCCCCCCCCCCAGCCAACAGGGACTCCCTGTGTCCTCCAGTCCCTCGGGTTTGCCCCATCGGTGCTGAGGAAAATTGGAGGGCGTGCTGGGGGTTGACAGGGAGTCTGAGAATCTGGGAGGAGATGCAGCAGGAGTAGGTGAGCCTGGAAAGACAGGCCCCTCCTTATTGATGCCCCCACATCCACAGGCCGGGGTTTGGGGCTAGCCTGAAGTTCTGCTTCAGAGCCCTGACCTGCCATCCCACCTCCAAATGCAGAGATGACTGGTACAGCCCACATGCAGTTGTGGAACCCGAGGGACCTCGGCCTGGGGAACTCAGGGACGCCCAGCCCCTTCCAGCCCCCCTCCTCGGGACTGCTGCTCTCGGCAAGACCTAGGCAAACCGGGGCATCCGTGGGGAGGGGGCTGTGGGCGAGGCCTGCTTCCTGATCCACAGCTGTGTCTGGGCCTGAGTGGGGAGGGTCTGAGTTCGCGCTCTCAGGCAAAGGCGACAATCTCCCCTCAGTTTCACGGGGAATTGATGGCAGCAGGGAGCCTGGGCCGGGTGATCCGGGCTGCCCCGCTGCGGCTGCCTCTGCTGGGTGGGCAAGCAGGGTGGGCAGGCAGCTCAAGAGTTGAAAAAAAGGTAGTGGCCAAGGGGCGTAGGACAGAAAGGGGCATCTGTTTATAGCCACTATGTCTGAGGGGCTCTCCCAAATAGTAGAGACCCATAGGAAAGGGTCTTTAGGGGCGCCTTTCTTCTAGGAAAACTGAGGTTGGGGCAGATGGGCCCGGTCGACTGGCAAAGACGCAAAAGGAGGAGCGGGGCGTGAGACCTTCTCCTTCATCACGTCTTCTTTGCTCCTAGACTAGAGCGTGGCTCAGCCCCCAGACGCCTGGGTGGCTGCCTGGGCTGAGATGGGGTTCTACATCCTCCAGAGGCCTAGTGTACCCACTGCAGCAGGTCGCCCGGGAGGGGCAGGAGAGGAGGCCTCTTCCTCCTTTGTGTCCGGACAGAAGTGGCCGCCGCGCCCGGAGCCGGTCCCACGGCAAAGGCCCGGCAAGCCAGCGGACTGCACAATGCCACGGCTGCTCCCAGCTCGCGCCCTGCCCCGTCCCGCCTGCCTATCGCCGCCCTTCCTCCCTCTCGCTCGCTGCACGCCTTCGTCTCCCTGCTCTCCCATCTCTTTTCATCTTGCCCCCCCTTTCCTTTAATTCTCCCCTCTCCTTTTTTTTTTTTAATCTCAATCCTCCATTTTCTTCTCTCTTTCCCTCCTTCCTTCCTCTCCTTGGGCCTGGCGCCGTGTTTCAGTTGTTACGTTTCAGGCTCAGTCTCTCTCAGGCTCTGTCCCCTGATGTCCTCTAGGTCTCTGTCTGGTCCCGGGCCCGCTGAAGGCTACACGTCTCTGCTCAGTGCTGCCAGCAGCCGCCCAAGAGCCGGGCAGGGTCCCCAGCCGCCAGGGCTGGGGGAGGTGCTGACGGTGCTGGGGATTTGGAGAAAGCCTCGGTTCCCTCCTGTCTTTTCCTTGAACTAGTGAGGGAGAATGTTTGATTGACAGCTAACCCGACTCCATCAAGGCCAAAGAGATATTCTGTTTCTTGCTATAATTTGGATTTCCCACACCAGTCCAGTCCGGGGGAGCGGAAGACAATCAGAGCTGAGGGCGAGGAGGCTGAGGCCCCGGGTTGTCTATCCCCAGCCAGGCACTTCTCACACACCCTCCGTGGGTCGAAATCCCAGCCCCGCTAGACCGAAAAGGAAAGAACCGGAGAGGGGGAGGAGCAGGGACTGGGGAGGGGACTTGGAAAGCTGGGGTCAGTGCTGCGAGCTGCAGATCTACCCTCCCCCCCAACTTTCCCCCCCCCCCCCATAACACACATGCTACACTCTCTGGGACACCTCTCTCTAGCCCTCCTCCACCCTAGAGGAGAAAGGTCGACAGAGATGCAGGAGAAAACCATCCTCCACCCCGGCCCCCAGCGTTTGGTCCCCTCCTGGGGACAGGAGTGGGAAAGAAGGGCAGGCGTCTCCCGTCTGGGAATCCTTGTCCTTCCCTGCTGCCTCATAACCTGTGTCTCAGCCTCAGCTCCTGCCTATTTCCCATAGCACAAACTGGGACTCTCCTCTTCTGACCCTGAAATTGCACCCCTCCTTCAAACTCACTCTGTCTTCCCTAGGGTGCATCATGTCTCTGGGGGATGTCACCTGCCCTTCTCGCTACCCCCCAGCCAACCTCCCTGCCCCCCTTTCTTGCACCCACACTGAGAATTTCCTGCTTGCCAAAAGCCCACCTTTACTAAACCACCATGGGGCAGTCTGATGGAAAGCAGAGGGCTGGGCGACAAACCCCAAATTCAAGGAAGAGGGTAGCAACAAACTTATTGGGGGGAGGAATCGAAGTTGTCTGATCTTCCCCACAATCACACTGCCCCCTCCAGAATTCCTGCGTCCGACCCCAAAGAAATTGCTTTCTCCCATCCCTCCTGCTTTCTCCCATCCCTCCGTTGCTTTTTTTCCCGTTCCAAAAACAGCCTACAATTTTATTTAATGAAAGACACATTTATGAACAATCAAATGATCCTCATAAAAATTTTATTGAAGGACGTAAAAACAAGCTACTTGCCCACGACCGAGGTCGCTCTCTCTCGCCTTGCCCGGTCTCACCCTGGCTCTCTGCAGACAGAGTCCTGGAGTGACTTCTTTGGGGGGGGGGCAGGGTGTCGCAGAGATGGAGTTGGGGGCAAAGGAGGGTGAGCAGGAAGACAGGATGGGGACGCCCCACTTAACTTGTGCTGATCTCTCCTCCACTTCTTCAAGCTGGCAAAGAAGGATAAATAGATATAGACAATAAATTTAAAATAAAGGAGCTTGCATATCTGTGCCAAAGCAAAGAGAGGACTTCTGATGATAAAGGTGTATGAGGTCCCGAGGTCCTCCCCCTCCCACACGCAGACCACCTTCCCCAAGCTGCCCTACCCCAGATTTGGGGGGCTGAGTTGGCCAGTGGCAGAAGGACGCTCCCCTTTCCCTCCTTCCCTCCCTCCCTCCACCCCAGCTTCCCCAGTCCCCTCCCACACCCTCCCTCCCTCGCTGCTGCTGCTCCTGAAAGAAATACATACATATACACTATTTAAAAACGCATTTTTAAAAGCCACGTTCCGAACTGACAATCGCTGATCTCGGCTCGCGCAGAGACTGCGGGAGCGTCGGGGCCGACAGAGACGGATTACGTCAAGAAATAGTTCCTCCACCTACCTCGGCCGGCCTCTCCGCCCCTGCGGGGCTCCCGCGCCCAGCTCGACCCTGGGGGTCCGGGAACCCTGGCTTCGGGGACTGGCATTTTCACCCCATTAAAAAATCCTCCAGGGTGGGGGGCGGTGCGAGAGGCCATCTGCTTATGGGTGGACGTGGGCAAGGGGGTGCTCTGATGAGATACGAGTTGTCCTGAGGGGGTGGCCGGTGCCTGGGGTCCCGAGTTCCGGACCCCCAGGAAAACATAGGTCGCGGGGATCAGCAGAGAGAAGGGGGTGGGAGAAGGGGGAAAAAAAAAAAGCAAGGAAAAAAAGCCCCTGCGCATTGATCCGCGCCGTATTTTTGGGTAAATACGATCACGTGGGGGCCGGGGAGCCAATGAGCTGCGGGGAAAAGGCTGGAAAAATAATTACCTGCCTTGATTGTTCTGTGAGCAGATAAAAAGTACATATACAGTTCATACAATAATCTTATGTATGTAAAACCCTGTTACGATGTCGGCGACGGGGCCCATCAGTAACTATTACGTGGACTCGCTCATCTCTCACGACAATGAAGACCTCCTAGCGTCCAGGTTTCCGGCCACGGGGGCTCACCCCGCCGCCGCCAGACCCAGCGGTTTGGTGCCGGACTGTAGCGATTTTCCGTCCTGTAGCTTCGCGCCCAAGCCGGCAGTGTTCAGCACGTCGTGGGCGCCCGTGCCCTCGCAGTCGTCCGTGGTGTACCACCCGTACGGCCCCCAGCCCCACCTCGGCGCCGACACGCGCTACATGCGGACTTGGCTCGAGCCGCTGTCCGGCGCCGTCTCCTTCCCCAGCTTCCCGGCCGGGGGCCGTCACTACGCCCTCAAGCCGGACGCCTACCCCGGGCGCCGCGCCGACTGCGGCCCGGGCGACGGCCGCAGCTACCCGGACTACATGTACGGCTCGCCCGGGGAGCTGCGCGACCGCGCCCCGCAGACCCTGCCCTCGCCCGAGGCGGACGCGCTGGCCGGCAGCAAGCACAAAGAGGAGAAGGCCGACCTGGACCCCAGTAAGTTGGGAGCAATTTTCCTTTACAACCGGCGCGGGAGGGGAGGGGAGGCCGGGCGGGGGGAGCCAGATTACAGCCCCTCGGAGCAGCGCAGGGAGCGCGGGAGAGGGGCGAGGGCGAGGGGGCGAGGACTCAATAAAAGCGAATTACCTTGGGGAGCTTTCAGGGGCAGGAAGGTCTGAGAAGGGAGCCCGGGGAGCCAGGTTGGGAGAGGGCTGAGGGGGGCTCCTCTCGCTGGAGCTGGCTTTGACGAGAGACCCCCCACCCCACCCCCAGCCCAGGCTTTTTGGCTCAGTCGCTACTTTCCAAGAAATGCAGACAGGGCCAGGGGATGGGGTGGGGGGTGAGGTTCATTTTATGGTTTGAGGTGGGACTGGAGGAGAGATGAGGAGGACACTGGGGACAGAGAGGAAATACCCCAGGGAGAAAAATCACCCCTACCTCCCAGCCAGCATGGGGGTTCTTACCCCACCAGGGATTCATTAAACAGAAGGTGCATGGACTTCTTCTCCCCCCAGGAGCACTGGGTGAGAGGTCTGGGGGATTTCACAGCCTGGGAACTTGGAGAAATCAGGACTTGCAGAGTTGGGGAAGAGAAGTGGAGTCCCAGTCTCCTTAAACTTGAGAGCCTTCTTCTGAGGGTCTGCAGGAAAGAGGGTTGAGAACTGGGCTCAGGGATGAGGAATGGGGGGGAGCATCTCCCCCAGATTAGAGAATTATACACACACACACACACACACACTCCCATCAAGGAGACTGGAGCCTTCTGAGTATTGCACAGAAGGGCAGGAGTAGGTGGGGCTGGGGGGGCAGGTGGGAGCTGCTGGGCCAGAGAAAGGGGAAAGAAGGGGAAACAGCAGGGGAGGGGGTGCAGCCCCTGGGTGTGAGGAAGTGTCTGGGGGAGTCCCAGGAGGGGGCTGCAGGAAATCCTTTCCTCCAGCCCCATAAGGGGCCAGGGCCTAATTATACCCCTCTGAAGGCTTCCCTCCTTGCCCTCAGCTACTCCCATAAACCTGAAATTGGAGGCTTGGCTCCTGCAGAGCCTGTCCTGGGGCTGGCAGGAGGAGGGCACTGGAAGCCTAACAGGGAAGCTAAGATATGGGGGAGCCTGTCCCAAGGCCAGTAGGTCTCTGGGGAGAGGAGAAAGGCTTTCCCCATTCTAGCATCACTCTGAGAATTCGCTTCAGCAGGGTTGAACTCCGAGAGCGGAGCCGGGCGCTGAAGAGGGTAGTGAGGGGCTTAGGGACTCTCAGGGTCAGGAAACAGAACTGCTGAAATTTCAGGACTTGGTCGTGGGCTGGGAGGATGGGAGGGGGCAGAGGAGGAGGGAAGTGGGGAGGAGAGAGACCTCGCTATAAAAATAAAAAACAAGAGAGAGAAGCGTTTATGGGCCTATGAAACGGTTGGGAATTTGGACTTTTTATGAGCATATTCTCGAATTACTACTCTTGAAGCTGAGGACCAGACTGGAGGGGCTTTGATAGCTTTGATTTCCTATAGTTTTAGGTGCTAGAAATTGAAGAGGGGGGATGGTGGGGAGGGGGCAGAATGCAAAAGGAGTCAGGGAGAAAATTCCCCAAGCAAAACGTGTCCAAATTCAGGTTCAATTATTGCATTTGGGGAGCCTGGCTAAGTCTGGGGGTAGGGTGGCAGGGCTCCTGGGCTAGAAAGGGGCTCCACTGACCCCTGCCTGTGTTTGGCCCTCCAGGCAACCCCGTGGCCAACTGGATTCACGCCCGCTCCACGAGGAAGAAGCGCTGCCCCTACACCAAGTACCAGACGCTGGAACTGGAGAAGGAGTTTCTCTTCAATATGTATTTAACCAGGGACCGTCGGTACGAGGTGGCCCGGGTTCTCAACCTCACCGAGCGGCAGGTCAAAATCTGGTTTCAGAACCGGAGGATGAAGATGAAAAAGATGAATAAAGAGAAAACCGACAAGGAGCAATCCTAAACCCTGCCCCAGCCTGCTGCCTCGGCACAGCCAAGGGAAAAACAAAAAGCCCCACAAAAATACCCCAACCCAGGCGGGAGAGAGCACGAAAAGAAAAGGAAAGAGCAAGATAGAGAAAAGCCAATCAGCTTAAAAGGAAAAAAAAAAAAAAAAGGAAGGGGGAAAAGGAAAACTCTTGCGATTTGGGAGGGTTCAGTGTTGAGAAATTGGTGTTTTAGAATTAGTTCTACCCAGCGAGGAGCAGGAGGCGGGGAGAGAATCCGCTTTCTCTTCTCCCAGCGCAACTGAAATAAATAACACACACAAATGTGATTTTTTCCCTCCTTTCTTCAGAGAAGCCAGTACTTGAATCGCTATATCTCTATTTTGTTTCTGTATCGTATTTGGTCCGGGCCATCCCTCCCCAGGCCTGGAGTGCTCTGCGTGCAGATTTTGTACAAAAAAAGACACCCACACCCACACAATAACAATTCCCAGCCCAGGAGCCGAGGGGCGAGGGCCCGGACCGTGCCGCAGGCTGGGTCGGGCGCGCAGGCCGGCACCTCGGGCTTGTACATAGCGGTGTTTCTCCTCATCCCCAGCGTCCGTCCTGTAACGTGCTTCTGTTTGTTATGGTTAGAACAGCTCTGTGTTAATATATCGAAGTCACTTAAAAAACCAGAAACCCAACCGCATCCAGTTCTCGTTATTTCTCCTCCCTGTGGCTCGCTCCCAGGCTGCTGTTGTGGAGGAGGCAAGTGTTCAGTTCCTTTGGGGCAAGCCAGAGCCAGGGAAGGGGCTCCCTCTACCTCGGAAGGGCAAGTGCCTGCCGCTGCTCCCCACGCAGGGTGGGGTGGGCGTGAGGGCCCCAGGGCTGGAGTGGAGGCTGCTGAGGCCCGGCCCAGCTTGTGCCTGCCCCGCCGGCTGCCTGTGAGTTTCCTGGTAGCTCGAAGGAGTCCAGGGGGTGGGGGGTGGGGGCATGGCATGAATGGTTTTCCCTGGCTGTAATTAATTGTAATAATTTATGAGTACACGAGATCGGAGGGAAGAGATAGGTGAAGATGAAAGTTGGGTGCTGGGTGAGGGCCCGGGCTGGATACTTGCCTGCCTGCATTGGTGCTTCGAGGGATGGCTGGGAGGGAGGGAGGGTGTGCGGTGAGCGGTGAACGGTGAGGGAGAAGGCTGAGCAGGCCTCAGGGAGCAGAAGAGGCACTGGGGACTGCGTTGAGAGTCAAAGAAGGGAGAGAGAGAGAGGAGGGAGAGGGAGGGAGAGAGGGAGAGAAGGAAGGAGGGAGAGAGGAAGTAGGGAGGGAAGGAAGGAAGGGAGAGAAGGAGGAAGGAGAAAGATGGCAAAACCAATACAATCTGAATTAGATTTTGTTTCAACTTCTCAATGCATTCTCAGCTTCTCTCTCTCTCTCTCTCCCTCTCCTAGATCTCTTTCCTTCTCAGTCTCTCTCTCTCTCTCTCTCTGGTGGTTAGTTTGAATGTTGATTTGGGGGTAATAGGGTTATGCTGAGTGGCTGCAGCGTTTCTGGGGGATGACATGGCCAAGGCCTAAGGAAGCTGGTCAGGGATTAGCCTGGAGGGGGTGTTCCCTGATGGTGGTGGGACCCCAGGCATAAGAGTAGAGGCCCATATGTACAACAGCCCATTGGGGCTGGTCAGTGGCACTGCACCCCAGAGCGCCTTCCCCAGCGCCGGCAGTTTTCATCTGCTAATCAGAAGCAGACACAAGCTGCTGGGTATGCCTCGGCCCCGGTGCCCCCTTTCTCGGAAATCCCCCAATCTGGAAACTATTAAACTCAGACCACTTGAAATATAGCGCTTTAATATCTCAGGCTGCCCATTCTGGCGAGGGTGCAGGGTGTTGTTCTGAGTACTTGGGGAATACCACCATAAAAGAAAATCATTGGGGATCCCAGTCCTTCTGCAGCTTCCTCCATCGCATGGCCTTACAGGATTGGTGAGGCACTTGGAGGGACCAGCCCCTTCCCCATCATTTGAATCTCCTACCCCCTCCTTCCATTCAACACTCCAATTTCGGGGACTGGAGGAAGGTGGGAAGGCACAAACATTTTGTTTCGATGATATTTTGAGGGGGGCAATCAAAAGTCGCAAACACTGGTTTTCCCAGTGGCTGAAGCACCCTCTCCTCTTTTCCCACTGAAGAGAGCGCCTCCCTAATTCCAGAACCAGTTGTTTCCTTGCTCCTTTTGAATGGTGCTTTGCCTGTAGTTTATCCTCTTTTCTCAATCCTCACTCCCCTCTTTGGCCATTTCGCTGTTCTGGGACCCTGGCCTCAGTTTCGCTCCGGGCAGAGGCCAGGGCACCCGTGTCCCTGGGTCCTGACTGCCAGTCCTGACTGCGGGGACTCAGGCTTTTCTCCCAGACCAGGCTCCGCCGCGTTTCCGGGCCTCCACCCCGCCCCTGCTCCAAGGCCCTGTCGCCTCCCCTCGTCCGTCAGCGCGGCCTGCTTCCTGCAGCCCGCCGGAGAGCGGCCTTACTCCGGACAGGAAGGAGGGCCGCAGGGCTCGGGCTCGGGGCTCCGAGGGCCCTGGCGAGAGCATGGGATCCAGAGCAGGCCCACCCGGCCCAGCCCACTGTTCAGTTCCAGCTCAGCCTCCAGCCTGCAGGTCAGGATTGGATTCAGTTTTTTTTATTTATTACAATTTGTGAATTAAAACCATAACACAACACACATCTAGAAAGAAACGAAAGCTGGGGGTGGGGTGGGGGGAAAGAGGGGCTAGCAAACGCCCTCCTGCCCTAATCTTCCCCTCCCACCTCTCCTTTGCTCCTTTGTCAGAATCACAAAACCCTAAAGGTTGTTCCACTTGGGAAGGCAGCGGATAGGTACATTTCCGCAGCCCCGAAATGCCACTTTTATGGCGTTGTTTGTCTCCCTGCGCTGGATTCTGAATGGGGCCGAACAAAACAGCAGCGCGGAGCTGGCTAGACGTCTGGGCTTAATTGTTTTATGGTTTAAATAAGGTGGACACTCTTTCCTTTGAAATCGGATTATAGGAATGTTTTGTCTATGGCCCACGGAGAACAGGACCTCACTGGCTGGGAGGGAGAGGTGGAGAGAGCGCGCGCATGAGAGAGAGAGAGAGAGAGGGAGAGGGGTGGGCTACAAACCAGGGGGCAAACAGTCGGGAGAAGTCAGCGTCCCACCCCAAAGTCCTGCAGGCGGCGGCGGAATAGGCGGTGCGGAGCCAGCGGCAGGGTAAGAGGAGCGAGGAGTTTAGGGTGCGCGCCGCGGGCAGGAGGTCGCGGGAGCCTCGGAGCGTGCATCTGCGTGAGCGGAGATGTTCCGAGCCCAGAAATGCGCCTGAACAGGGGGGAGATCGCGGCAGGTCCTTTGCACAGTGTCTCTTAATGCGGGGAGGGAGGGTGAGAAAAAGAAAATAGTGTGAAACCTTTGAGAAGGTTTATTTGGAGAGCTTGGAAAACAAAAGGACAGCGGCCCCGGGGGAACTTCCTTCCAGGGACCCCTCTCTCTCGCACCCATTTGGAAACTCCTTCCTCTCACTTCCCACCTTTGGGCCAAGGCTGGGACCTGCTTGCTCTATCTGTTGGCTTTTTCCCGGCCGGACTGCATTGGAGCAAGTGGACGCGAGGTGGCGCTGTTGCTCAATGTTAGAGGCGGCGGCGGTGCCCCTGGCCGGCCTGGCGGTACTGACATTTGAGGCCCGGCCCGGAGGAGCAGCGGGGAGAAGGCCCCGCGCCCCGGCCCCAGCCCGGCCGCACTGGCTCTGAGCAAATCAATCCTCTCACCTGCGAGGTGTAAATAAATCGCGAGTGGCGGCGGGAGATGGGCCCTCGCTCTGGCAGCAGGCTCGAGAGGCTCAGGAGGGCGGGCGTCGAAAATAATCGCTTTGCGAAGGAGATAAGCACCAAGCAGGCAGCGCGTAATTAACACAAAAAGGCAGAATGACCCGGACAAACGAACATAAATCCGTGGTACCTAGGAGGGCGGAGCAGGCCTCGGGGCGAGGGGCAGAGACGCCCCAGCGAGGATGACTGCTTGCGGTTCCTTTATTTCCAAGCTCCGGGAGCGAAATCAACCAGATACGTGTAAAAGGAAAAAAGGCGATCAAATGAAAAAAAGAAAGAAAGAAAGAAGGAAAGAAAAAGCGAGGGACCCCCAAAAGGGGAAATCGAGTCCAGCCAGGGGTTTCAGGACTGGTGGGCTCTCAGAGCAGACGGTGGTGGCGGCACACTCTGGACGGTCGCATTCCAAGACACAAAGGCCTGGAAGAATAGCTCTGTGGCAGGGTTTTCGCTGGACCATAAAATGTCGAGATATCCCCCCACCCTCTAAAAGATAAGGCACAGGCCCCAGAGCGGATCTGGCCTGCTGAGCCTCCTCTTTCCAGGCAGGGAAGGGAAAATATTTATGACAGTCCCCAGTGACCCAGATGCTGGGAACCCAGAGCCCATCTCGTTCAGCTTGGTACTCTGAGCAGAGCAGGCTCAGACAAGGCAGGGCTGAAACCAAGGCTGGAGCTTGCTCTGGTAGTGGAGGAGACCCCTGTCATGCCCCCCACTGTCCTGGACCCTAGGGAGGCCTGCAGCCCTGGCACAGTCCTCTTCTGATCCTCCCCTCGTGCTGCTCCAGGGCCAGAGTTCTGGACATTGCAGAGTTTGGGCAGTCCTTAATTCAGGTGGAGGTGGGTTCCTCCATATTCAGGGATCCTGGAAGTGTCCTTTGCTGGGGCACCAGTGACTCTTCTTTGGGAATTGGCTGAGAGTGGCCATCTTCCCAGCAATTATTTAGATAATAGAGGGACTGGGAGGAGGGTGTTATTCTACACCATCCTTTCCTGCACTACCATTCCCTCATCCATCCCCAGAGCTGGGCTCTGGCTGAGGAAGAAAACGATCTGGTTTTCTAACAGCCTCCTTCCTCATCCAACCCTGAAACCCCAGGATGTGGAAAGAAAATAGGTAGCAAAATTTTTTCATGATGCAAACAGCTAAAGAGGCACGTGTGTTTGTCAGGTATCAGTCCCCTGTGTGCCCGGGGTTCACAGTGTCTGTGAGGTGACAGGGATGCTTCCGGGCATGCATGATGGTTGAGGGAGCGTGCATTCATGTGATGTGTTTCAGGGTGGGAGGTGGCACATCCAGGATGTGTGTATCCCAGGTGTGCCCCACTATTGCCCTGTGTACAACAACCTCACACACCGCGGAAGGGGAGGACTGGAAAAATCCTTCTAATTCCTCTTCCTCATTCGTATGCACACAGCACACGTATTCACAGCTCTCTCACTTTCTCCCTTTTCTCTCTGTCTCTGTTCAGCCCCACATAACTGTACACACTTATGGCCAGAGAAGGGTACTGATGGACTAAGGTTCTTTTATCCATTAGAATTACCTTGAATTTACCTAGTCTTGGGGATAGAGGAGGAACCCCCTAGAGAAACTGTGGGTAAATATTTAAAGAGGGTCTGTTGACAGTTGCCATCCACATCCTGGCCTGGGCAGCCTGCCTGGGGAAGTAGGGGGTGCAATGAAGCCAGGGGGCCCTCCAGGCTGAGCTGGCATTTCCTATAGGGCTTGAGTATGTGGGGACAAGTAAGAGGCCTGCTCCAGTCCCCTCCAACCCAGATACAAATAGTCTCCCGAGAAGAAACATCCTGGATCAGCCCAGCCGGAAACCAGGGACCCGCCAGCTGCCCTCTGCTCTGTCCCCATAAACTGCTTGGCTTTCAGAGCCCCCAGCCAAGCTGCAGGGCAGCCCCGCCTGGGTATGTGGAGTGCGCCCCACCTCCAGCCCTCTCCTCTACCCACAGCAGGCGGCCAAGAGAATCTTGGGGATGGGGGAAGATGGGGCAGCTTCCCACCCTGAGGAGGGGCAGGAGACGTGGAGGGTTGGGATGCCTGAGGTATTTGGGGATATGCTGTGCTGACATGCTTGCCCCTTCTGAGTCCCAGGCTTAAGGACGCCCTGGGGAGCCCATCTTTTGGGTTAGGGGACCTGCTCTCTTGCTGGCATTCAACCGCCTGGGGGGAGGGTCTTATACCTGTTGAGGTAACCTGAGTTGACCTGCTGGCTCAGGTGTCTCTGTCTGAGAGGAAGGGAAGGGGAAGAGGGGAGAGGCACCTTCAAATCTGAATGCGCACCTTGGAGAAGCTGGCCCCAACCGTTAGCTGGGGCTGGCTCACCGCCCCCCCCCCCACCACACACACACATATACCACACCCCCTCCCTCCCCCTCCCTCTCCTCCCCTTCCTCCAGGTCCCCCCAGCCTTGAACCCCTCAACCCCCCGCCATCCCTCCTTCTCTCTCTCTCTCTCTCTCCCTCTCTCTCCTCTCTCTCTCTCTCTCTCTCTCTCTCTCTCTCTCTCTCTCTCGCCTGTCTTCATGTCGTGGATTGATGAACGCGAATCGCGTGTAAGCGCCGCCACCGCCGGGAGTCTGAGGAATTCGCCTGGGCTGTTAAAGGAAAGAGCTAAGTGCGAGAGCGCGAGCTCTACCTACCGACCGTGAAGAGAGCCGCCGCCGCCGCCG
>NW_023270314.1:24015457-24069650 GCF_011800145.1 Mirounga leonina | reverse complement strand
CCCGCCGCCGCCGCCCGCGCCCAGCCCCGGGAGCCGCGCCGCGCCGGCCGGGCCCGGCACCCAGGCGCCCCCCCACCTGCCCAGCCCAGCCCCGGGGAGCCGGCCGGCCCGGGGTTCGCTCCCGGGGGAGGGACTTTCGGGGGGTACCGGGCGGGGGGAGTCGCGAGCCGGCGGGGAGGGGGCGGCGGGTTTTCATGTGCCCAGCATGAGCTCCTACTTCGTCAACCCCCTGTTCTCCAAATACAAAGGCGGCGAGTCCCTGGAACCGGCCTATTACGACTGCCGGTTCCCTCAGAGCGTGGGCAGGAGCCATGCGCTGGTGTACGGGCCCGGCGGCTCGGCGCCCGGCTTCCAGCACGCCTCGCACCACGTCCAAGACTTCTTCCACCACGGCACCTCGGGCATCTCCAACTCGGGCTACCAGCAGAACCCGTGCTCGCTGAGCTGCCACGGAGACGCCTCCAAATTCTATGGCTACGAGGCGCTCCCCAGACAGTCCCTTTATGGGGCTCAGCAAGAGGCGAGCGTGGTGCAATATCCCGACTGTAAATCCTCCGCCAACACTAACAGTAGCGAAGGACAAGGCCACTTAAATCAAAATTCGTCTCCCAGCCTCATGTTTCCATGGATGAGACCCCACGGTGAGAAGCCTTTTCTCTTTCCCCCTTGGTCTCCCGCGCTCCGGGGTCTTCCCCCCTTCCCTTGCCTCCTTTTTGTCTGCCCTCGCTTTCCCTCCTGGCTTTGGGGTCTCTGCGGCCCCACCCCCGTGCCTGAGTGGGCTTCTCGAGGTTGGGAGGTTCAGCTGGGCGTGGGGCGCGGGGCTCGCCTGGGATATTTGGGGGACTGGGGTGAAGGTGGTGTCTGGGCGCAAAGGGTTAAAAATCGTCTTCTCCACCTACTGTCTGTCTGTCTGTCTGCCTGTCTCCCTCTCTGTCTCTCCCTCTTGCCATCTCTAGAGTCAAAGTTGGGGAGGTGGCTGGGCAGAGGCCCGAGGACCCTGAGGTTATCAGCCTTTGGAGCAAACCAGTCTTTCCAAAAGGCAGAAAGCCTCAGTCCAGAACAGTGGCCAGGCTGTCTTGGGGGCGAAGGGAGGCCCCTGTTTCCCTCCCCTACCTGGACCAGAGGGTGACAAGACCCCAAGGACAGGTGCCTTGGCTCTCTGGGGTACCCACCGCCTCCTCTCAGAGAACTAGCCTTAAGGCCACCACCCCAACTTTGCTTTAGTTCCCTCAGTTGGAGAGAAGAGAGGGAGCCAGAGAGGAGAGAAAAGAGTGCAGGAAGGAGAGGGGCCATGCAGATTAGAGGGCACTGGGGTCCAGAGGACCCAAGCATGAGCTGCCCCCAATCAAAGGTTTATGGGCTTTCCCTGAGACCTTCAGAGTGGCTCAGGCCATGAGCCCCTCCAAGGGTGGCCTCTCATGGCCCAATTTCGAAGTAAAAGGGGAAGCGAGAAAGCGACAAGTTCCAGCGGGGATGGCCCGTGATTTATTTGCTGGTCTCCAGTTAGCAATCAGGCCAAGCAGTGATACATTCCAGGAGATCAATTATTTTTCTTCCTGGCAAGGCATTAAGCAGAGAGATTCAAGGAGGGGGCAGTGGGCAGAGCCCCTCTTCTTTACCCCCAGACCTTTTTCCTTTCTTTTGGAAACAGACTCTGTCCCCAGCTATGCTCACCAAATGCCACTCTGTACTTGTAAACAAAGCTGCAAGGGCCAGTTTCCTGAGACTGCAGGCCTGGGGGGGGGGAGAGGGGGAACTCTGCAGTGCTCCCCCTGCCCCTGCCATCCCCCAGTTTCCTGATAGACCCTAGTCCCTGCCCCCACCCCCACCCCACCTCCCAAGGTGAAGCCAAACCAAAACAAGCCCCCAAAGTTTCCTGCCCTTGCCTGCTCCCTGCTCTTGCCTGGTCTTCAGGAGGGAGGGGAACTGGGGAGATCACAGGGGAGACTTTAGGGGAGGAATAGTGGCAGGGGAAAGCCGAGCCCCCACCCAAACATAACCAGATTGGGGTTCTATTCTGTCCAGCTCCGGGGCGGCGCAGCGGAAGGCAAACTTACAGCCGGTATCAGACCTTGGAACTAGAAAAGGAGTTTCTCTTTAATCCTTATTTGACACGAAAGCGCCGGATTGAAGTCTCTCACGCCCTGGGACTGACTGAGAGACAAGTGAAGATCTGGTTCCAGAACCGAAGGATGAAGTGGAAAAAGGAGAACAACAAGGATAAACTGCCCGGAGCCCGAGATGAAGAGAAGGTGGAGGAAGAAGGAAACGAGGAAGAGGAGAAAGAAGAGGAGGAAAAGGAAGAAAACAAGGACTAAGCAAAAAAGAGAGACCCCCCCCCCCTTAGCAACTCCCTTGAAGTTTCGTTTTATGGTAGCGGATAAATTGAGAAGTTTACGACTGTCATTTGCTTTTATAGAGAATAGAATGACACTCACAACTCTAACTACCTGTCAGATACTTGCAGCTCTGGTTTTATTACCTTTGGACTTCCCCCGATCTTTATTTGTTTGGGGGCTGGAGGGGGGGAGACCGAGACACAGCGAAAAGTTTGGACTCTGTCTCAGTCCTTGCCCCAACACACACACTTGTCCCTACCCCCACCCTTCGGAGTCCTGCCTGGATTTTAAGGTCTGAGACCTGGCCTCTTCGCCCCTCTCTCACCCCTTCTTGCCACACTCCCACCTCCCTGCTTCTCTGGTATTTATTTTAGAGGGGAGCCCTCTCAAAATGCGGACGAAGACTTGTGGCTTTGTTTTTATGCTAGGATTATGTATTAGATTGAATTCTTTTCAAAAGAAAGGAAAGAAAGGTGAAGGAAGGAAGGAAGGGAAAGAAAGGGAGATGTTTAAAGAAATTTTTAAAATGATAGCAAGGAATATCCCTTCTCCCTCCCTGGGGCTCCCCCACTTAGAAAGACCCCCTTGACTTTCTCTAGAAACCTGGTGGAAACCTGAAAGAGATGCGGGTCTCTCCCCTGCCTCCTCTCCCCACGGGGTAGATAGGAGCCTGCAGTCGCCGCTGAAATCCTACCTAGCCATCCCATGGTCACTCGGGCCCATGCCTTCCTCCCCTTCGCTGTCTGATTTCTGTTGTTGGGCCCAGCTTCCTCTGAGCTGCACTAGTATTAGCGCTCAGAAATCACCATAATCATGAAAATAATAAGAATGATAATAATAATAATACTGCGAATAAATCTTTAACATACTACCTAAAGGGAACCTGCAATAATCATGAAAAAATAAAAAAGAAATTTTAAAAAATCCTAATATGCAAGAAAAAAAGAGAAAAAGATTAAAATTAAAAAAAAAAAGAAAGAAACCTCCAACGTATTTTATCACTACCTATAGAAAGAAATCCTGCTTTGAGAGTATTCGTAATGCGGTTTTGTTGTCGTTTGTTGCTGCTTATTTCACTAAGAAAAACCCAACAACTAAGACTGCCTAGCCCGCCGGTCCTGTGCGCTTTTATTGTGCTTCTAACCCCAGTAGAGTAGAACTAAATTGCACTGAATGTATAGTTAACTCTGTCTTGAATTCTCTGTTTATGCAATGTGCTCGAAAGAAAAAAAAACGTTAAAATATATCTATAATAATAATTTTTGGTCATTTGTCTTTATGTCCAGCTATGAATGTAGATTTTGTGTCCCGGCAGCCCTGTTCCTGGTCCAAGTACTTTGTATTGTATACGTGAGTCATAATAAAAAAAAAAAGGAGAAAAAACATTGAAGCTGGAATGACTTGCTTTTTCTCCAACGCCCCCCTCCCCCCCTCCAATTCTCTACTCCTCCTTTCCTCCTTATCCTTCTTTCCCAGCACTGTGGAAAAGGTCTCCGTCACTGATCTGACTTTGGGTGGAGGAACTCATGTGGAGAGGTCCCTAGGAGTTGAGAGGGCAGGCTGGGCAGGGAGGGCAGGTGAGAGGTGGGGGAGGTGTAGAGGAGGAGGAAGAAGAGCAGTATGCTCTTGGGAGAACCTTGGCTCCAAACAAAATGGGTTTCTAGATGCCAAGATCCCAATGGGAAGAGAGGGTCTCCCCACTTATTCACCTTCCTCCTCCTCAGCCTTGGGCTGGGCCCAGACAAAGCATCTGCCCCCATGCCCCTCCCACAACTAGGCCTTTTTCTTCCAGGGACTGAGGATGAGGCAATGGGGTTCTTTCTGATCTCCACATGCCCCTCGTGGTCAACCCTGGGCACCCAGCACCCAGCACTAGAACAGTGAACAGGGTGGGAAGAATGTGAGGCTCAAGGCAGCCTGGAGGACTTGGCTGGGGGGAAGATGGCTAGGGGTGGGGGATGAGGAAGTTTCAGCCTGGGGGAAAGGGAAGGAGGGGAAGGTGAGTGAGTTGGTACACCAAGCAGCCCGGGTCCATGTTCTGAAATTCAAATTCCGTCAGCACAGAGCCATCACTCTCACCCAGGCCTCTAGCATCTACCCCAGCCTCTGTTCTGGCTATTTCAAGCCGGCTCCCAGCTTCACCTTGGCAATTGGGCCGTCTGCCCTGCCCTCATAGTGTGGGCCATTGGCCTGGGGGTGAGGAGGATGGGCCTGCTGAGTGGACAGTCCTCCATCCCAGCCACAGAAGGGTAAAGAGAGTCTTCATTGGACTCCTCATTCCCCAAAATAAGGGGTTGAAGGCTCAGGGACTCAGGGGGCAAAGGGGTCTCTCACTCCTCCCTGGAGGGTCCTAGGCAGAGAAATCTGTTTATGCTAGTAAGATTCTGGTCAAATAATACCAAATTCCAGAGATAGGAGTCATCTGACTCAGTCAGGAGAAGGGGGAAAGGCAAGGAGATGGGATCTTCTGGTCCTTAAAACCAGATCCCCCGAAGACTGAAATATTTTTGACGCCAGATCTCTGCCCCCCCAACTCCAACAGTGTTTTTCCCAGACTTAGGCCCAGGCTGATTCTTATTTTGTGTAATTTCACCCGCATCTGGGTCCCTGGCTCCCTCGCAAAGTGGTCGTGAATACAGAATTGGGTCAGGCATCCTTGATATGGGACTCCTGCGGTCGGAGAGAGGCTGCCGATTGGAAGCACAGGCTGCAGGCAGCCGGGACCAGCTTTGAACAGCTCTGGGGGAAATCTTTGGAAACCTGGGGTCCCTGCTGTGAGCCGTTGCGCCAGCCAGGTAACCCCGTTTGCTGCGGGAGGCACCGGCAACCCGCCAGGGAGGTACCCGAAAAGAGAGCATTTCACTCCGACCTCAGGCCTTCCCAGGGGCATCCCTCCAGACTCTGAGGGCCGTCCGCGGGCCGTTTCATTTTTTAATGTGGAATTATGATTGCTATTAATAAACATCGCCGACCCGCAGCCAAGTTGCTTGAACCCTACACTAAGTGACTCCAAAGGACCTCGCCGAATTTCCCCCACACCCAGTGCCCCATTCATCCCTGGCCCTGCTCAGCAATGCCCGTGGCCCCAAGCCGGGCGTCGGAGGGCGGGGTGCGTCTGGCGCCCGGCATCGCTTGAGATGCGAAGCCTCGGGTGGGCCGCACCAAGAGAGCTCCAGCCGCCCCTTCCTGCAGCACCCGCTCCCCCACCCTTTCTGCCCACCGCCTCTTTTTTCTCGTTTGGAGAGAAAAGGAGGTAAAACCCGTTTTATGGGGGAACTTAATTGCGAGCGGGATGCGCTCTCTTTAGAAACGCGTCCTCCCAAATGCTCCCGCCGTCCCATTACCGGAATGGGGACCATTCGGCTGCAGCAGATAGGACTTTCTCCCATTCTTTACTTTTTTATTAGCCAATCAAAGTGGCTTCCGAAAGCTATTTGTGATTTGTGAAAAATAGTATCTTTCAAAATGCTGAGTTGAAGCATCTCGCTCATTTCGCCTTGAATTTATTATTCTAATCTCAGCTGTAGAGACGGGATAATGCAGCTATTAAGTTGGGGGGCAAATTCGTTTCTCTGGATTTTTTTTTTTTTTAATTCTCGGCATTTTATCTCCCTCCCCACTTCATGGCAGAGGCCAAGGGAGGTGCGGGCCTGCAGGGGACCTGGGGGTGAGGGAGGTAGTGAGTGCTCTATAGGGCTTTGGGGGGGACCCTAGGATGGGAGAGTGGTTTGGCCTTCTCCAGCCTCATCTTCCTCAAATGAGATGTCCCACTGGCTGCCTGCCGGCTGCAGAAAGTTACCTCGCCCCAATTAGACCAAACTCGGGACAGGTTGTGCCACAGACGAGAAGTAAAATTTCCGGTGAGCAGCCCGCAGCGCTGTCCCATTCTCCCAGCAGCCCATTGTGAAAAGCTGCGCCAGAGCTTCCTTGTCGTAATTTTTAACTACCTGTTATAAAATTTATGGGTGGGTTTGTAAAAGAAACTAGGTCTCTGCATCCGGCTGAGGGAACTGCTTCCCTTACTGAGGGAGGAAGTTTGGGGAGGGGATGAGGGGCCCCCTATTGGTTGGGGTGGGGCACCCAGCCATGGATGTCCCCCGCACCAGCTCCGTGCGGGATCAAGGAGAGAGCTTTGGGCCTTCAGATCTCCAGCTGGTGACTCGGCTGGGCTGCGACTGGTTGGCAAATAGTCTCTATGGGGGGAATCTATTCTGGGGTCCCCCGCATTGGATTCATCGCCAAAATTATGGGTCTGGAAAAAGGTGGGAGACACCTCAAGTGCTCAGAATTTAGCACAGAAGGTGGAATTTGGGAAAAGATAAGTTTCTTTCTGGGGGGAGGGACTCCAAGGTGTATCCCAGCTGCTTGGACACCAGCATTTTTCTGAAAAAGGCAGGTGGGTGCTGGTCACCTGACAAGATAGAAAAGGCTTCAAGCTGCCCTGCACCCAAAGCAGGGGGGTGGGGAGTAGGAACCAAGATCTTGGGCCTTAATTTTATTTTTATTTCTAGAAAGATTGGGAGTAATCTGCCATCTAAGCCTAGGAATTGAGGAGACCTGAAACTGGAGATGGTCTAGGAGAAGGAAAAATGTCCTTTTCTCTGAGAAAGGAGCCTGGGGTTGATGGGCACTTTGGGGGTTCTGGTGGCTGCCCCCAACTCTCACCCCTCCTGCTGCATGGGCAGGGCTACCCAGTACGGGTCTAAGCCCTCTCCGTTCTTCAGACCATGGCCAGGTCAGGCTTGGTTATGAGGCTTCCAGCCGCGTGTCCCTCTTGTTCCTGTCTGGGGCTGAACGGGGGCTGCCAGGGCTCCCCACTGGGAAAGATGTAGTTCTCTTCCTAGAAAAAAAGGGTAGGAGTTGGGAGTGCATCCCTTCTCAGTCCCTTCACCCCTCCAGCCGGCCCTGCACCGGCAGTGCCACAAACCTTTGCAAAGCCTCGCTTCCCCCAGATCCAACCTTAATACCCCATTTATATTAAGAAAGATATTTAAAATTCGGCATGGCAAAGGGAGGCGGCCGACTCAGCGCCAGAATCCTTCCTTTCCTCCTCTCGCGTCCCCCTTTTGCCCTTTCTGTGCTAGCCTGGAGCAGCCTGGCCCGTGGGGAGTGGGCGGTGGGTGAGGGTGGGGTGGGGGTCGGGGGATGCTCCCTCTCCGAGAGAATTGGGTAAACATGGCGACCGCGGCGCCCATTTGCACACGCTACACAAATGCATCGCATTCCCGGTTGTTTGCAGAAAATTTACAGCTGAGTAATAAAAGTTTACGATCGACTCACAAGTTGGATTGGCCACAAGAAGTCATGTGGATTCCATCCATGAACGTGAACTTTTTATTGTGGTTTGTCCGTTCGGAGCGCTCCGCAGAACAGTCCTCCCTGTAAGAGCCTAACCATTGCCAGGGAAACCTGCGCTGGGCGCTCCCTTCATTACCAGTATTTTTTTTTTATTAATCTGATTAATAATTATTTTCTCCCCCCATTTAATTTTTTTCCTCCCAGGTGGAGTTGCCGGAAGCTGGGGGCACCCGGGGAGGGGGGATGTGGAGGAAGGGGCAGGAGTTGGGGGCACCGCTCTCTCCCTTCCCGATCCTCTAGCCCCCCAAGGGGCAGGAGGAATGCGGGAGCAGGAGTTGAGATAGGGAGCTGCAGATGCCTCCGCCCCTCCCCTCTCCCAGCCTCTCCCTCCTGCCCCCTTCTTGCAACTCTCCTTAATTTTATTTGGCTTTTTGATCATTGGGACTATTTTTTTATTTTTAAATTTATATAAAGTATATATGTGTGTATGGAGCTGAGACAGGCTCGGCAGCGGCACAGAATAAGGGAAGACGAGAAAGAGAGTGGGAGAGAGAGAGAGGCAGAGAGAGAGAGGGAGAGGGAGAGTGACAGCAGCGCCCGGTAAGTGTTTCCTTATTGGTTCAAATATGTAACTAATGGTCCGTAGCTGGGTGGCGGTTTCAAGATAAGGACAGCAGCGGCTTGTCTCGGTTAGAGAGGAGAGGGGGGCTGGCGAGAGGGTGGGCGTGCGGGCAATTAAGGGGAGGAAAAGTGGGGGGAGGATTGGGTTAAGCTGTAATACGGTAGTGTGGGAAGTGTGTTGTCCTGATGTCACTGTGCGCCGAAGTTGGGGCTGGGGGGGGGAGAGGACTGCGCCTGTGGGGCTCAAGGCCGGGGTCTAGTGCGCTGACCCGCTGCCTGATGCCCACCCTGTCCTTACCTATTATAGATCTGCGGCCTCTTGGCTAATGGGACTGGGACGGAGGGGGCCCGGAAGCTCAAACTCCAGGGCAGGAGAGAGAACTGTAGGTTGTAACCATTGCCCCCTGAGCAAAGTCAGCCCCCCAGCCCCCAAACAAACTTTCCAGAGCCCCCTCCTTGCCCGCCGCCCCCTCCCTCCCAGAGAGCGCCACCGCGAGAGCTCACACATGCGCAGTGCGGGCCCAGAGCCGGGCGGCGGAGCAGGAAGAGAGCGCAGCTAGGCTGGCGGCGGGGCCTGTTAATTGGCAATTAGGGGGGAGGCTGTTGGCTGGTGCGCGTCAGCGGAGGAGAGTGCGTCTGCCCACCCCCAGCTCCCGCCCCCACTCGAGCGGACGGAAAGATGGGAGGTGCCCTGCACTGCGGGTGGATGGGTGGGGGTGGGGGTGGGGGACGCGGTACTCAAAAGCCATCTTGTGCTTGGAGAAAAGGGGCCAATCTGCCTTCTCTCACCCGGCCCAGCGTCCCCCACCCCCAGCCGCGGCCACCGTACCCGGGATACCCACTGGGCTGCTTCAGCCGCCTCGCCTGGCTGCTCTGAGCTGGGATCTGCCTTGTCTGGGGCGGAGGTGGGAATTGGGGAGGACCCAGGCTGGCTGGGGACAGGCCCAGGCCTCGCCGGCGGGCGCCTCTTGGGTGAGTGGAGGCAGTGAGGACTCAAGGCGTGGCTCGCTCATGGGGTAGGGACGTCAGAATCGGGCGGCCCGGAGGGTCCTGGGCGCTCGGGATCTTCCTAATAATTGGTGCTAATGGCGTGTTGTATGGTCTTAACCCGACACATATGGTTTCATAACACAGTGGCTTAATTTCTTCCAAATGTACGTGGCCCTGAATGTGTTGCAGTTTGATATATGACCCCGCCCTGCTCCCTGGCCTGGGTCCGAGGCGGCCCCTATATGTGTGAGCTTCTCTTTATAAAGGGCGATGCACACACAAACGCTTACACACCCAGGCAGACACACCCCAGAGCTGGGGGAGGGGAGCGCATATTCCTGGAGAGGTCTGAGAGTCTGGGGGCCAGACTCACCTTCAGTCCGAGCTAAGAGCTGCCCCCCACCTCCAATCCTCTCTGGAGGCGCGACTGGGCTTCTCCGCCAAGCCCGAGTGGGGGAGGGGAACGATCCTCGATTTCCTGTTTAAACCCTGACCCGTCGCCTGGGGGTGGGCGGGGGGGAGGAGGTTGGGAGGGAGAACCTGTTTTTATCAAATTCTTAAAAACATAATTCGGCTGCATTCAAATCAAACCCCTTGGGTCCGAGTTGATGGTGAATCTTCTGTCCCCTCCCCCCCACAATCCCCTTCCCTTCCTCTCCTGCCCCCCCAAAATTCCCGTTTCATATCCGACATAAAGGCCTCTGAGGTATTGTCCCGGGGGAAGAAATGGCATTTTCTCTCCCCCTTCCACTCCCCCCCCCCCATAGGACTTGTGTGTCGGCAGAGGCGTCTGCCGAGGGGCTAATTTCGCGTTCCTTGTTTACGATCGAGAAAAGCGCTTGGCTCTCCCCAAATGGGCCCAGCCCGCCGCCTGCTCAGGCTGCCGCGCGCTCTCCCGCCGCTCCAGTGCGGCCCAGGGCCTGACGCCCCGGGTAGCCATGCCGCGGCCACCGAGACCCCGAGGCTGTGGGACCTGAGAAGGGCAAGGGGAGTGCAGTGGGCCAGTGGAGGGGCCCCCGGAGGCCTGAAAATGGGAGCCTTTCTCCTGGCGTAATGTGGGAACCGCCGACCGGTGAGGCCTCTATTTCTCTCTTTCGCCTGTATTTTGTCTGCCCCCGTTGTCTGCCTACCCCCCCCCCGCCCCTGCAGATGGCCGCACTGACTAGAGGGGGGGCACAAGTCTCCTTTGTTCACCCCCCCAAGAAACAGCTTTCGGTGAAGGCCACTCAGGAGAGTGGGGATTCACCTGGGATATTAGAGGGGTCCCCCTCCCTTCGGAGGGGTGGGCCTGGGTAAGGCTGGGGTATTTATCTCAGCCTACAGGGATCTGAACAGATGTGCTGCCGGCGAGATTTCAGGGTGCTAGGGTTCATGGGTGACGGGTTAATGGCACCATCCTGAGGTGTCCTTATATAATATTTTTATCAATTGATTTTCTGTCCCTTCCTGGCTAGGGTCCTGCAGGCCCCCACGTCCTTCACCCCCTAGATCCTCCTCATGAGGCAAGAGGGATGCAGAGAAAGAATAACAGCAGTGACTGACCCTGGTTTTCCAGTTTTCTAGTCTGGCCAGGGGATAAATCCAGCCCCAAACGCCAGCCCCTTCCTTCTCTCCTTACTTTCGATTTTCTTTCCCTTCTTCCTCTCCCACTCTGGTGCGCAAACAGACGCAACAAGAGGGGCCACCAGTGACAACCCTCGGCCTCCTTGTAGGCCAGATTCCCTGTAAATGTGGTCCTTAGTGCAGGAAAGCACTGGTGTGTATATCTAATAATAGCCAGAGCGGCTGAGAATAGAATCTGGCCCGAGGACTCTGCACGCCCAGGACTAAGTCTGGGCAGAGGCACTGAATCTGTGGGTCAGGTTCTGGCAATATTCCTTGGAGCCCAGGGTTCCCCTCTGAGTCCACTCTTTGGGCACCTCAGGCCTGCCCCTTACGGGCTTTGTCAGCCCTGCCACGCACTGTATTCTATGCGCCAGTTCCTAGCTAAGGAGAAATGGGCAGAGCAAACCCTTTCTCTCCCTGGTCTGACAGTTGTGATCCCTAGGAAGAATGCGAGCTTGTTTGGAGAGGCGGCCTTGTTGGGTTGGCTGTTGTGTTCCGAACCCAGGCTTGGTAGCTTTATACACTTATTATAGACGGGCTCAAATGTACAGACTCCGACTTATGCATGAATATATACAGACTCATATTTCCTCGGTGGTTAATTGTATATTACCATGCTTGTATTCGCTCAAACACCTTTTTATGTGCATGCAAAATTTTGTTAGATGGGATTGGGCTCAAGGAGGCATTGGGTGCACCAAGAAGGCCCTCTGTGCATGCTGTCCTGGAAATGTGTGCGTGCTGGAATCGGAGTATGCGGGTTCCAGTAACCGACGGATGCCACAAAGGCTTTCTCAGACCTTATTGCCTTCACTGTCCAAGCAGCTGGGCTGGGGAAATATTGAATCCCTTCTGCTTTCTCTCCACACCTCCCCCCAGACTTCCTCAACTCAGAGGCTGTTTGCCAGAGGAACACTGTGGTGTTGAAAGTGAGTTTTGTGGGAAACTCTTTTTGTGGGTAAGGTAGACCCTTGGAGCGGTTCTGAGCAGTTGGCTAGGCCCTGGTGCTTGCAGCCTTGCTGGGACAGTGAAGGAGATCTGAGTGGTTAATAAGGTGGCCTCTGAGCAGTGGTCTGAGGCAGCTGTTGGAAGAGGCTGGTGGAGAAGGCCAGACGGAATGCGTAGGGGTACAGTGAACATCTATCCCCACTCCCGCCCCTGCTCACCGGACCCCAGATTTGCCTGTGTCCTCTGTGGGGCAGATTAGGGGCTCTCTAAGCTTGCCAAATACCTAGATTTGGTTACTGGTGGGACTTCGTTTTAATTCTGTCTCTGCTACCGAAGAAGCTGGGGAGAAGGCTGACAGGGCAGCGCCGGAGAAGCTGGGTCTAGCTGCCTGTGGGCCTGGAACACTGAATGTGCGCCGCGGCTGGGAATTCCCAGCCTCCCTTCCTAGCCTTTCTCCCTGCCGGGGCCAGGAGAAGACAGAGCAGGGGAGAATATGAATGTCGTGAACCACTCCTGAAAGAGAGTAAGGCCAGGAAAGGGGGTAGTGGGGTTTTCCTCCACTCCCTAGGCAATCAGGTTCCTCCCAAGACTTTCCTGTCCAGACACGCTGCTGCGGGTGCGGAGTCGTGCAGCTTTCTTCCAGCTTCTCCTGCCCGCACTGGGGGCAGCCTCGGGCTTTTGGCCCTCGGCCTCGCCTGGGTGCTGGGGTGACACTACCCCCAAATTGTGCCCCTCACCCGGCCCACGGCCTCTGCCACGGTGGCTGCGGCCGCCCCTGTTTATTGTGTCTGTGAGTTGTTTACTTGTTTTGTCTACTGCCACCCTGCGTCAGAAACCCGCCAAACCAGCAAACTCACCCAGGAGAACAAAGTGCGGCGCTATCCTGTGCTCCCTGTGCTCCCTCCCCTTTCCGGCACCCTGCTCCCGCCATTACCTCCTCCCTCACTCTTCCTTTCCCAGGAAAGCAGAACTCGTCCTAAAATAGGGCAGCTGTTTATAGGGTTGGGGGAATTATGGGGACACCATAAACCTCCGGGTGTCCTGGTGGTAGAGAGACTTAGAGCCGCCCTCCCCTTGCCTCGGGCTTTTCTTCCTTCCCCCTGGCAACTGCTTGGTTAAGGGGGCCACAGTCATTGAGAAAGCTGAGTCCCCCTCACCCCACTCCTCCACTCCTTTCTGCAGGAGTGTTCCCTGAGACACAGGTTGTTGGGTTTTAAATCAGGGTAATGTTGGCAGATTCATAAAACTAGATAAAGCATGTCGTTCTCCCCTCACCCTCCCTTCTCCTCAGCCCCCCAAAATAGCAGTGAATTTAAGCAAATCCTACAAAATTAAATTGCCCCTTCGCTAAAGATCCTATAAATCTCCAATCCCGCCAGGTGTAGAGTCGGAGAGGCTGCTGTTCGCCTCTAATTTTGCTCCTGGCTATCAAATCTAAAAGAGTATCATCGAAGTAAGTAATATTCTCGTTTCTGAAATTAATTCCCCCCTCCCCGTCTCTCTCTCTCTTTTCGCCAGTGCAGATTAAATGGTTCTCTCAGATCCGCAAACAGTAAAGGATAAAATTATTTATAGGGAAATGAGGACGATGTTTCATTGTTGGCTTATGGTTCCAGAACGTAATAACATTTTATTTTCAAGGGAGAGAACTTAGGCCAGGGGAAAAAGAAAAAAAGTGAGGAGAGGCAGGGCACCCCCACACAAAACTCCTACTGTATATAACTTAATATGACGTTTACCATTTCCTCATGACAACTTACTGTGACGTCATAAATGCCGTGCTCCTGAATTTTACAATTCTCTTAAACCTCCGAAGTGGGTCCAAGCAGTGCTTAGTGTGGAGGAGTATAAGAAAAGCCAGGAAGTTGGGGATCCTTTGGCCCCATTCCGGGGACCAAAAATATTCTAGATTTTCATTTTTCCTCCTGGGCCAACCAGGGCCAACCAGGGCCACTTGCTTTTCCTCCCTGAAATGTTACTCAGCATCTGAGTTCCCTCCCCATTCCCAGTGGGGATGAGATACTCGTCTGAGGTTCTCTTGCATGCCCTCTCTTCAGCTGATATTCAACTGCGTGGGACAGAGGTGGGACGCTCGGGGGGCAAGCCCCCAAAAGCCAGAAATGATTTCTTCCAATGATGAGCCCAAAGGGGCTCAGGGCTGAGTGGGATGGGACAGAGACGCTCGGGATCTATTTTACTTTTGAACCTTCAGTTGGTGAAGTGAATTGAGAAGCTAAACAAATAACATTGTGGGAGCGTGTGTGCTGATGGTATAGCTGCGTCCACTGGAGTGGTGGTAAAGAAAGGTCAGGCAGAAGTCTGGAAAGAGAGAAGGAGGAGAGAAAATGTGACGGGAGTTAGCAGAGACTCCCCATGTACCTTTCTTCTATAATTGCAAATAAAGCAAAAGCAGCTTGGGCAGCCTCTCAAACGTCTTAGGTCAAACGAGAATTTGCCAGCCCAGGCCTCAGAGGTGTTTGGGGCAGTTCTCAGGCGTTTGACATACCCCATCTGGCCTTGTCCTCCTTCCCCCTCCCCGACCCCCAACTCCATTTAGCTGGCCAGCCTGGGCCCTGTCCCTAGAATATAAGCACCCCCAAATGGGATCCATTTCCGGGTTGGATGTGTTACATTTCACCTTCTCCAAGTGTCTCCATGCCTGAACTTTGAAAGGAGGAGGAACATTCTGTTTTGGAATGCAATGTGTGTATGGGGAGGTATGTGCTCAGACTACTTCCCCCACCGTATCTATGAGAAACTGGAGGCTCCTTGGGTGAGCTATGCTTTGGTGTCCCCAAGCAGACCCAGTTCCCCGCATTCAGGTTCTCTGGCGGATTTGGAGACTCTCTTTGCAATCCTTTTACTCCGGATTCTATGGAGATCAAAGGAACTCCTACACAAAACACTGGGCATTTGGGGTAGGATTTATTTTTTAATTTTTAAGCTAAAAAATTCTGATCATAAGCCAGTCGGGCCAACTGAGCAATCGCTCTAGAACAGCAAAGCCCTAACCAAACAGTGCGGTTGTAAGGTGAGCTGAACAATTATTGAAACTGGGCTTTCTCTGCAAGAGGGCTTTCAGCCCTTGCCCAGGGGCACAAAAAGGGCTGGTGGAGCCACCGCCCTTCCCCTGCTCTCAAAATCAAGAATTGGCAGGGGTGAGTGGGGCAGCTGCAGTGGCTTCCAGGCAGCCAAGCGCCCAGGCCGAGCGCTGAGTCCTGCGGCTGTGGTGTCCAGGTCCTTGAGCAGCCTCCGGAGGCGCCGAGCTGTAGCTGGTGGCGCCGGCAGCCAGAAATGGAGTGTGTGTATCTGTGTGCAAGGCTGGGTGAGTCACAGACATCTGCGCAGAGTTGGGGGACCTAGGAAAAGAGAGAAGACTGGCAGAACACAAACTAGCCAGGACCTCTGGAAAAGACTGTCCCCCAGTAACCATTCCAGACCTCATCCCTCTCACTTCAGATACCCTTCCCCAAGAAATTAATATATTTTCCAGAGCAGAGTGGAAAGCAAAGGCAGACAAGAGGAGGCCTGCCCACGAACCCCTTCCCAGCCAGAGTCCAGTCATACCCACCTTCTCTCCCCAGTTCAGAGCGACACAGGCTCCCAGCCCCTGGCCTGGAGCAGGCTAAGGCTGGGGTAGGAGCGCTTGACTCATTCTGGGAAACCTTCCAGTGCCCAGCCTCCAAAGCACCCCTTAGCCTTGGGGACTCCAGGCCAGTGACTACCCACCCACCCCACCCCCCCGCCCCGTGCAGGCCTATGGCGCCTGCAGTAAGTTCCTCTCCTATAATTAGCGCTCATGAGAAGCATGTGTTTTGGACTGGGGAGATGGGGGGACTAGAGCAGCGAACAGCAACTTTCCCCCTTTATTCCTTTTCTGTTTTTTTTTTTTTTTTTTTGAATTCTGTTTTCGAATCCACTAATTACAGCTCCGAAAGCGAAAATCTGCTCTCGCCGCCAAACCCCCTCGGAATGCCTGATTCCGGAGGCCCAAGGGGCAGAGCTACTCCTAGACCTGCGGGCCTGATGGGGGTGTTCTCTGATTGCTCTAGGCTTGTTTTATAGAAACAAAGAACAAGTCCCCCCCTTCCCAGGACTTGTGCATATTTACAGAGCTCAACTGCAGTTTTAATAAAACATCTGTTCTTGCTTCTGCTGATGAGTTTCCATAATTGTTTTCAGACAAATTTAACCGGAAAATATAAATATATTTAGAAAAACCCAAGTCCCAGCTATCCCCCCATAGACACTCGTTCTTTCGCCAAAAAAATAAAATTAACATAAAATGAGAAAAGGAAAATATAATCCAATGGAGGGAAGATCGGGCTCATCTGACCTGCTCTCCCCCCTTGGAGCGAATCCTTCCAGCAAATTTCAGCTGCATAATTAAAGATCTGCCTGAAAGAAGGAGGCTTCTTTTTTTCAGGAATGGAAGGTGATGGCGGAGAGTATGATGGAAATTAATTTTGCCAAAAATCTTTAAGCAGTGGGGGAATTTATTTGTATTTCTGCTTCCCCTTCTCTCCCCCTTCCAGCATTTCTGCCTTTTTCCCCCAGCAGCTGGTTTCTGTTCATTATAAATCGGCGAGACCTTTCAGTCTCTGCCCTCTGTTTAGGGACGTAATAAAACACTTAACTTTCCGGGGCTGAGACTTACATTCTGCTCCTCAGGTCGCCCACCCCCGCGCCCACTACTTTCAGGCCCCAAAGGAGACTCTCCCCAATTTGGGGGCCCCTTTCCCCTCCAGACTTTGTTTAGGAGGGGCTCAAGGAAACCCAGGCATCCTTGCTGGGGGGCTGCAGCACATGCTTCCCCAGAAGCCCCTTCTTTCTCCTAAGATCCTTCCTTTCCCCACCCCCCCAAAAGAGATCTAAAAATGCATAGAAAATCAACACTCGTTGAAAGTGAAACCTCATTAAGACATCCTATCTTCCATCATTCAATTTGTTGTACATTGCAGCATTTAATATCTTGAAGGAAATATCACTGACATGATTTATCCCTCTAGCAATCTCTCTGAAATGGGGGGGGGGGGATGGAGGGAATTTACTCTCTTCCGGCCTGTTCTATGTGTTACACTGCTACCCTTAGGGCAGAAGTGAGGCTGGGAACTCTGAGAGCGGCTACTTGTGTCCAGGGGTGCGCTGACTTGTTTCTTAGCTCAGCCCCCTGGGTCTTCCCCCCCTCCCCCTAGTTCTTTCTCGCTCTACCTCTTGCCCTCCAGGGGGCCTGGAGCCCCAGCCAGCTGTTGAAAACCTCTGTCCGGGCATGCCATGAATTGGAGGACAGCTGGATTCTAGAGCAAAAGGCAAGTCACGCTAGTGTCTCTGTTCATATACCTGCCATGTCACCCCCTAACCAGATGACTCATCTCCAAATTTCTTTCTTAATTTGGAACCCTCCTCTACCCTTTCACTTTTATCTCCTTGAGCAGAAGAAAGTATGGTCCAAGAGGGGGAACATTTACAATGATAGGGGTCTTCCCCCACCCTTTTAAATACCAACAAATTTCCCTCCTTTCTGAAGGATTGGGGCTGTATTTTTAAAAGCCAACACAAATTGTCCAGCAGGAAGACTCTTCAGTCCCCTAACAAGGTTCATGTATTAGCTAACATGTTGTCTCCACCAGCTCCTACACACTGTCTGCTTTTGGGTTCGAAACTTTATTTTTCCCCCCTAGCGACACTCCAGGGAAACCTTAACGTTACAGAAGATGAATAAACGAGTTTTTTCCCAGCGTAGTCCCGTTTATGGCTTTATTGCTACCCATTGATTACTCTGCTTTGTTACACAGAAGGAAAAGATCATAAAATCCGGAGACATCCGGGTTCTTGTTATAGTCAGCCCCCCCCCCCCAAAATGGTGAGGAGAAAATATGAGCTTCCACCGCTCCCTTCGCTAGCCCCACCACCCCCTCTTTGTCAGCTCAAAGCATTTTCAGCCTATGTCACGATATCAAATTAAGTTTGGATTCATCAGGAGAAAAACTCCATCTGCACACCTTCCGCTGTTTCAGTTTGCCCACTGCGGCTCCCTCAGAAGCCTGGAACTCAGCTGCCTTTTCCTAACCTTCTCTTCCTTTTTCTCAGCCCCAATGTGGAGAGAAAATGGGGGTAGGGGTTGCTGAGAGGCCCGGCTCCGCCAGGTGTGGCTGGCCCTTGAGTGAGAGCTCCCCAGGAGCCCTTTGCTGGAATCTCCCAAGCCCCGGAGCTCAGGTCCAGGGTGCCTCTCTTGGCGGGGCAGAGTCCGGAGGGGCCTGGGGGCTTCTGACTTGCGCAGGGGCTTGAGCCTGCAGACGCTCGCTGTCCTTCAGAGCCCCCCCAGCCTTCTCTTTCTGCCTGGATCCTGTGTGAATCACCCCAGCGGCCCTCGTTGGCTCCAAATCATAAATTCTCACCAACATAAACAGGAGTTGATGTGTCTAGAAAGACCCTCAGAGTTCTTTCTTCTGCCTTCCTTTCTTCCTTTTCCTCTCTCTCTCCCACCTTTTGCTTCTTTCTCTCTCTTTTCCATTGTATTTTTATACATTTTTCCCTTTTAGGCAAAAGTGCTGCAAGAGTTTCCCCCAAAAGGGTGTTCTGAGAGGCAGAAGGGGGCTAAGAGGATGAAGAAGCAAATGCATGGCCCCTTTGCCCACTTCAGCTCTGCCACTGTGTCCTGAAGTCTCATCCTTACTCCTTTAGACCTCCTTGCTCCCTACATTTCCCTTCCACCTAAGACTATCAGCCACACTCTCCTTCCTCTGAGCACCGTGTTTTATGCAGTTTCTTTCTACTTTTGATTTTTTTTTTTTAATTTTGGGGGGGAAAAGTACTGGTTTAGTGATGAGGACTCACTCCATGGAGGGTCAAAGTAGGATTTCCTGTAGGATTTCTGGGGATTCCCCCTGAGCTGGGAAGGGGCTCTTCCCACAGAGAAATCAGGATGTAATTTTAGAATGGGGGGAGATATAAAAGATGAAATCAGATTGAAAATAGAGGGATTTCTCCAGACCTGGCTCTGGCCACAGCACAGCAAAGTTAGCAGGGGCTGAGAGATTTCCTAGCAGTGCAGCTCTTCTTCCCTGGGCCCCAAGGCCCTGCTAATGCATATTCACCCTTCTTCACCTCCAAATCAGTTCCCTAACATATATATTTTTAAAAGAAATCTAAGTCTTACTTTCAAAGCACACACTTAGTCTCAACTAGGGAATCAACAGAAGCAGAAGCGATTTTTTTCCCCCTTCTTGACATCTGGCTTGCGATTGGCTGGAAGGGGGTCAGCTGACTTTGTCATTTTGTCTGTCCTGGATTGGAGCCGTCCCTATAACCATCTAGTTCCGAGTACAAACTGGAGACAGAAATAAATATTAAAGAAATCATAGCCCGACCAGGTAAAGGCAAAGGGATGAATTCCTACTTCACTAACCCTTCCTTATCCTGCCACCTCGCCGGGGGCCAGGACGTCCTCCCCAACGTCGCCCTCAATTCCACCGCCTATGATCCAGTGAGGCATTTCTCGACCTATGGAGCAGCCGTTGCCCAGAACCGGATCTACTCGACTCCCTTTTATTCGCCACAGGAGAATGTCGTGTTCAGTTCCAGCCGGGGGCCGTATGACTATGGATCTAATTCCTTTTACCAGGAGAAAGACATGCTCTCAAACTGCAGACAAAACACCTTAGGACATAACACACAGACCTCAATCGCTCAGGATTTTAGTTCTGAGCAGGGCAGGACTGCGCCCCAGGACCAGAAAGCCAGTATCCAGATTTACCCCTGGATGCAGCGAATGAATTCGCACAGTGGTGAGTTTTACAGCTCCGAGATATAAATTAAATAAACTGAACTGGCTTTATGACCGGCTTCCCTAGAAGAACGGGCGGAGAGAGTTTTTTATGGCCCCATAAAAACAATCACGCTCGTCTCCTCGCCGACGCCGAGACAGGGCCCCCTCTTCTGCCCCCTCTGCTCGCCTCCCGCTTGCTCGCAGGGGCCTGGCCCCCTCGGCCCCTGACGGATTGGAGGGCTCTAAGGCAAACTGAGGGGGCAGGAACAGGGCAGGGTATGAGGGGAGGGGGCAGGGGGTGGGGAGCCCACCCAAAGTCAAGTCAGGCTGAGGAGAAGGGAGGAGGGAGAATAGGGGGCAGAGAAGTGGGGAGAAGTTTCCAAGGAGCTAGGGTGCTTGGGGAGGTGGGGGAGCCCAGTTGTTGAGAAATGGGGCCCTCATCCCCAGTGTTTGGAATTTTTCAAAAACCAGTTTTTAGACTTACAGCTTTCTGCCTGGTTCTTGCCCCCCCCCCACCACCTTTCTTTGGGACACTCACCTACCAACATATGGTGGGGGACTGAATGAAGTTGGGCTCCTAGCTGTACCCCCAGTGGGGGTGGGGCAGGGCAAAAGGGAGAAGGCTGAGGTCCGAGGGGGCCCGTGAGCTGCTGGCCAAGTTGGGAGGGTCAGGACTTTGCTAGGCTAAATCGTCTACGGAGGATGCCTCGCTGATTGTTTTTAGTGTGTTTTGTGCCCGGATCTCTAGGGGTCGGCTATGGAGCGGACCGGAGGCGCGGTCGCCAGATCTACTCGCGGTACCAGACCCTGGAACTGGAGAAGGAATTTCACTTCAACCGCTACCTAACGCGGCGCCGGCGCATCGAGATCGCCAACGCGCTCTGCCTGACCGAGCGACAGATCAAAATCTGGTTCCAGAACCGCCGGATGAAGTGGAAAAAAGAATCTAATCTCACGTCCACGCTCTCAGGGGGCGGCGGAGGGGCCGCGGCCGACAGCCTGGGCGGAAAAGAGGAAAAGCGGGAAGAGACAGAAGAGGAGAAGCAGAAAGAGTGACCAGGACTGTCCCTGCCACCCCTCTCTCTCCTTCTCCCTTGCTACCCCCCCCCAATTCCCTCCTAATCACACACTCTATATTTATCACTGGCACAACTGATGTGTTTTGACTCCCTAAAACAAAATTAGGGAGTCAAATATGGACCTGAAAGTCAACTCTGGACCCCCTCCCTCACCGCACAAACTCTCTTTGACCACGCGCCTCCTCCTCCTTGCTCCCTCGCTAGCTCGTTCTCGGCTCGTCTGCAGGCCCCTTCCCCCTCCCAGGCCTTGGGGGCTCCGTCCCTGAACCTCGCTTCAGACTCCACAGATCTCCCTCCAAATGAGGACTTGGCCTCCCACCCCCTCGGCGCCTCCACCCCCGCCCCTGCGCAGAGAGCCGGCTCCCGGGCCGGGGCCTCCGCTCCGGGGCCTCAGGGTCCGGCCTGGCAGCCGCGGAGAGCGGGAGGCCCAAGGAGGGCGCGTCGTGGCCCCACAGCAACCCCCAGGGCCTCCCCGCAGCCCCTGCCCGGCCCCTCTGCCCCAGCAAATGCCCAGCCCAGGCAAATTGTATTTAAAGAATCCTGGGGGTCATTATGGCATATTACAAACTGTGACCGTTTCTGTGTGAATATTTTTAGCTGTATTTGTGGTCTCTGTATTTATATTTATGTTTAGCACCGTCCGTGTTCCACTCCCATCTTAAAAGGGGGGAAAAAAAAGAGGGAAAATTACAAAAAGAGAGAAAAAAAAGTGAATGACGTTTGTTTAGCCAGTAGGAGAAAAAAATAAATTAAAAAAATCCCCCTCGTGTTACCCTCCTGTATAAATCCGACCTCTGGATCCGTTCTCGAATATTTAATAAAACTGATATTATTTTTAAAAGTTTATATCGGGATTTCTGTTAATTCGCTCGTCCGCCGGCCTGGGGTGAAAGTTGGAGCAGGCTCCGAGCGCTCCCGCGTCTGCCCGCCGCCTGCAAGCCCCCAGCCCCCTGCGCTCGTCTTTCCCGGGAGCCCGGCGCAGAGCCGGGGCCTCCCCGGTCTCCTGGTGAACGCGCTAGGGGGGCTGGGAGGCCTCTCTGGGCTTCCCAGCGGAGCAACACACTCACCCCGCAAAAAAGGCCGCATAGGATCTCGTTGGGGGTGGGGGGCGGGAAGCCTGGGTTGCTCGGATTGGTTTCCAGCCCCACACAGGCCTTTCTTCCTGCCTGGGGTAGTCTGGGGTCCTCGGCTTCTGAACCCCGAGCCCCCAAGGGCCAGAAAAGAAGCATTCTTCAGGTACCAGGGTCTCCCCCGTCCACTCCCCGGAGTGAGGAGGGGGGCGCCGCGTGAGCAGCCCCCAGCCAGCGCCAGGCCGACTGTTGCGAAACGTGGCGGAGGCGGAGAGCCGAGGGGAAAGAGAAGACCGCGGGATTTGAGCCCTTCCGCAGGGATTGAGCGATTCAAGGACATCTCGAAAAAGAAAGCCTGGAAACTGAGCCTGCTCTGGGACTCCTGACAGGGCTGGGACAAAATTCCTTCTTCCTTACAGCCCCAGTCGCAGTCTGGTTCCTTACTCCTTTGCCTCTCAAACTCGGCGGGTGAGGAGCTCAGCCAGACCCTAACCCTTTCCCCAGCTCAGGCCTTCTCTCCTTAAGCCCAGCCAGAGAAACCTGAGTGGACCTAGGGAGTGAGGTAGTGAGGGGGTCTCCCGGAGGGAAAAAATCCGCCAGAGTTTTCCAGACCTTCCAGATCCCCGCCAGCGCCCCCTCCAGCGCCTCCGCCAGCGGGGGTGAGGGGGGGCGTGGGGGGTCTGGAGGGGGGCGTCTCCTGGCAGGGGCGGGGATTTCCTGGGGAGAGGCAGGCAGGAAAGAATAAGACTTGGGGCTAGGGGAGGGGGCTCGGAAAGGGGCCGAATGGCTGCGGAGCCCCTGGCCGCAGGCTGTGAAGGTTGCCCAGGCGCCTGCCCTGCCCACCTCCTCCATCCTCCACCCCCAGCCAGGTCCTTTCCACGCCTCCAAATAGCTCAGAAAGTGCTCTCCTGCGGACCTTCTGTATCTAGGTCCCTGAAAACCTGTTCCAGAGGCCTTTTCCAAAAAGGGCACAAAACAGGCCTTTTCCTCTGCCCTGCTCATATAATATTTGTGGATGCTTCAATCTTGCTTCTCCATGCCCTCAATTAACATCTATTTTCTATCCCAAATATCTGGCATAGAATACACAGGGATGCAGAGCAGTCCTCCAAGCCCATTGTGTCTGGTTCTACACACACACACACACACACACACACACACAATTGCCTAGTTGCCACTCTGGGATCCCAGCATGGTGAGGTCTACTCAACTCCACCCCCCCCCCATCCTCACCTCCAGGCTCATCCCAGAGTTTCCAGCACTTTCAGCTTCCTGACCCTCCCCCCCTGTCTAGTTCTGTCCACCCAGGACCCCTCTTCCTCTGAGCATCCTGTCCACCTCTCCAGGGGTTGGGTTCACTTCCCCAACCTGACAGTCACCTCCTCAGCAGTAGCAGGGCCTTGGGGCCTCCAAGGAGAGGGACCTTGAAGCTTGGTTTAGAGAACCTGAGGGAAATCCCTTGGGATCTCCAACTTGGCCAGGGGCCCCCCTACCTAAATCTCCTTTCCTCAGCCATTTTTGAAGATTGAAAGGCTCTGGGGGTGGGGAGGCAAGGCTATCCGTTAGTTTTTGTATCCTAAACAAGACCTCATCTTTCCTTAAAATTAAATACAGTTTAAAAGGCCATTCCAAGGGTTTGTTGCAGCAACAACCAGCTTCTCTACAGGGTAGAGAATCCAGCGGTCTGAAGGCGGGCCGACAAGCCAGGCTGCAATTCCTCCAAGTAGGCACCAGGTGTCGCTGTGGGCTCGTTGTCCCGGCTACCCCCCAATTTCAAGAACCATTTTTTTTTTCCTCCCCCTTCTCTCTCTCTTTCTCTCTCACTCCCTCTCCCCCTTGGTTGGGCTTTGCCAACATATCAAGATGCGTTTCGCCGGCTTCCATCACTAACCTCCCGGAGGTCATCAAGCCAAATTTATGAGTGGCCGCTTGAGTCACGTGACTCTATTTAAGGCTCCCTTATTTGGGAAGAGCGCATAGGATAAAGAAAGAGATATCTCCACCTATAAATTGTGCACTTTGGAGAACAAAAAACCCCTCAACTTCAAAGAGTCACAAATCACCCTTAATCAAAAAGGGTGCAGAAATTTTTTTTTGGGCCCTCCCCGCCATGAGCTCCTACGTAGCCAATTCATTCTATAAGCAGAGCCCCAATATCCCTGCCTATAACATGCAAACTTGTGGGAACTATGGATCGGCCTCAGAGGTGCAGGCATCCAGGTACTGCTACGGTGGATTGGACTTAAGCATCACTTTCCCACCGCCTGCGCCTTCCAACTCTCTCCACGGGGTAGACATGGCTGCCAACCCCCGGGCTCACCCCGACCGCCCCGCCTGCAGCGCCGCGGCCGCTCCGGGACACGCTCTGGGCAGAGATGAAGCGGCTCCTCTGAACCCCGGGATGTACAGTCAGAAGGCGGCTCGCCCAGCGCTGGAGGAGCGAGCTAAGAGCAGTGGGGAGATCAAAGAGGAGCAGGCGCAGACAGGGCAGCCCGCCGGACTGAGCCAGCCACCGGCCCCGCCACAGATTTACCCGTGGATGACCAAACTGCACATGAGCCACGGTAAACTTTAGGACTTCATTTTGCGCGCTCGGGTCCGCCTGGGTTTTATAGGCCATGCGGGGCAAATAAAGAAAAAAAACCTGCGGCCATAAATTTTACGATCCAGGCATCAATGGCTCGTAAAACTGTCCACTAAAAGGCTTAGAGGCTGTGTGCGCCCAAATTTACGACGACATAATTGGATCATAGGAACAAAACGTGTATAAAAGGCAATATTCAATTTTTGGGGGAGAGGGAGGGAGTTAAAAAAATAGAGGGATCTGAAGGGTGAGGAGCGCGGGGCTCCAGAGCGGGGATCCCCCCGCGGCTCCCTCCCTCCCTCCCCTGTGGAGCCGGCTCGGCCGGCGCTGGCCGCTCCGGAGGATTCCAGCGACTCGGGAGGGGCGGGAGGGGGGTCCCCGGTGCTCGGATCTCGAGGGTGCTTATTGTTCGGTCCGAGCCTGGGTCTCCCTCTCCCCCCCACCCCCTCGGCCCCTCCGGCTGCTGAGTGAAGGCTGCGGCGGAAAGTTTCCTGCCAGGGCAGAGGCGCCTCTCCGGGGGCTAGGCTGGGCTAGGCTGGGCTGGGCCGGGCCGCGCCCGCCTGCGGCCCGCTGGGCCTGTCCTGCCCTGCTCGCCTCCTCTCCCTCCGGCGGCGGGTGGGGGCCTGGGCTGGGGTCGGGACGCTGGGGCGCTGCACGCTATTCACCCCTTCCTGGCTTGGGGGGCTTTATATTCCAGAGACGGACGGCAAGCGGTCCCGAACCAGTTACACGCGCTACCAGACCCTGGAACTGGAAAAAGAATTCCACTTTAATCGCTACCTCACTCGCCGCAGGCGCATAGAGATCGCCAACAACTTGTGTCTCAACGAGAGACAGATCAAGATCTGGTTCCAGAACCGCAGGATGAAGTGGAAGAAAGATTCCAAAATGAAAAGCAAAGAGGCTCTTTAGAGGCAGCAGGGAGGCCCGCAGATAGCGCCCCAAGCCCGCTTTGGTCCCCGCGCCTTTCCTTTTCGGTTGTCCTCTCTCTATATTTTGGGGCAAGGGCGGGGGCTGCAGCACCCGCTCGGGGCCTCACCGACAAAAGCGCGTTCCCTTGGCACTCCGCATCCCCACCGACCCCAGGTTCCTGCGGGGCTGTCCGCGCGGTGCGGACTCCCCTCAGTTCTGCTCAGCACCGGCGGGGTGGGCGGGGAGGGGGGCGCCAGGGCAAGCTCCGCAGGGGCTCCCCAGAGGGCTGCGGCAGACGGGCTGGTGCTGAACGAACCGGGCCTGGGCCGCCTCTCAGGCTCCCAGCCCCAGAGCGGCCTGCGGGAATTAAGGTGGGCCCGGCAGGGGCTCCAGGCCCCACGCCCCGACCCTCCGGCCTCCCCTGTCCTTTGTTCCCGGCTTAGGCTGGCCAGGCGGCTGAGGGCTGGTGAGAGTGGCTATGCTTGGGGGAGTCCGGCGCCAGACTCGGGGTGCTTCGTTGTAGCGACTAAACTCCATGTTCGGTTTTTTTATGATTTGCATATGAAAGGGGGAGATGACTGAAGGTCTGCCTAGGGCCCCCTTGGTTGCCCTAGGCTCTCCAAACCTTCTCACCCATCCCTAAGCCCGGTAACCTCTCCAGCCTGCGCCCTCTGCATGCCCTCTCAGGCCCCTCCGCCTCAGACCACTAGCTAGCTCAACCATGGGGGTTCCCTGCCACTGGACCCCAGCAAGCAGTCCTAGAGGTTCCTGGCTGCCCACTAGTCCCTGCCACGACTCTCTGTGCCCTCCTGCCCCATCGCTGTTGTCCAACTATTTATTGACTCCAGGTCTTTCCTGAAACTATATTTTGTCATATCAAATAAAGACAAAGAGAGATCAGGACTAAAGATGCAGCGGTGCCTCTCTGTTTGGGGCATGTATTGGGTAAAAGTGTCTAAATGGGCTATGGAGTATAGGGGAGGCCCATAGCCTCTCAGCCTCTTTTTAAAAAGAATTTTTAGGAGCTTCTAGAGGGATTGAGAAGAGGGAGGTGAAATTGAGCTCCTTTCCAGATCCCTGGTTCCCAGATGGGCCTTTGGGGAAAGGGGAGGGCACCTACGCAGTCTGTACTGGCTTTTCCCATGCTGTGGCTCTCCAAGGCTTTCAGGCCTCTGCACCCCATTCCCACCTTGGCTGGGTGGATCTGAGGCCTCTAGACTGGCAAGCAGCCCCCACTGCATGCCAGAGCTAATCTGCAGGGCCTGGGGGCTCCGTGGCGCTCATACTCTCCGGCCCCAGACTCTGAAGATCTCTCCCAGAGCTCGGTGAGGGGCCGTGCTGGACATAGAGGGAGGGCTGAGCCCTCAGCCTAGAAGCCCACTTGGTCCCAAGAAGGATCCTCAGAAAGAGTTGGTACTGCTTGATAAAGGGGTCTGGGGGAGTTGGAGGAAGTGTGTCTCAGCTTTTTAAGATCCTGGGGCAGATGGGAGCAAGGAGGGCAGCCTACAGCGTACCTGCCTGGCAAGAAATGCGCAGACTGTTTCCCCCACTTCTAGGGCCTGAGGCTATGCAGGACAATTAGCTGGGAAAGGAGCTGCATAGACGGGTGCCTGAGTCCTGTCTGTTTGCCATCATTTGTCTCAGTCTCTGGGATTTTGTGTGGAGGGGGAGGGTGGGCTAAAGGGAAAGGGGAAAAGGCAGATAATTCAGGTGGTGCCGAGGCTGGCTGAGGCCCACGCTCTGCTCTGCTCCAGGCTCCTGGGATGGGATGGGGGAGGAAGTACTTTATAGGAGAAACAAATGTGGGAAGGGTCCATAAAACTTTACTGCATTTCCTCTCTCGCCTCCCACAATGGGGGTGATTTCCTGGAGCCAAGCCTAGGCCCCCCACACTGGGGGAGGGTGCGGTTCAGGAGCTGGGCTAGAAGGCTGCTCTTACAGCTGAGAGGGAAAGGGAGCAGAGAGACTCTGGGGAGGGGCAAGGGGAATATTTATGATTATTAATGCTGATGCTCCTTGGATTTATTATAAGGACTGACTTCTCTGCATCCCACTGCCTAAGCTATCCATCTGTCATTTTTTTTTTTTTTTAAACCCAGGAGTCTTTCCTCACCCCGTGCTTAGCACGTAGGAGGTCTCAACAAATGTTTATTGATCTGTGCCCATTGCTACACCCTTCCCTTCCAACGGCACTCAGGCCAGGTTAGGGCACTCGCTGCGTCTCTCCCTGACTAGCAATCAGCAGTCTGCCCAACCTAGCAGCACCTCGGCTCCCCTCTCAATCTCTCTCTCTCAAATAAAATGTGTAATTTTCTTCAGGGAGTTATTTTAATTTTTTCTCCATGCTGAGTAAAACTATTGGGCAAGCGGTGAAGCGTGGAGAAGCACTGGCGTCTCCAGTGGGTAACAGTTAACTAAGAAAGAGGCCGTGGCGCCCGCCATCACGCACTCCAGCATCCTTGGCTGCCGAGGCCCGGAGCCTCCTCCCCAGGGGACGCACCGCCCCAGGGGTAGAACCAAGGGCTTGGCCGGGGCCCGGGGCAAAATTGCTCATACCGGCACTGCAGGGCACACCAGCCCCACCTGGCACGGAACGCCTCCTTCCTGCAGTGTTAAGGCCTCTTTCCCTGGAGGAGCTGGAGGATTGACTCAAGTTGGCCAGGCTTGGGTAGACGCAGCCTCGCCTGCCTGCCCCCGCCCCTCCTGTCAGTCTGCAGGCCTGCCCCAGGCCGCAGCCTCTGCTTCCCCGGCCTCAGCGGCCGCAACCTACCCAAAGGCCTCGGACGCACTCCCCGACGCTGGGGCTAGGTACACCCCACACCCTTGCTTTCTCCCTGAGCGGAGGATTCTGCTTTGAAGCCGGGGTGGGGGGGGAGAGGGGGGCGGGAGGGGGTTCTCCCACCAGCCAGCCTCCTGGAACAATCTCCAAGCACCAGGATTTGGCTTTGCTCTGGGAAAGTTAGTGGAGGGGCTCCTGGGTCCCCAGCAGAGACCATGGAGCCTGCTTCCCCACTTTGCCCTGAAGCCCACCCCCTCTGGCAGCCAGAAAAAAAAAGGGGAAGAAGCATGACTTACCTTCCCGGGGGAGTGGGAAGAGGGGGACACGACCCACTCTGAGCAATTAGAGGAGAGAGGAGGAAAAAAAATAGGAGGAAAAAATATCAACACGACCTCGAAGGCGACAGGTCCTTATGGAAATAAGTAAGTAAATAAATAAATAAGGATCCACCCTCTCCCCCTCCCCACCCTGCAAGGGGGGTGTGGGGGTGGGGCAAAGGAGCAGCACAAGGGCTTTTTAGTGTGACTGAGCATTAGAGAAATACGCACGGCTTCTATGTGAATTTAGGAGTTTGAAACTTTTGGAGGTTATTTATGTGAATGGCCCGAAGGCAAGCCCGTGAGTGGCTCTTGGGGGACCACGTGATGTCATTAAACCAAGTTTTATGGTGTAGGGAGAGCTGACAAACCCACAATATATTTACATCATATATAATCTTAACTGTCCAGCCACGCAGCTGCTGGTGAGGTTTAATGCTAGGACAGAGGGCCTGGCAGTTAGAGGGGATTACGGCGCTGGGGATGATGGTGAGGGGTTACATCTTCGCAAATGAATCCCAGGCGAACGCTGTAAGTTAATTTTCTCTCTCTCTGACCCTTTCTCCCGTTTACCTAATCCCCTGCCCCATGATAGAAGGCTGTTCCCACTCATTAAGGGGAGGGGAAGAAGGCCTCCCTGGGCATTCCCAGGCTAGGGTGGAAGAAGAAGAGTAGAAGCCGCTGGGAGGTAGGAGGATGGGGGAGCTTGTCCCCTCTGACCAGCCCTCCCTTCCCTGCCCTTTATTCCCTCCAGCTGCAAGTCAACTGCGGTAAAGAGAGGCCTGGGTTCTTTAGAGCTTTGCCAGGTCTCCCTGACCCCCTCTCCCTCCTCAGTTGGGAAGAAAGACTGCGGCAGACCCATGGGTGTTTGGTGTTTTGTAAGTGTGCAAACTGTAGGCGCAAGCGCAAAGTGCCTCTGGGGCACCCCCAGCCTAGGGAGGGGCCAGTTCAGCCCTTGGGCCAGTGGCTCAGAGTCCAGGCAGCTGCAGAGGGAGGCCAGGAAGGAAGGCTTTGGGACTTCTGAGCCCCCAGGCTGCGACCTGAAATGGCAGAAAGAAGCATCTTAAAGGTAGCTGGTTGAGCCCAGAGAGTCCCAAAGCATTTTCTCTTTCCTCACCACCAGGCCCGGTGGGCAGCTGTCCCAGCGTCTGTAGTCTGGGGTCTTAGTCCGCCTGGGGCCAGTGTGGTTTCATGCCTCCCTCTAGCTGTTGGGGTCTTTCCTGGCATTCTCAAGCCCTTTGCCTGAGGTAAAAGTAGGCCCCAGAGGCCCAGAGGTTCCCCCTGTGAGTGGAGTATAAATGGGTGGGAGAGTGGAGGCAATTTCTTTACTAGGCTGACCAGGAAAGCCCCCCCCCCCAGCTCTGGGGAGAGAGTGGCCTGGGGGGGGTGGTGGAGCCATCAGGGCCCAATATGGGCATGGAGTTCTTCAGCCAGTCTCAAGCTCGGCCTCCCTAAAGGTTTCTAGGAAGGAGCAGCCCAGCGTCAGGCACGGGAGGCACGTGTCCTCCACACCTGCAAGGCACCCCCCTCCCCATGCACCACCCAGAGCTAAGCCAGGACAGCGACGATGTAGAAACTCAGCCTCCTTGAAGGGGCCGACCGAATGAACTGAATCTGGCGGGATTGCGAATCAGGGCGGAAGGCAGGCCCATGGAGAGCGACTGGTCCAGGCCAAGGGAAAGGGGAGGAGAGTGGCGGGGGCAAGCCAGGTCTGCGCCTTCCCAGAAGGGAGAAGGGAGGACTGCCCTGGGGACCGAGGGGGTCTGGGCGCCCTTCTGTGGAGAAGTGCTGTTGGGGGACGGGGGGTAGGACGCAGTTAGTGTGCCCCTGCCGCCCAAGGGGCCTGAGGAAGAAGCAGGACTCAAGCAGAGACGGAGAGCCCAGGCCGACTCTGGGAGGGTTAAGGGGAACAGAGACCCAGAGACACGGGCGCCTGAGCCGATCTCCAAGCCCAGCTCTAGCCGGCTCTCGCCTTCGTGAGGAGCGCTGGCGCGGGACCCGGGCGGGGCCGGCTGGGGGGGGGCGGGGCGGGAAACTCCCCGATGCCATCCCTCTGGGGACCCCTGTTCCGCACCAACATTGGGCCTCCCCACTCCTTTATTTCCCGGGAAGCGTGAGGATCCTAGAGGATCTCCCCAGGAGCCCATTCCAAAAGTTAACTCTCAGTTTCTCCCTTTCTCATAATTAGCCCTCTCCATTCTCTCCTCCCCATCAGTCTGTGATTTGGGGGGTTTCTGGAAACTTTCCATTCAAGCCTCAGGGAGATGGGAGTTTTCCTTGCTCTCTAACTTGACTCTTCCCCTCCCGCCGGCTCCCCAGGGCTTTAGGGAGCGAGTCTAATGGTCTTCAACCAAGAATTTAGCCATCCCACACCCAGGCAAACTCGGCCTTCCCGTACTCCTGGCCAAAGCGCAGTCCCGTGGAGAGGGGTGTGTGTTTCTGTTTTACAGATTTACACAGCGTCTCTTGGGGGGTTCTATGACTTCCTCATCTCCTTTTCTGTTTCTTAGGCTCAAAAGTTCCATTTAAATATCACCCCCTCTTCCTGCCTCAGTAATAATAGATCGTCCTTCCTCTCAAATAATGTCTGGGCCAGTTTTTTACTGTTTTGTAGGACAAATACATAAATGGAAGAAAGAAAATATAAATTGGGCCAGAGACTCTTGGTTTTCCACCCCGCCCGCCCCGCACTCGATTTTGGGGTCTTCCTGGAGCGGGAGATGGGCGATCAATCAAGTGCCAAGGTGCCCCAGTCAACCCGGGAAGCTTTTAATTTTGTTCCTAGGTCTTTAACCCTGGAAAAGGTCAAACAACCAATCAGAAATGGGCTAAGCAGGGTCACATGCCCCCCACCAACCAATCAGCCAAAAAGTACTTGGGTCTCTGTCTCGCCCTTCCCCTCAATTCCTCTTCCTCCATCCCTCCCTTACCATCCACTTTACCTCCTGGGTCCGCCCTATCTCAGATACACGAATGGGAAAAGCTATGCTGAGAATATTCTAGCCCCTCCCTTTGTCCCTGAACTAGTTCTGGAGAGTCTTTGGCTTGCGTCCTCTGGTTCTAACAGTGTGCCTCGCGATCAGTCGCAGTTGTACAGGGATCTGAAGTTGTGGGGGTGTCCTCTGGATCATTCCCATATTCGCCCGTGAGGTCCTACCCAATTCACTGGGCTTTATAGATGTGGACTCTAGATCAGGGTGTACAGTAGGTGTGGATATGAACTCCAGACCCGAATTCAAATTCTGACGGTCATTATTCCCTAAACACCTACCTTGTACCAGGTTTCATTCTCTTCTGATCCTCCTGGGGGCAGGTGGGGGCGATTAGAAGAGACCTTTTTTGATTTATCTTTCTGGAAGTGCCCAGGAGCCATTAGCTTTATCAAACGCCTCTGATGTGGTGGGGGAAGGGAGCAGAAGTGGAGACTTTTTGAAAGTTGTGTTTGGTACCTTTAGTTTGTTGAATAACTTTGGGCCAGCTGAAAAAGGGATTTGGAAAAAAGAGTGAGCACAGAAAATCAGGACCCTTCCCCGATATAAACAGTTGATGAATTTAAGTCCCTTTCCTTTACATCATCATCATCATCATAAACAACTAAGTGATGATCCTGTGTTCTGACCAGTAGCTACCAAAGGACACAGCCACTGAAGGTGTGGATTCCTGTGTTTGTGTTTATATGGGTTAAGTCAGAACAAGCAGTGGGTGAGAAACTATTTCTGAGCAAGAGCATCTGATGGCACAGAAGCCGTGCATGTAGGACAGAAGTGCCTGTGTTTCCTGAACACCTGGGCTGGGCCCTGAGCCAATCCACCCGTGGGTCCAGACCCAGACATTTCTCCTTCCAGTACCCTCAGGTCTCCAAGGTTTTGTTCCATGGTTAATTTTATGATTGAGTTCCCCTTCCCTCCCCTTCTCCTCTTGGTCTTCTACCTCCTTGAGATGACTGAAGGGCAGGAGCTCTGATGGCCTATGCCACCCAGACCTCTAAATTCTCTTTGGGGGCATCAAGTGTGCAAGGGTGGAAGGAATAAGCCAGTATGAGCTGGGCTTTGTCAGCACCCCTCTGCTCGTTAATCTTCTGAGCGGCCCTGATTTGGGGACAATGCCACAGGACAGATGGGAAGGATTGGGATGAGAAGTCAGAGGAAGGGCAGCTCTTCTCAGAAGCCAGGGAGCCCCCACTTCCCAAGTCAACTTCAACCACACTGCACCACTGACCTCTTTCATGAGTTAGAATTAAAGCACGCACATTTATTTTTCCCTGGTAGATGGTGTGGTAGTCTTTGAGACCAACCTTCACCTCCAGTGTGGATTTCTCACACTGGAGTTTCCAGATCTCATGAAGGGTGGAAAAAGAAAGATGGGAGCTTGCTTCTGTCCAAACAGACACTGGGAAGAGAGATTGTATTGCCTCAATCCCTCCTAATACCCATGTGAACTTTATCTGTCCCTTTGACTCTCCCTTTCTGTGTACAAATGATTTGGGCTGAGTTTTTGAGCTGAAACATCATGATCCTAGGCTTCAGTTCTTTGTTTTCTTTTGCTGGGGATGCATGAGTTATTCTGAGCCTCCTGCTCATGGGACTGGAGACCCTGGAACTCTTTGAGATGGAGAAGAGGGACAATCCAGATTTAAGACCCCCAAGCTAAGGCTTTCTGGGTTAGAGATTCAATTTAAGGAAGGAACTAGACCGCTGGAGGGCCAAGAAAATCACATTCCCTTTTATTGGGTCCTTGTAACCCAGACTAGTGTGTCTGTATATAACCCTTGGCTGCTTTGATGGGACTCCAGAAACTCAAGGTGTCTAGACAGAGGAACTGGGGGTGATAGAGATCTCTTTGTCTTTGAGTCCTACAGAACCCTGGGATCCATCTTCCTCTGCCATTCCTAAGGGTCACTGAGGGGCAAAAGGAAAACAGAGATACCCAGGAGGATTCACTCTGTGTGTGTGTGTGTGTGTGTGTGAGAGAGAGAGAGAGAGAGAGAGAGAGAGAGAGAGATGGGAGTGGGTGGGTGGGATGCAATCTGGGACTTGGGAAAGTTGGGCAAGGTAATCCAGGACCTTGTTCAGTCTCTGATGACTAGGCCTTAAGATCTACAATGAGAAGTTGAATAGGAGACTTATGCAGGAAGGCAGCTTTTTCTCTACACCTGACACACATGCAGAGAAAGTTCTACCATGATCTGCAGCCCCACATGGGCTGGGTAGAATGTGTGGGCTCAGCTACCTGGTGTTCCTTCAGGACTGCAGTTGTCACAGCTCTCAGAGAGGTAGGGCAGGCTGGGTTCTGCCCTTGAAAGATCCCTACATCTCCCAGCCCCTTCCCCCAGACCAGAACACCACACCGGAACACACAGAAGTATATATATGTGTCCAAGTATGGTATGAAAGAGAAGCCCAGGCAGAGTACAGTAAACCAATTGACTTGAACCAGCTTCCCACTCATTGTCCTGCCCCATTCTTCCCATCGATTCAGCCTGGAGACCATTTGTCCTCCCTGGCCCACCCCTGCCTCCTCAAGCCCTGTGTAACTGTTAAGTTTCCTCTCTTCTGCCTCCCTGGAAAACCAAGATCCTGGAGCAGCCCCCACAGATGGTGACAGCCAGGCTCTTGATGACCTTTAGTGTCCTGTTGGCCTGTTAGGTTGTGGGGGGTTGGAAGGCAATGTGGGACTATAAGACCAGAGCCCTTATCTGATCCAATCCTCCTTTTACTTGCTATTCTAGGCTCAAACTCAAACTCAGGGCTACTTTTTCGCTCAGTGGGGGAATTTTTCATCTAGTAAATACTTCTTTAAAAAATCCAGTGTGTGTGTGTGTGTGTGTGTGGTATGAATGAAGGGAGTAAGGGTCAGGTCCCTCATTTTAGATTGTGTCTCTCCCCCTCCTCTGGGTGGAGGATGGGGGCGTGGGCTGAGGTTTTATTGAGGGTGCTTTTCCTGTTAGGAGTAGAGACGGGGTCATAAAAGCCTAGAGGAGGCTGTTTTGATCTGGTGACTTCTCAGGAAGTAGCATCTGAGGTTTTGCTTTGTAAATCACTCTCCCCCAAGCTGGCCAGCTAGATTGGATTGCACTTCCCCAAGCCCACCTGGGGCCCCTCCTTACCTCCCTTTCCCCAGTAAACCAAAGGAGAAAAATTAAAGGAAGTCCAGAGCTTTCCAGATCCTATGCCTCCAATAAGAAAAGGGCTCATTGGTGATTTTTCCCGCTCAAAGTTCCAGATTTAAAAACCATGCAACCTTTCATTCTTCTTTTTGCCCACATCGACCTCGGTCCCCCCAACCGTTCAATTAAAAAAAAAACTAACATAGAAGGCAATCAGCTTCTGAGCCTGGTGGTTAATACTATGACTCCTGGAGACTCTACCATGACTTCTGAGTCTGCTATTCCCCTGTGACCCCATTCCTGAGCCCCAAACCCTTTCTTGGGAAGATGAGACTTCAGGTGTATAGAGAGCTTTTGAAGAGGCATTGGGAGTGAGGCGTATAGAAGAACCCATCTAGCACCGAATGAATGGAGGAAACTCTCTACAGTCTATGACCGGGTTTTATGTAATTAAGATGGGTGCAGGTGTGTGTGTGAAAGCCCGCAGCCTTCTCACATCTCACAACTCACCGCCGTAAGGCTGTAACCGAGCTGTCTCCAAACAAAACTGCATTTTACCTGAATAGCTCCATTTTGTAATGTTAATGAGCCTTGCCCCAAAGACACCCCAACCTCCCACGGGTCCCTCCATCCCCAGCCTTGGGCTAGGGAGCTGAAAGGAAAGCAAGTAAAGAGCTCTCTACGTCCATCTCAGTTAGGGACGCTTTCAGGCCCAGGGATCAGGGCTCTTATCCATCTCCGGAGAAATGCCCCCATATGCTGGAAATGAGGCCATAGATTATATGAATTCCTGGGCCTCTTAGCACTTGCACAGGCTCTAGTTTACCCTCATTTGTTTCTCAGAGAAGTCTGGGCTGGGACATCCCAAGCCCACAAGCACTAGAGAATCTCCCTCATTCCTAGGACTCAATGCAAATACACATATCGTTATAGAGAGCTGAGCAGTTCAATAGCTACCCATGTGAAAATGTATTTATAGATCAATCTATGTCTATATAACAGGATGTATGTTTTATATCACTCTCTACTCCACATTTAAATGCAGGTATATAGATCTTTAGATTTATAGATCCACAGTGAACATACCAGTCCTCTGTCGAATTCCTGTGTGCGCATTACCAATCTTTCTATAGTGGTTGGATGTATACGCTGGGATGTATTGGTACAGCTCTCTCTAAACATCTAGATGAATATTTGAGGTTTTTTTCTCGATCGGAAAGAACTATGTGTGTATTGCTCAATCTCTATTTTGAAAATTTTATCTAGATTTATGCAAGGGCCTTAACCTATAAAATAGTTACATATCGAAGCTACATATTTGGAGATCTTTATGGTCTTTGCAGTTTTGCTGCAAACTTAAACATTTGAGCATATGTTTAGAGATGGTTCCATAATACATATATCTATATGTAGGGGCATAGATCTCCCTCTGGAAGGATTTAAACTTACTACATCTCTCTCTCTGTGATCAATAGAGACATCAGGCAGGTGGGGATGGAGAACAAGTATCTTTTGGATGTTTTGCTTATTGAAGTGAGCAATTCTGCTGCTATCTCTAAGGCTATCTCCAAATCTAGTCCAACTGAGTCATCTGCCCCCTCGAAAACTCACTGTGGGGACCACAGCCTCTCTCTCCAGGCTGTCCTGTGCCCTGAAGTCCCAGCCAGGCTCAACATCCTGCAGTATCTCTCGACAGCCACGAAGGAGAAGGGGAGAGGAGAAGGGGAGGATCCTTCAGCTCAGCTCCTCTTGGCTCTCAGGGTGGAGAGGCTGACAGGGGCATGAGAGTCTTCCCCAACCCCGACTGGGCCTTTGGATTTGGGGGAAAAGGGTGCTTAAGTCCTTGACGGTTTTTGTGGGGTGCCCAAATGGTGCCAGGGTCTCTGCCCGAGCCCTAGGTGCCCCCTCCCCAATTGTTCTTGGTGCCCAGGGCCCAATTAAGCGGCCGCAGCGCTCCCTGCAGCCCGCGCTCTTATCGGCGGGGATTGATGCCTCCGCGGCTCCTGTATATCATTTCCAAGATTTTTTCTGTCCAACTCCTCGGCTCCTTTGGCTTCCGCGGCTTTGACTAATGATTGCTACAGATGCCAACGTCTCCAGAATCCTAATAACCAGGCAGGCGGACTCTTATTTACCCGGCAACATTGCTGCGTGGGGGTGGGGGGCGAAGGGGGTTGGGGTGTTGTAGGTCGGAGGACAGGGAGAAGGTTGTGACCAACTCAAGTTTCACCGAACTTCTTCCCCAGTGAGAAAGACATTCCCAAGTCCCTCCTGTCCCTGAGGGGGTAAAATATAATCAGAAAATGCTGCTAATAGTAACTCATGGCTTGCCTCATTGCAAGGGCTCAAAGAATGAACCGGACGTGGGAGAATAATCAGAGAAGTGTTTATTAGTTGTAGACAGATGAGAGAGTAAGCGGAAAACCAGCGGTTTGGGGAGGAAAGAGAGTGTTTTCTTCCGGAGAGAGAGACGGGGAAAGAGGTCAGCCACGGTGGGCGCAGGGGCTCCTTTTCTTTATTCCATGGCTCCCCCTTCCTCTCCCCACTCCAGATCCACACTTGTCTTAAATGCAAGTTCCTTCCCTCTTCCCCGCCCTTCACCTCACCTTCAGTCCCTCCGGCGCGGGGGCCGCTGCCCCGCGTGCTGCCGGACGCAGGTGCCCGCAGCCGGGCGCGCTGGGGCTGCCAGGGCGATGGGCCTCGGTCTGGGGCTGGGAGGCAAAAGCAGACTCCGCGGCCAACTGCGGGCTGGGGGCCGGCCGCCCTGCGCTCCCGCTGGCGCTCGGTGGCGGAAAGTTGTGGCCGAATTTGCTTGTCCCGGCGCTTCTGGCCCTCCCTCCGGCGCGGGGCGGCTCTTTGGGGGAAGCGGCTGGAGCTCCCCGCCGAGCCTGGAGCCAGGCGTGGTGCTGCCTCGGGTCCCAATCCAGACCTTCCAACACACGCCACATTCGGGCGAAGAGAAAACACAAAAACGCGGAGCAGCCCAGCTCCGGGCCCAGGCATGGAGTGATAACTCACACATGGAACATTTTTCTATCAGAGGATAATGGAGCACAAAATAATTCAGGAAGGCGAATGGGCAGGGCCCGAGTAGCAGAGCCCGGCGGCGTGGGGCGGCTGCAGCCCGGGCCGCGCCGAGAACCGTGGGAGGACCATTTCGTTGGAGTGTAGGGCGAGGCAGCAGCCCGGACCGGACCCAGGCCACCCGAGGGGCAGCCTCTAAATTACAGCCCGTCAGGAGGACTCGGAAACACAAAAAGAGAGCCGAAAGATTTAAACAGTCGGAGGCAGAGGCGTCCCGACGCGACCAAAGCGAAAATCAATCACGTAATTAAACCGGGGAGAGGGCGAGGCCCAAGGCTGGGGGGTCCAGGGTTCGGAGGAGGAGTCCAAGGTGCGGGGCCGAGGCGGGCGAGCGGCCCGGGGATGCGGGCTCGCCCGCCGGGGCCAGAGCGCGGAGGGGCTGCGGGCAAGTTTAGAGCAGATCGCAACTGATTCCCGCTTGGCTGGGAAGAACAGGCTGCCTGTCCTCTCCCAGGCCCGATCCAGAAGCCACCGGTGGCCCCTTCTCGGGCCCCCCATTTTTATGGAGCTGGGGTTCGGGGTTAAAGGCTGCTCCCCATGGTCCAGTGGTGCCAGGGATGTGTCTAGGGAAGTTTGTCGGGGAGCCCAGGGGGCACCAAGATGCTGCCTCTGGGTTTGAGGAGATGGAGGGAGGTGGCACCCCGGTTTCAGGCCCTTACATAGTGGCCTGGGCCTTGATTCCCCCAACCCAGGAGTCAAGGCAAGCCTCTGGAATGACTCCCCTCTCTGGGCCAAGGCTGGGAAAGGGAGTAGGAGGCAGGTGGGCTTTATTAAAGGAGAAACTTGGGGCTGAGCAAACTGGGCCCCTTTGGGCAGGGAAGGAGAAGGGACAGTTCCTGGAAGAAGAAAATGAGGCACACTCGGAGCTCTGTGTCGTGAGGGAATGATGCTCTTGTTATTATAGAGGTTAATAATGGTAATGATCTTGCATGGCTGGGTCAGCCCGGAGAGACCAAGCTCTCCACAATCCTTTCTCACAGAGGTTTTTCTGGACAAGTCAACGGGGCCCCAACTTGGTTGTGGTTGGGGAGAATAAAATAAAGACCTTCCCTCCCCTCCCCTGCCCTTTCCTCTCTGACTCCTTGAGGACTCCAGAAAACAAGGGCATCTTATTTTTAAAAAAATCTCCATCACCCCCCCACCCCCATTAGTTTCCTCTGTTCTTTCCAGTTCACTAAAATGCACTGTCTTTGGGCGGTGGGCTTTCCTGGAGTGCCCTTCTCATGAAACAAGCAGTTACAGATCCTGTCTCTGACCCTGGAGGAGAGAGACCCAGGATTCTCTTGCCTGCTCCACGGAATTCTCCTTCTATCCTTAGCCTTTCTCAGTCTCTGCCTTCCTTGGTCCTGGGTGCCTGATCCCATGGGTCTCTGGCAGCTCAGAGGCCAAGAACAGATTGAGCCATTTTGAGATGCCCTCATCAAGCCCCCAAAGGGTTCCCAGCCTCCTATCATTTCCTTAATTCTGGAAGCACCAGGCCAAGGAACCCACCATAAGCTACCCTAAAGCCAGCCTAATTCCTAGAACTTTCAAAACTGCATTTCGCCTCCTTTAAAAGTAAGTCCTTTCCCCCCCTCTCACAGGAAAGTTTAGGTTACAAATCTCCAGCAGCGCAAGCTTCCTGCAGCCGCAAGTCAGAATTTTCAGCAGTAACAACAAAAATATTAATAATAAAAAGAATTAAAGCTTGCATCAAAGGCAGAAAGGGACACCCCAGCTCAAGTTTTAAAGGGGATATAATCCAGCAGCAGAGTGGGGGTCAGTGAGGCCAGGATGAGCAAGGAAGGGGGTGGGGAACCCAACCTCTAACTAACAATTTCTCCAGCATAAAAATGAAACATCAAATTCGTTAGCCCAGGGCCTTCATTTTTCCCCTTCCACATTATAACTAGTTATTGAACTCGCTGGAAGATCTAAAGGCCATTTGCGAAGAGACAAATTTCAATGGAGTTTCCCCATCAATAACCCCATGGCAGTGACCTATTGGAACAAGTCAAACACCCGAGGTGAAATGCAGGTCACTCTGTCTAACCAATATTAAAATGCGGCCACTTTTTAAAAAGCCACTTTAAACGAGATTTGAGGAAAATTGAATTCCAAGGAAGGCAAGGCAAGGAGGGGGAAATCCACTAGAGGACCTTGCCTATGGTCTCCGAACAAACAAGAGAAATCCATCTTTAATATTTTAAAGGGGGCCAAATTAACATTCCATGATTGCTTTTTTTTTTTTTTTTTTTTTTTTTTTGAGACTATAGCGATTCCAGGAGGAAAAAAAAGGTTTAGTATTTTCTGGTGACACGTCCGGGTTATTAAAATCATTTTAGACCAATTCATTACTTTTACTGACAAGAGATTTAAGAAAAAATCAATTAAGCATTTGCATATTCTTTTGCATACATTACCTCTGCCTGCTGGCATTAGAAAGGGACAAAAACACACATACATACAAACACACACGGCAAAAAATGAGATAAGGGTCTTGCTGTAGTTTGGGGTTTTCAAGTTGCTTGGAGAAAAAATAAAAATGAAGTGAATTACTTGATTGCATACCATCTAAAAGTCAATTTATTTGAGGAGAGGGAAAGAGAGGTGTTGCGATTTTTAATCTCTAAAACAACAATAACAAAAGCACATCATACACACACACAAAATCCTGCACTTCTGAGAGTGGGAAAAGGAATGACCCTCATTTTCCTTCTCTTTGCCCTCCAAATCCTGAGTTGGTTCTCCCATTTCTTTTTTTCCCTAGGAAAATCCAGGGAGTCTGAGAGGTGAGAATTTAATGCAGCACAGAATGTGCGGAGCCGCTGAGGTCCCTCAGCCGGCAGCTTGTTACTGGGGAGGGGGGGAATATGGGTTATCCAACGGTCAGTATGGTAATCCGGGCACAATAAGGCCTTGCACACAATGGACACATATTTTTCTTCAGCGGTGTCAGAAGGGAAGCGCTTTGTACTGAAACATGTTTCCGAAAGAGAAACCAGATCGAGATTTAGAAAGGAGATGGGGAGGGTGGCATTCAGAGAGCGCTTGGAAGCTGGCAAAGGGTGGTCAGAAAAAATAAAAAATAGAATTGGGGCAGAGAGAGGTGGATGGCAGAGCGGGAGTGGAGATCCTTAGGCTGGCAAGACAGGAGCAGGAGGGCAAAGCACAAAAGGAGAGAGGACCAGATACAAGGACTCATCACAGGCAAGAGCTGCTTGAGTGCCCCCCCCCCCCCATTAAGCCAATGCTAAGTGCACGAGCTCTCCAGAGGGATTTTATTTCTGTGCTTGTAATAATATCCAGGTGAAAATGTTTGCATGTATGTGTGTGGTAGAGTCTGGCTGGCTTGCTATTTTCCCCTTGTGATAGGCAACTTCCTTGCTATTAAAGTACAGGCACCCAAAAAGAGTTTTTTGGCAAATGATGTAGATGAATGTGGCAAATTTGGAGGATCTCCCAGATTTCATTTTCTGGAGGTGCATGTTGAATTAGCTGTGCAAACCTGGGATGAGAACCCCACCTATTTATGGCTGCATAAGGAGGCATTTAATGTATTAATAAGTATTAACAGGATGTATGCATATATATTTGTTAGCTGTGATAACCAAAGACAGACTTGACATTCAGCTGGAGGCAACTGAACTCTCTGTATCTACTTATACATATTGGTCCAAAGTGGGTTTCCTGCTCCGGCTCCCTTGACCCACCTGCAGGAGCTCAGAATCCTGGGGAGTGGGGGCGTAGGATGGGCAACGCCTTGGGAAGAACTCCCTAACAAGCCCAAGAAGGTGAAGAGATGGAAGAAAAGAGGGTTGTCACGGGGCGGGGGGTGGGCAGGACTGGTAGAAGGTGAGTGTGAGGGCTGGGAGCAGAGGAGCCAGGCCAACACCTCACCTTTCCAAGGTGAGTAAGAGAATATTCTGGGCCAGGATTGGGTGGGGCAGCCTGATCCAGGGGCTGGCCTGAAGGGAGGTTGGGGGTGGGGCTGGAAGGCTTTCTCCTCCTTCAGCAACCCTCCCCCCACCCTACCTGAGCTCTCCGGAGCTTTGGCCCTCCCTGGGGGGCAGTCTGGGGGCTGTGGTTCAGACTCTTTATGTAGGGCAGCATTCAACATTGGTTTCCCTTTGCCCTCTTTCAGCAACTTATAATTAACCCACCCCTACCACCAAAAATTACAACAAATAAAACCCTCCCAGGCTCCAAACCACTATCAACCAAGCAGCAGCCTTCCCCTCCCCACAGTTTCACATTCCTCTTCCGACCCAATTGGCCAGTCCTCAATGCAGACGATCCCAGACAGGAATGGGGAGGGACCCACTGGGAAATTTGGGACTCTCTTCTGAGAGACGGTGGCCCTCCAGGGAATTCCTGTTCCCTCACCTGCCTGGTGGTAGGGGGACAGGGCATTGTCCTCCTGGGGAGAGGGTATCCAGGGGCCCCCAAGCCTGGCTCCCAGTGAGCCTGGGGTGAGGAGAGACTCGGCACTGGAGGATAGAGGGTGGCCAGCGGGCCCAGGCGGTTCTCATTCCTGCCCTCAGGGTGAGCCCTCATTTGAACGTGGGGACCCCCTCTCCCACATCCCTAAGGTGGTGAAAGACAGGTGGGGAATCTCCTGCCTTCAGTCTCCCTCTCACGAGGGCTTTATTTTTTTTTCTCCCTTTCCCCTCCTCATTCCCTTAATTGCAGATGTTCTAATTAAACCCTCAAATAGTTGTTATGCCGTTTTAAAAGGTACTTATTCAAGTGTCAACCAGGCTGGGCTGGTAGGAGGCAGCGTAGGGCGGCGAATTAAAGGTAGATTGACTAATCACGGCGGCGATCATAATAATAAAATCAGAGGGAAAAAAATCACATTACGACTTTTCGTGGAAAGGAGGGAGCAGGCAGCCAGCGGCCGCCAGCCCTGCGCCGCCGCCGACACAAAGAGTGCGGGCGATTCCGCGAGACTGATTTATGACGTTTTACAGCCCTATAAAAGCTGTAGCGACGAGGCAAGCGCTCCTACCACCGCTGGCAGATTTAGTCTAATAAATAAAACATAAACAGTTAACTTTATGTGTCACTTTTATTGTTATCAAGTAAAATATAGCCGAGCCCCGGCAAGCTATGATTTTAAACTATAATTGTTATCAAGTACAACAAGGGGACCCAGCTCCCTCCCTGGGCTCTCCCTTCTGCCACCCCCCAACTCTGAGTTATGGGATCAGCTAATTGGAATTAGTGGCACGACGTGGCCACCCCTGGCTGGGGTGGGGGGGCATCAGAAAAAGCAGCCCTTTCTTGCCCCCTCCCTTCTCCATGGCCCTGCCACCCCACCATCAGGGTATTCCTGTGGGTGGGTGGCAGAGAGAGGGGAGCGGGTAGGAATGGACTGGAGACCCCCAAGGTCTGCCCAGCCTCCCCAGCTTGGTGAGCTCACCCCTCAGCTTTTGGAAAGCAGCCTGGAACCGGCCCTTGGGAATGTGTGTTTACATGTAAACACATGTGTTACATGGATACAATCCCTGGCCGGAAGCAGGCTCTGCCCACACAGGCCTCCCCCTTAGCTAGGTCGGCGCTCTGTGGGGATGAAGCAAGAAGAGCTCCCAGGGCCTTGGCTGGGCACCATCGCAGGGCACTGACCCCTGGCAGATCCCTCTCCTCCTTGCCGCAGGTCCTTAGGAACCAGCCCTGGAGGTAGTTGTCAGAAAGCAGCAGGCCCAACGGAATGAGAGTGGAAACAGCAGTGAGCAGAAGAGATCCTCCGCTCTGGGGCCGGGGCAGGGAGGGTCAGTGGGTACTAGGGGAGGAGGGCAAGGCTTCTGAACTCTGCTTTTGCCAACCACTTCCTGTCTCTCTTCAGCGGGGGGCTCAACCCCCAGACCTCCAGAAATGACGTCAGAATCCTTTGCATCCCGCTGCCTCTACCTGCCCGGTCCGGCTGGGACCCTGCCTCGCCAGCCCCATGGCCAGAGGGTTGGGTGAGTGTGTATGGGGAAGGGGGCAGGACTCTGGTATCCTTGGATGGGGGGCACCCCAGGCTCTCCAGCCTCCTGGGCTCAGCCTGGGCCCCTCCCCATCCAACCTCCACTCCAGTCCTCCTCATTCAACTTCCTCTTCCTGCAAAAGAGGGGCGCTGCCCGGTGACCTACACAGACTGAGACAGGATCAGGATCGCCATGAATGGAGACCTCTGGAAAAGCTCTGGAGCCGAGGCCCACGGGGAGACCCTGGGAGGGGGCTGAACCGCAGCCTCCCCACAGCCCCCCAAAGCCCAGGCTTTGGAAGGGAGCTGAGGGCTTCCCATCCCCTTTTGCAGGGGAGGGCTGTCAGTCGGCGGGGTGCGCACTGGGGGCACCTCAGCCCCCACCGGCTAGCCCCACATCACCACCACCACCGCCCCGAGCACCACCACCACCACCACCACGCACAAAAAAAATTGGATACATTTTGAATAAAGCGATTCGGTTCCTTATCCGGGGACTGGGTTGCTCCGTGTGATTGGCCGGCGGAGTCACATGGTGAAAGTAACTTTACAGGGTCGCTAGCTAGTAGGAGGGCTTTATGGAGCAGAAAAACGACAAAGCGAGAAAAATTATTTTCCACTCCAGAAATTAATGATCATGAGCTCGTATTTGATGGACTCTAACTACATCGATCCGAAATTTCCTCCATGCGAAGAATATTCGCAAAATAGCTACATCCCTGAACACAGTCCGGAATATTACGGCCGGACCAGGGAATCGGGATTCCAGCATCACCACCAGGAGCTGTACCCACCACCGCCTCCGCGCCCTAGCTACCCCGAGCGCCAGTATAGCTGCACCAGTCTCCAGGGGCCGGGCAATTCGCGAGGCCACGGGCCGGCCCAGGCGGGCCACCACCAGCCCGAGAAATCACAGCCGCTCTGCGAGCCGGCGCCTCTATCAGGCGCCTCCGCCTCCCCGTCCCCAGCCCCGCCAGCCTGCAGCCAGCCAGCCCCTGACCATCCCTCCAGCGCCGCCAGCAAGCAACCCATAGTCTACCCATGGATGAAAAAAATCCACGTTAGCACGGGTAGGCAACTTTGCTTTTTGCTCTCCCCCTCCCTCCCCTCTTCCCAAGCGCTCCCCACCCTCCCCGGCCCCCGCCGGCCCCCGTCCTCCTTTCTCTCCTTCCCCCTCTCTCTCCAGGAGCGACTCTGGGTTAGCACAATTGAACTGGATTTACGAGCGAGAATGGGTAATTACATCCCCCATAAATTTTATGGCTTAGCTACTCTGGGCAGTCCGAGCCATGTGCTACGATCTGTTATGTATGTGTGAAAACTATGCTCGCTTTCTAAGGGCGCATAAATAATTCAGTGTCGTTACAATGAGGATTCCCCTCTTATTACACTACAAAGTCTCCAGCTTCCTTCAACTTCTTTATAACCCATTTAGCTTGATGACTTTATTTCCACCACCCCTCCTCCTGTTCCACAGAGCTGAGGATGGGGTGGGGGGGACGGGAGCCTGCTGCCTCTGAAACCCACTATTTGCTTTCCCCCCTCCTCCTCCCCCCCAGTGAACCCCAATTATAACGGAGGGGAACCCAAGCGCTCGAGGACAGCCTACACCCGGCAGCAAGTCCTGGAATTAGAGAAAGAGTTTCATTACAATCGCTACCTGACCCGAAGGAGAAGGATCGAGATCGCCCACTCGCTGTGCCTCTCTGAGAGGCAGATCAAAATCTGGTTCCAAAACCGTCGCATGAAATGGAAGAAGGACCACCGACTCCCCAACACCAAAGTCAGGTCAGCGCCCCCGGCCGGCGCTGCGCCCAGTACCCTCTCGGCAGCCACCCCGGGCACTTCTGAAGACCACTCCCAGAGCGCCACGCCGCCAGAGCAACGGGCAGAGGACATTACCAGGTTATAAAACATAACTCACACCCTGCCCCCACCCCGTGCCCCCGTCCTCCCCTCACACACAAATTGACTCTTATTTATAGAATTTAATATATATATATTTTTTGGTTCTTTTCTCTCTTCCTCCCACCTTGTCCCTTGTCAATTCCAAACTGACAAAACAGATAAACAAGCCCTCTGCCCTTGTCTCCCTTCCACTGTTAAGGACCCTTTTAAGCATGTGATGTTGTCTTAGCATGGTACCTGCTGGGGGTTTTTTGTTGTTGTTGTTTTTATTTTTTTTAAGGCCATTTTGGGGGGTTATTTATTTTTTAAGGAAAAAGCTGCAAAAATTATATATTGTAAGGTGCGATGGTCTGGTTTGGGTGAATTTCAGGGGAAATGAGGAAAAGAAAAAAGGAAAGAGAGATTTTTAAGCCAATTCTCATCCTTCTCCTCCTCCTCCTTCCCCCCTCTTTCCTTAGGCCTTTTGCATTGAAAATGCACCAGGGGAGGTTAGTGAGGGGGAAGTCATTTTAAGGAGAACAAAGCTATGAAGTTCTTTTGTATTATTGTTGGGGGGGGGGCTGGGAGGAGAGGGGGGACGACAGCAGACAAAGCTAAATGCATCTGAAGAGCCTCTCAGAGCTGTTCAGTTTGAGGAGCCAAAAGAAAATAAAAATGGACTTTCAGTTCAGAGAGGCAGTCTATAGGTAGAAACCCCCCCACCCCACCATCGTGGTTATTGTGTTTTTGGACTGAATTTACTTGATTATTGTAAAACTTGCAATAAAGAATTTTAGTGTCGATGTGAAATGCCCCGTGATCAATAATAAACCAGTGGATGTGAATTAGTTTTACGTCAATGTCTGATGGTTTCTTTTTATCCCCCTCCTCCTTCTGGCCTGGTAACATCCCACCTTCTCTATAGTTGCCTGAGTTTAAGCAAACACACAAATCTTAACTCTCAACTCAGTTTTCCAATGTCCTTAGACGAACCAGCAAGGGGGTTGGGGCAGGGGATCCTCAAAAGAGGGGATATGGAAGATTAGTGCTGATTTCTCCCGTCCCTCCCCTGAGTCTGCAGAGAGGGACATAGAGTGTGGAGCTGGGAGGGTCTCACTTTTCTGTAGTTAGGCACAGTGTCTTCTTTTTGTTGATTCCTCTCTCCCCTCTTCTCTTTTCTCTCTGCTGAGTAGGCCTGCCTGATTTGCAGACAAGAAGGCAAGTTTAAGGAGTGGAGGGGGGAGACAAGAGTTTTCATCTTTTAGGACTCTTCTGGGATGAGGGATTAAGGAAGACGCCCCCTCAATGCGCCTGTGCTTCTTAAAAGAAGGAAGATTTTTGAGCTGGTGATTCTGGAGCAGCAAAGTGACCTGTCAGGGTGGCTTCTCTGTTTGTTTAGACTTGGAAAGAAGGGTGAAGTGGAGGCCAGAGGCCCAGGAGGCCCCCTTGCATGGGTAGGCCTCAAAGCCTGATGCCTAGAGATAATGAAGAACTTTTATTTTTTTCCCTAACTTTTATCATGGACCTGCCAGGTGTTGAGAAAAGACACAGGGAAAGGCAGGGACCACCCCTCTTCCTATAAGCTCCCAGGTCCTGGCAGGGCTTGGGGATAGCTGGAACAAGGCTCTCAGGCTGTTTAAAAAAAAAAAAAAATTCAATTGTTTCCTTAGGGATAAAAAAAGAGAGAGCGAGAGAGGGGGGGAGAAACAACAACAACAAAAACTGGCCTGGATTACCTGAATAATTAATTTAAGCCAAAGGCTCCCAAATAATCCTGATCCTGAAGACCAGGCCCTAAGCAGGGCCTGCTCAAATCTTTTCTTGTTTGTTGGGAGGAGGTGGGAGTGGGTACTTGGTGGGCTTCTCAGTTTATCCAAATTTCAGAATAGAGGGCTACGAGAAGTAGAAGAGAGAGGGCGAAGAGATCTGGGATTTGTAGAGGAGGCAGGGATACCCCTCTCCCCTCTCCCCAAATTCTGGAGTGAAAGGTAACAATGGGGCCAATTGTGAAAATGTGTTGTTCGGCGTGCTTTGGATTTATTTCCTCTTGAACCATTCGCTGGTTGTACTTGGAGTGGAGTGCATATGGGTGCATGCGTGTGTGTGTGTGTGTGTGTGTGTGTGTTTTGGGGGGAATCACTTGGTCCTGTAGGTCTACTTTCTCCTCCCTCAGTGGTGCCCTGGAGATAGCAAAACAGGATGCCTACAGTGTGAGGAAGCAGGGCCAACAATTATCTGGAGTTATTTTATGTAATCAAGTGAATTAGGGGCCAAATCTGACTGTAGCTTCTAGCATCTTGAGGCAGTTGACTTTGGGGCAGGAAAAGGGGGTCTAACCGTGCTTGGGAAAAGGGAAGGAAGGTCTGAGGGGTGGACTTGGGTGTCTTTTCAACCCTGTAAGGAAGTTTAAATGGAAAAAGAGGGGGGGGGGGCGGAGAAAGAAAAGGAACTTAAGATCCATAGGCTTATTCTAACTTTGCTCCTTTGGTTTTTTAGAGGAATTTATTCCCCTCTCTTCCCCAAAGCTGAAGAGATGAAAGCGAGGAGGAGAAAAATGACTATCTTTTCTTTCTTAAGCTTCTCCCTGAACTTGCCGAAGGGACACTCTAGCTCAGGAAAGCAGTAGCAAAGGGTTGGGACAGTTCTTTTATTGGCCTTCTTTAGGGGCTTCAGCTTCTCCTCCTCTCACACATATACACACATAGTTGTTCTCTGTCCCTCTTGGTGTGACCAGGGGAAACATCAGAAATCCCTAATTCTTGACAAATGAAACAAAACTAAACCCGCTTACATTTGAGTTTTTGAAGATTTTGGCCTCTGGCCTTCCCTCCAGTGGGCTCCATTCTCTCCTCTTCGCCCCAAACTCTCCTTTCCTTGGGCCTGACCACCCCAGAATGGGATCAGCGTCCCAGAGAGGGAGTGAGGGGCGTGGAGGGCCGACCTGGGCCCCTAGCTCCAACAGTCTGGGTCCCCGCTGCTGCTCCCCGCGATGCTGCCACAGCCCCACTGGGAAGGGCTGGAGCTTTTATTGAAGTTGGGTTGAGCAGAGGGGAAAGGCTGGGGGGGAGGGCGGGGAGGACGCAGCCCAGGTTCACGGGGAGGACACAGCATTTTCTCTCCCATCGCCTTTATACTCGGCAGCGCCTCTGACCTCTCCCCCACCCCCATCTCCGACCCTCCCAAGCCAGCTCTTGCTCAGCCCCTGGTCTCCAGATAGGACGCCACTGCTTTTGTAGGGCTGGGGATTCCTTGCCCAGAGTAATGGGAGAGGCAAGGCGCATGAATGCCTGCTAGCGCATTGTATCTCTCTCGCCAATGGCCAAGTTAAAAGAAGACGGGGTGAAAGCAGCAACGCCAATCTTCCAAGATCCTTCTCTCCAAGCACCTGGAGATCCCCACAGGTCACAACCCCCCTTGCCATGTAAGTAGTTAGCACTCGATCTGCTCAGGGCGAGGAGCACAGCAGTTACAACTCTGCCTCTGCGTGCATTTCCATATTTAGCTCAATTCCCGATCTTGGGGAGGGAAGGCGGGAAATCCAATCATGAACAGAGGGCTTCTGCTGGGGGAAAATGGAGTTTCTGTGCCGAGTCGTGTACCTGGGGAGTGAAGAAACTTGGCTCAGAAAGGAGAAGGTGGGGAGGGAAAGGGAGCCTGGGGTGGGGGAAGGCCTGGGGAGCTCGATTTCTCTGAGGGCGTCTTGCGGCTGCTCGTATGAAGTTTCCTACAAAGTTTTCTCTGCAATCTGTGCATCAGCTTTTTTTTTTTTTCATGCGTGGACTTAGCGGATTGCAGTTCAGAGCTGCCTTCCCGCTGTTAGATGGATGTGTATGTGTGTGTTTGGGGGAGTGGAATGGAAGATAAAACAAGGGGGTTCTCCAGAGCTTGGGACCAGGGTACCCTCTGCTAGGCACCATTTGTCTACTTGTCCAAGATCAGGGAAGACAGACTCTGAAGGGGGCCCTCGAGACTGAGGGTGCTATGACGGGGAGGAGCAGCGTGCTGGGGCAATTCCACCATCTTTTCCTCTGCCTTTTGCCCAGTCCTGGGGGAGCATGCTATTGCCCTCACAGAGCTCCTTCTCATAGTTTTCCACAGCTTCTATTTGGTACCCCTCTTTCAGAGCTAATTCTGAGACCCTTCCCAGGTTTGGAAAAAGAGACAGAGGATTCCCCTCAACTCCAGCGGCCACCAGAGCAGAAGGAATATTTATTACCTCTCTGGATATCATTATCTAAGAATACAATTTTATGCACTTCCTAATCTGTTAGCCTGATTTATCTGGATGGGCAGGAACCCAAAATAAATATTTGGGGGATTTGGAAGGAAAAAAGTCTTTGGTTCTGACCAGTCTTTCTGATTGAACTGATCACCGCCCCGCCCCCCGCCACCAACTTGGTCTGCTTTTTCTACACCCCATATAGCTAGCCCCATTTAAATTTTTTCTCTGCAGCTTGTGGCTGTTCGGGGAATCGGAGTTTTAGTTGCCTCTTGAGAATTAAAAATGGCTGGGTACACTGTTTGAACCAGAGACCTGAAGGGGTCCCTCAGCCACCTTAAAATCCGGGTAGCTCTCGATGTTCAGATCCCTTTTGGATTTGGTAGCAGAGAGAAAGCAAGGTTTGCTCATCTGCCCTCCAGGTCCAGGAGCCCCTTCTCAAACCTGGCTCTGTCTCCACAGCTTAGGATTTGTCTTCTCTTCTCTCTCTGGGGTCAGCTCAGTAGCTTCTTGAACCACAGGGTCCATCCAGAAGCAGAGCCCACAGCCATGCAGACAGGGGCAAGGGCCTCTGCAGCTCCATCTTCCTGCTTCCCGGTTCCTGCAGACCCGCCTAGCTGATAAATTAGGAGGCAGGGAAGACAAGGATGGGTAGGGAGGATCTCCCATGTTTGAGGGTGAATAGGGTGACGGAATCTAATAAATGGAAAGGGCTCTTTTAAATTTCCAGTCCCCATCAGCAGTTGCCAGATTTCCTAAGATGTAGGGTCCTCTAGGGTCTCTCCTGCCAGTCAGGATGGGGTAGGGGTCAGACCCAAAGAAGTGTCACCTCTGCTCACTCCTCCTTTCTGACCCTCTGCCCAGCCTCGGAGATTGGGAGAGGGAAGGATATTTGAACTTCCGGGGACAAGCCTTAAGACGGAGCGTGGAGGAGGCACTGCCAGATAGATAGTCCGAGCCTAGGCTCCCGCTGCCGGCCTCTGGCTTCCCAGGCAGCCGGGGCCAGAGAACCGGGCACAAAGCGGCCGCTGGCTCCGGGGGTCCCGGCTCCCTTCTGGAGCGACCAGGGTCCTGAGGATGGCGAACTGGGGCCCGCCCGGGCAAAGGTGAGGTGCGAGAGGGCGCTGCCGGAGGCCCCTCCGGGTTCCACGCCACGGCCGCTCCGGGCTCCGTGTCGCCTTCAGCTGGGTCACGACCCCGGGCTCGGCCCGCGGACAATAGGGCTCTGGGCGGGGGCCGCGGGCTGCGCGACCGGCCGAGCGGGTTCACTGCGCGGTGAACTCCGCTCCACCTCCGGGTCTCGGGTCTCGCCCTTTAAGAGCCCAAGCTCTCTTTTCTTTGCCCTATTCCGCCTTCATTTTTTTTTCGTAGAAAATTGAGCACACTCTCCATTGCTCCTCGGCTGAGCAATACCTCCCCGTTACCGCCACCAAATCGGATTCCATTTTCTTTAGAAATGAAAGCAGAGTTTTCTCCCGAGTTACAAGAGCGGGGAATGGGACGCTCTCAAGATTTTTGTGGGCACGCAGAGAAGAGAAGAATCCCAGGCCATCAAACCAACAAATGGTCTCCTCCATCATAGGAATTCCAGGCCCAGAATGGGTCCTCTCTGCACCTCCACCCCAAATCATAGGAAGAATTGCTTCCCTCTTCCCCTGCCCTTTGTCTCTGGGCACTAGATTAGGATCCGGGCTCTTATAAAAGAGGAGACATGCTCTCAAATCTGATGGGTAGGGACTGGACTGGGTTATCCATGGTGCGGGGGAGTGTGAGTGGGGAGTGAGTAACTTGGGAGATGTCCCCCAACCGGTTTGTTCTTGTTCCTCGATCTCTCCCCATCCCAGTGATTGCCTGGCCCGTATTTGTGACTCTGTCCCTTTGGGCAGTGGCACAGTGTTTGTAACTTCGTCCATGTGGAGTCTTTCCACTCAGCTAGAATAGACCTTGGAAAATAAGATTGCAGAATACGGTTGGTTCTAGCTGGAGGCGAAAAAGGCAGGCAGTTTGGGGAGAGGAGAAAATGGGGGAGGTATGGAATATTCCCCATGGACATTTGCTTCCTGCCTTTCCCCAGCTCCCCACCTCAGCGCTATCTTGCCTGACCAAGCTCAAAGATGAGATGGAGAGATGCCCCCCCCCCACACCTTGGGAACCTTTCTTCTTGGACCCCATCAGACCATTTCAACCCATTTTGGAATGTGACTGCCTATAGCCCTGCCTGTCTTTACTTGGGGGTTTCAAGGTCTCTGCCTGGCATTTCTATTGCTTTCTGTGCTCTGTGTTTCCTCACATCCTTGCTCCTCTGCCCCTCTCATCCTGCAGCAATCCTCCGGGATGATCCCCAGCCCCAGTGCTCCTCCTAGAACTCCCCTCCAACTGAGAAAGCAGAGAAGAGGAACCAAAAGGTGGGGGCAGCAATCTGGGAGGGACAGCTGAGGTTCAAAAGTTCCTGGCTGAGCCTCCAGTCCAGGCCACCTCAGGGGCCGATTGGACCGACAGCTCCAGGGCCAGCAGCAAATAGAACAAGGTTTTACAGCCTGGGCAGATGTCGGCTTAGCCAACTCACCCGGATTCCCCTTTATCTCCTCCACCAAAGAGGCTCCAATCCCCACCATACCTTTGTTCTCTTTCCTTCCCCCCACCTCCCCCTTCTCTTCCTCTGTTTGATCCTGCCTTTACCCCTCAAATTATTTCTTTAGATCTGGAAGCATCTGTTCCTGCCTGCCCCTCCCCCCCCTTTCCTCCTTTTCCTCCTCCCTCCACTTCTGGGAGTCAAAGAAGCCCCCAAATGGAGGGCCTCTGGCATCTAGCCTGCTCTGCTACCCCAGGGCCCAGAGACCAGTGAGACCAACCCTTGAGAACCCTCCCCAACCCCCGTCACAGGCATTTTATTCTCCCAGCTGGTTGAGGGCCCTGGAATTGCAGAGTCTGAGTCTTGGCCCCCAGGGACCAGTCTCTTCTCTCACTGGGACAGTTACCCATTACATTCAGGTGAAAGCGAGAGATCTGAGGTGGAAGGGTTTGGTGAAGAATTACTTAGGTAATTGCCCCAGTTCTCTGGGGGCTGTTTTGGGCTCCAGAGTTTGAACATGTCTTCATATCCCCACCATAGAGGGGAGATGGCCTTGGCAGGAGAGCCTGCCCCTTCCCTTGATGGCAAAGTCATTTTCTGAGCAATTAGAAAGCCCTCCAAGCCCTCCCAGAATTCCATAACCCTAACTGAGGAGACCAAGACAGTATCCACACTATGCACATTAGAGGGCCTGTTTTCTCTCTCCTCCAAAAAATAAAAAGAAACATATCTAGGAATATGTGGTCTCCAAAGCTTAAGGAGAGAGTGGTAAACCCAGTCCGGGTAAACAATAGAATGTCTTTTCCTCTCCTAGTCAATCCAGTTCAGTCTGAGTCCAGATAATTCAGGCTAAGACTCTTGAACTCAGCCTGGTAGACCGGCTTTAGCAAAAGCCCACTTCCTATCCCAGAGCACCAGACTGGAATAATGCCGAGGTCCTCGCCCTACTGCCCACCATTGAAAACTGGTAGAAACGAATAAGTCCTCTCTTCCCTCCCCTTCCTCCAGCTCCATCCTGAGATTTCACCCTGCCTGGCATCCTGCTCCCTCTTCTGTCCTTGAAGACCGGTGGTTGGCCAAAAGCCCCAGATTCATGCTCCCTGTGGCTCTGCCACTCAGTTTCCATGGCAATGAGAGGCAACTGAACTATTCCCCTGTCCTTCAGCTGGTTGGATAGACCTGTATCAGCCAAGATGTTCCTTGGGGGAACCTGACTGAAGAAAGATACAGGAGACGGGAGTCTGTATTTTGTTATGGCATCTTTGCTAATTAGTCAGGATGGAAGAGGGAAGACTGGGGCTAGAGTCCCTCCCTCCAGCCTCTAATTTCACACAGTCCTTTCTCTCTGCACACATGTTTACCTAGGAACACACCCTCAAAACACGCATGACGGATTCATGCTAGGACCTCAACATATCCGCTTCTTCTGTTCATATCTGCATGAGTAGGTGACTTTGCTGAAGGTGTGTGCGTATGTGTGTGTACGTGCGTGTGCGTGTGAGTAGGGGTAATGTGTGACAGAAAATAACATCCCAGCTAGAGCTCCTGTGAAGTAGGCTCTTTGACCTATCACTAATGTCCCTGGTAACAGAGGCTTCTGCTGCCCCCTCTCTCCCACACACTGCTCTCCAAAGCTTGCCCCTTGGCCAAAGACCGTGGGGCCTGAGGACTCACCCTGATCCTGCAACTTGGCTCCTTAGGCCCGGGGTGGCTCTAGAAGAAGGAGGCGAAGTCAGAGGCCTCTGGAAGACCAGATTCTTCACTTAATACTCTGACTTTTGCAAAGTTAGATCAAAACCACGAACATTTCTCTAACCCTCCAGTCTGTACGACTCCGCCGGCAGGCAGGACCTAGGAAACCACCATCACCACCACACCAGCAGCAACAGGGACAGCAACGTGATGATCTCTTGGGGACACTAACTGCCTTACGGTGGTGTTGGAGGAGTCAGGGGACTAATGTAGGAAAAGCACTTCGATGAGTGCTCGGCATACAGTAAACTTTCAATAAGCGCCATTTCTTCTTCTTCTTCTTCTTCTTCTTCTTCTTCTTCTTCTTCTTCTT